>NC_083894.1:1821818-2125454 GCF_032452875.1 Bos javanicus
GGAGTAGTCAGGCTGGGCTTGGGGGAATACAGGGGAGCAACCAGGAGCAGGGCTTGCCTTTTGTACAATGTGCACAGAACTCTTAAATGAACCAGGGAATGCGGTTTCCACGCCAACACACAGATATTCTAATTAATTTTTCATGCCAAGAGACTCAAAGTACTTTGTAGTGATTGGATCAATTCCTGACAGCTACTGGAATTTAATTGCTTTTTTTTCCCTTGTGGAAGGCTGGGGGAGCGTGTGAACTCAGGGCTGTTAAAAGGAAAATGCTCAGGGCTATTCAAGGGAAAATGCCCTGCTCTCTGGTACTAGCACTCAGGGCTCAGAACCAGTGGAGGTGGGGGGCCACGTTTCTAGATACAAGAACAAGTTTCAGCGTTTCCTCTACTTGAGTGTTCTCAGTGTTGCCTTTTTACTCCGAAGTCTGTACGGATGTAGGCAGTTTTTTAACCACTAAATGTTTCAACAACGCATCGTCCCTAATTTTCCAAAAACTTAAACTCTAAATTCCATTATTTTATTTTATATATATTATTTTTTCTGGGGGGATGGGGGGACTAGGACATAAAAGAGCCTGGTCTTTGGCGGGCATTGCGCCAGCGGGAACCTGTTTCTCGCTCGGTGGTGGCGGAGCTGTTGGATTCAAACTCAGTATATACGCAGTGCGAGGGGTCCGGGCCGCCTCCAGCCGCGGGCCCTCCCAGCCCTGGAAAGGGTTAAGCGAGCGGCGAGGGCTCGGGGCGGGCGGCCGGGGGCCGGGGCGCGCCGGCGCGCTCCCGAGCACGCGCTCCCGGCCACGGGCTGCGGCCGCTCTCCCGCCCGCGTTCTCGCCTCGGCGCGCTTCTCAGATCCGCCAGCGCCTGGCGAGGCCTCCAGGACGCGGTGAGTGCCGGGCCCCGCCGCCGCGGCGGCCGAGACCGCGCTGCCCGGGCCGGGAGCGCGGGGGGCACTCGCTGGGAGGACTGGAAAGACGGGCCCCGGAAAGACCCGCGGACTCCCGCGGGCGCTCGCGCAGGTGCGCGGGAGGCAGCCCGCCCGCCCCCGGCGTTCTTACAGGTGCGCGGGAGAGGCCGGCGCGCGCGCGTCGGGGACCCCGGCGAGGGCTCCGCACCCCCGGCGCGGGCAGGCGCCGAGTGGAGGGCGCGGAGAGGACCTACGAGGTAGGGGTGGGCCCCGAGGGGCAGGCAGCGGCTAGACGGCCCAGGAGGCGGAGGGTAATTGGGCCCGGGGTCCGAGAGTGGGCACTGCCCGGGACAGGGGTGGCCGCCCGGGCGGAGATGGTGGGCAGCGCGGGGAGACGGCCCGGTGGGGTGTGGGGTCCCGCCCGGCTCCGGGGCGCCTAGTGGAGCGGGCGGCACGGAGACTCTCCGGGCGCTGCAGCCGGAAGCGGGGGGCGACTAGCCCCTGCTCCGTGCCCGTGGCGACCGCCTCCGAGGACACAGCCCCAGGGGTGCCGTGGTCTCCGTCGTTCCCGCCGCGGATCGCGCTTCGGCGAGCGCAGCCTAGCCAGAGCCATCTCGGGGGCGGAGCGGCCTGAACCGGCGGGGAGGAGCCAGGCCCGCGCCCCGCGCCCCGCGCCCCAGGCCGGACGCTCCTTGGGGAGGCGGTCCCGATCCAGTGGCCACGTTTGCGGCCAGCGGGGCCGGCCACTTCCCGCTCCCAAAGAGTGCCTTGGCCTGTGCTCAGCGCCGCGCGGGCCTGGCTCGCGGGCGGCCATGGCCGGGCCGCGCTGCCTCCGGAGCATCCGTCTCTGGGCGCCACAGGAAGCGGGTGGGAGGGCCCTCCCAGACCTGGGACCGCGGGGGGGAGGGACGTGCCGGAGTGTGTGCGGAGGCTCCTTGCCGGTTCGCCCCCATCACCTGCTCTGACTGCCCTGCGGACCCCCGGGGCCCTCTGCGACCCCCCGGGGACCCCTCCTTGTGCAGCCGGCATTGCTGGGGGCTCGCGGGGTGCTGGGGTGGTGCACAGCGAGCGCTTTCTTTTCTCGGAGTCTTTGCCCCACTGACCGACCAGACGGGCCACCAGCGGTGCTTGTCGCTTGGGTTGGAACGTGCCTGACATCACGATGGCCGGGGGCGGGGCGCGAGAAGAAACCGCATTTCAATAAAGACAGCGTGTGGCCGGCTGGAGGGGAGGTTAAATGCATTTCCAAGGAAAGCCTCCCGCCGGCTCCCCCAACCCCATTCATGCGGGGGGACCCCAGCCTCCCGGTCAGGGCCGGCAGGGTCCGCCACTCTGGCGTGGTTGCTCCTGTAGCCTTAAGTAAATATAAAAAAATTTCCACCAATTCTTAGGTTCCTACAAAACCACATCTTGTATCTCCACCCACCCCCACATCTATTCTAAGGGCAAGGAAAAGAACAAATCAATGTAATAAGTTTTATTTCTGCTCCAAGTACTGAAGGCGCCTTGCAGGCAGATTTTAAATCCCTGTGCAGCCCCTCAGTGGGGGTGGGGTGGGTGGCGAGTTCACTCTTCCCAGCCTGTGATCAGGCCGCCTCCCTCCTTTTCGCATCAACCATCAGGTACTCAGCTTCCAATTAGGACTCTTAATGGACCGCCAGTGTTCCCCTGGCTTCTTACCCTGAGCTAATGGTGCCCTATTATTAAGAGTCCTCCATGCCTACCCGGGAAATGCAGAAGGGAGCACTCCATCCCTCAGATTTGCCCAGGGACAGTCCCCTGAATGCACTGTAACTGGAGGTTCCAGCTCTCCCTTTGGGGCCTAACAAAGCAAATGTTTAAAGAAATAAAGTCTTTCCACCTTTTAATGTCAATTGCACAGGATACTGCTGATGATATAATTTTAGAACACAATGAAAAGAGTTCAGAGATTTTGCTTACAGGCCATAAGGCCCTCTTGGGTTTGGGAAGAGGGGAGAAGACAGTGAAGTGTCCGTGGTTCATCAGGATGAGCTGTTGGGGCAGCTTGGCTTTGTGCGGTCCCCTGTGGTCCCAGTGTCTGGGTGTTCCTGGGGCGGGACCGTGCCGGCTGCTGGCTCCAGCGCTGAGAGAACAGAGGGTCTGGGAATGCGGCGAGGCCGTCCCTTCATCCCCGAGCATCTTCCTGGCAGCCCCATCGCTCCGTTTCTGCATGCGCTCACACAAGCTGCCACGCTGGCACCGGGGAAGCACGAGGCCTCCTTTTAGCTCCAAGTCCACTCTCGTCCCTGAGCTGAAACCAGGCGGCGCTCCATGCTGTGGGGCCTCCATCTGGGATCCTGTTTCAGTTTTTTTCTAAATACCAGCAGCATAAATTGTCTGTAATCACAGCTCTGCGGTGAATCTGGAACTACTTAGGCAGCTGTAATGCCCCTCGGCCTCCCTAGTTGGGGGCGCGGTGAACCCAGGAGGATGGCTACGGGGCCACCCCAGAGGTGCCCGCGGGGCTGTCGGGGCGCAGACCAGAACCCGCCCTGTCCCGGCGCGTCCTCCCCTGGTGGCCCTTGGTGGATCTGTTCTGGGGAGTTCAGGGATCACTGTCTCCACTGGGGCCTTGACTCGGGTTTCTCTCTTGGAATTATTGTAATTACTCTAAAATGACAGTGTTGGCACCCGCAGCTCTTTGTGAAATAGTTCACAATGAGCACTGGCTTTTGGGGTAAACCAAGATTTTCCAGGAGTTTGCCTTTGGCCAGCAAGCCAGTTCCTGCTAGAAAGAATATTAAAATAAACAGCACTTTGGAAATTGAAGCTGCTGCAAGTCTTATACAATATCTGATGAATTAAAAACCAATTTCTTCCTTTCACAAACATCTATCGAGTGTCTGTCCCACCCAGGTCAGGCTCAGTTCTAGGTGCTGGGAATACAATGGCATTTAAAACTGACACAGCCTCCGCTTCCCCCAAACTGTCTCCCTGCAGCTTAGGTTCTGATACGGTGAAAGTGATGTTAATTCGTGTGTGGTAACAAGCAGGCAGGCAGTGTCTCTGAAGGAAAGGAACAAACCCCTATGAAAGCACCTGACACAGGGATTGTGAGTTGGGCTCTGAAGGATGAAGCCCAGCAATGGAGGACGGTAGGGGACACCCGCGGAGACAGTGGTCAGAGACGCTGGCACGTCAGAGGAGGAAGGCAGGCCAACAGGCACCCCGGCCGTGTCAGAGATTTGTGACTTAATACACGTTTATCCCTTATTAACTGTGGCATTTCCTCTGTAAATTGACAGAGCTTTACACACTAGGCCTTGATGGAGCAGGACGTGGATTAACTTTGGAGAGCTGAGACTGCGTAGCTCACAGAGCGAGACCGTCCGGGGGGGAGGACATGGCCGAGCGTGGCGTAAGCAGGGGTCCCTGTGCTGGGGGGGGTGCGCTCAGCGCTGGCCCTGAGAACCCTTTGTCGTGGGGCCACGGTGCAGACGCGGAGCTGCTGCCTCTGTCCGAGCCAGGGTCGCCTCCTGCTCCCATTGCGGGCACCCCCCCTGGCCCCCACGACCGGTTCCTCAGATAGCCGTCAGAATGGTCACTGAAAGGCATGAGCCTTGTTCCGAGGCTGGGTGGCCAGTAGTTTCCCATGGGCTGCAGTCCACAGCACAGATAACAGGAAGCTCACTCCAGCCGGCGGGGTCGTCTGATGGCCAACCCACAAACTTAGTGGCTGCTGCAGACTGAGTACCTGTGTGTTCCCCAAATTCACATGCTGCGCCTAACCCCCAGGTGATGGTATTAGGAAGTGGGGGGCTTTGGGAGGTGATGAGGTTGTGAGGGTGCAGCCCCCATGATGGGGTAAGTGCCCTGATGACAGAGACCCCGTGGAGACCCCAGCCCTTCCTCCAGCTGAGGACACAGGAGAAGACGCTGTCTGTGAACCAGGGAGCGGGTCTCAGACACTGTGAAGAGTAGTCAGCTTTCCTCCAATCTGCTGGTCTAAATATTAGTCTCAACTAAAAATACCTTCACAGAAATACCTTCTAGACTGGCATTTGAGCAAACACCTGGGTGCCGTGGCCCAGCCAGGCTGACGCATCGCCACTGTCCTGTTCAGACAGGAAGAGCGACACGCAGCGGCCGCTCTGTGGGCAGCCCTGCAGGGCCATCGGACACAAGCGGGCTCAGTTCCAGCTCTGGGAGTGATTCTCAGATGCTCCTGCCTTCTTGATCCTCCAAGTCCTCCTCTCTTTTTCATAAAAAGTGCCTGGTGCTTGCAGCTGAGTGATTTTCTCAGCCTGCCTCCTGGTTTCTTTGAGCTGATTTGGCCCATTGACTCCAAGCTGGCAGAATCTCTTCCTGTGCAATTATCTTAAAAACGTTGTGGGCTTTCTATGGATCTGCTGGGATTGAAGCCATTAGACAGAGGTGTCATCCACAAATCCACTCAGTCCTTTCTCCACCTTGGACTCCCTGCAAGGCCGCTGTGAAAAGCATCCTTAAAATTCCTAGAAGCCTTGTGTTGTTTACCACAAGACCCTTCCAGGGCCTCTGCCTGGTGCCCCTCAGATACCAGGAGGTCTTAAAAGAGATCTGATTGTGCTGCCTAGACTGATCTTGGCTCTGAAGCCCCGTCTGAATTCGACAGTCTTGGAGGCGCTGGGAAGGAGAAGAGCTTCATCTGTGAACCCAGTAAGCCTGCTTCCTCTTTGTTTCCTCCAAATTGCACTTGAAAACGGAACCCTTCCTTCTCCAGCTCCCCTCTTCTCTCAAGTCACAGAGACAGCGCTCAGCAGGGCCCCCCCCGGCCCCCCCGGAAGTCTTCTCCGGCATCATCCGGCCGACTGGAGCACCCTCCGTCTCTGGCATCGTGGGGCCGCGGTGCTGCTGAGCCCTGCCGTCCAGGAGCCCCGCTCGTCTGTCCTCGGAGCCCTGATGTGTCTGCCCACTGCCTGCCCCACTGGCTCTATAACTGACCACTCCAGACCTGCCAGCTCAGAACAGCAGGGCTGCCATGCCCTTCGACTTACAGGCTGGGCAATCTGGTGGGGAAGCTCGATGGATGCCCTTAAGGCCACCCACATCTGCTGCCAGCTGGGGCCCCTGGCAGCACTGTCTCTGTGGGCTCCAGCTGGGTCCCCAGAGGCTCTGGATTTCTCACAGGTCGGCACCGGGCCCCAAGTGTCGGTCCTAAGAGCGGAAGCTGTGTGATTGCCATTTTCAGCACAGCCTCCATCACCACAGTGACCAGCGTTTAGGATCTGGGGGCCGGAGCATACCCGTGGGGGGGCCGCCGTCACCCGGGGGATGACCGCCCCTGCTCTCTCATCTCGTCCACGTGGCCGGGCTGCACTGAGGGGCCCCAGGGACCATGAGCCGCGTCCTGCGCCATCCTGCCGCGCCCCCTCCAGCTCCTTCTGCCAGCCGGCGGGGCTGAGCTCCCAGGCCCGAGCTGCCCGCCCTGCGGTGCCTGAGTGCAGCCCTCCTGTGGCCCGGCTCCCTGGCCCTTGAGGTCCGTGTCCCGCGGAGGCTGGGTGTCCCGGTCCGAGTGCAGGGGCCTCGTGTGTGAAGAAGGTTCAGCCTCGCTGGCCCTTTGGTCTCCGAGGGCGGGGCCGTACGGGCAGGGCTGCCCGGCAGAGGTCCAAGGAGAGCAGGGCCAGCCGACCCCGCGGGAGGCCTGGGAGAGGGGCCCACCCCCGGGTGCACGGCCGTGGCCTGGGAGAGAGGCCCACCCCCGGGTGCACGGCCGTGGCCTGGACCCTTGGCGCGGTGGAGCCCATGCCTGCCCGGTGAGGGCCCGCTGTGCGAGGGGCTTCCGGGGTCGGCTGCGCTGGGACTGGGCCTGCAGATGCCCCCACCCAGCCGGGCTGTGAAGCATCACAGCTGCCCCGTGCACGGGATGTGGCCACCTCCTTGTGGACTTCCAGACCCCAGAAGACGGCAGGAAGGGGCCGTGTGTGTGTGTGTGTGTGTGTGTGTGTGTGTGGGCGTGTCACACCCTCCCCAGTCACTACTGCCTGACCTCCTGTGGTGTCTGCCCCAGTGGGAGTGCTGTTTCCCAAAATAGCTTCTTCCTGAGACTGAAGTGATCCCCTCACCCTGACCCCACCACAGCCCGGACTCCACACCCACATGTGGGGGAAATCCAGTGGAAACCAGTATGTTGGCAGCCTTCACCTATAAACTCTGTTTAGGCAGATGTTGGGCTTCCCAGGTGGCTCAGTGGTAAAGAATCTGCCTGCGATGCAGCAGACGCAGGTTTGATCCCTGGGTTGGGAAGATCCCCTGGAGGAGGACATGGCAGCCTACCCCTGGAGAATCCCATGGACAGAGGAGCCTGGAGGGCCACAGTCCATGGGGTCAGAAAGGGTGGGACATGACTGAGCAACTAACACACTGACTTTAAAAGAGTTTGCAAAGACAGCAGGTTACTAATATATTGGGCTGGCCAAAATGTTTGGGTTTTTCCATATAATGTAACAAAAACCTTAGCCAATTTTTTGGCCAGCCCAATAGTTTCCTTGGATTGAGTCTCAAGATCATTTAAATATTTCGTTTTTGCATCCACTTATTCCTGGCTGTCTCAGGACTGTCCTGATGGGAGAGGCCTCTTTGACGCTCACATGGAGGAATTCCCACTGACAGAACGTGTCTGGATTTCTGCTTCCGAAGCCAGGTGTCAACAGTGAGAGACGAGCTGGCATTTCATCTGCCTCCGCATCCCGTCCGCCACCCTCGTTGCTTAGAGGACAGAGATCACATGTTGAATTTGGATGAATTCCTCCCTGTAAGCTCTCCACCAGGTTCCTTGTCTCCTGACAGCCAAACAGAAGGCAGTGCTGCTCTGCAGCGGTTTCCAGGCAAGACTCAGGCCCTTTCCCAGGACCTGCTAAGCCGGAGGGGGCGGGCCTAGGTCAAGAGCATCGCTTCTGGGGACGGCAGGATACCTGAGGACATAGGTCGGGGTGGGGCTCTATTGTTATGTCTTAACCACAGCAAAGCAGGAGAGAGGCCAGAGACAGGGCTTCCTAGCTTGTGATCCATTCATGCCAACAGCAATAAGTGCGCGAGTGCGATTAGTAGGCGAGGGAGCTGGGCTCCAACTTGCCAGTAATGGTGTGTGATCTTGGACAAGTCTCTCTGTATAAAACCAAGAAAATTATAAAGTGTGAGTTTTTATTTAACTTCCCCACATTTCAGTTTGACCTTGACTTTACTCACGTACTCGTAGCACTAAGAATATGGCAACTTAGGAGTCTTGTTACCTAGTGAGTGACTTCGTTATGTTTCAGACTGTGTGGCTTCCACGAGAGTCAGTTGCAGTCCAGATTGATTATTTAATTGATGAATACTGATACACATATGGGATAACATTTTTAAGTTGTAAGTTATAATCAAACGCCATTAATAATGTGATTAAAATACCCATGGTATCCCAGTGAGCTTTAATACACGTTATCATCTTGCCGTTTACACTTCAAATCCTTAGGAAACCAGGTGTTAATACAGCAGGTAGACAACACCTCCCCCACCCCCACCCCCACCCCCCACCAAGCCCGTCCCTTTCACACTTCCATGAGTGATACAGAGTTTTTTTTCATGTTTAAATGTATGTAAATAGTATTACGGTGCTTCCCAGGTGGCTCAGTGGTAAGGAATCCACCTGCCAATGCGGGAGACACAGGAGATAGGTTCAGTCCCTGGGTCAGGAAGATCCCCTGGGAGAGGAAATGGCAACCCACTCCAGTATTCTTGCCTGGAGAATCCCAGGGACAGAGGAGCCTGGCGGGGTGCAGTCCATAGGCTCCCACAGAGTCAGATACGACTGAGCACAAGCATGAGCAGAAAATCGGATTATACGGCATCTTTCTGCAAATGGCAAACCTTCAAAAATTCAAAATTATGTGTTTGGAATTTATTCACACCGATACATGTAGGTTTAGTTCATCCATTTTAATGTGTGTGGCCCTTTTGGCAGTGATGGAAAATCAGTCTGAAAGAAGTTTAATCAATCTTTTTGTACAAAAGGACACAAAGCTCTCTTTCTGAAACAGGAGATGGATTGCCTGGCTGCCCTGTCACCTCCCTCCACTTCTTCGAAGCCATCAGAGGATTCCTGTTGTCATTCGGACGTGAGGGTGGGGCCTGGCCCTGCTCACCCTGGGGCTCCTGGCCGCGCCAGGCTCTCCAGTTTCTGAACTGGTCAAGCTTGTTTCCAACCCAAGGAGTCTGTTCTCGCTTCCCCTGGCCCTGTGTCTGGCTCCCTCCTGCTCTCAGGAATCTTCCCCGATGCCAGTATAAACCAGGTCCATCAGGCCTCTCAGACCCTTGTTTATGTGGTTTGTAATTCACTAGAGTTCGTATAATGATGGCTTAGGCTTGTTTTCTCCCTAGACTGGGAGCTCCGTGGGGGCCGAGGTCAAGTCTTTTGGTTCCTGCTCCCATCTAGGACCCAGGGCACTTCCTGAAACATTGTGGGTGTTCAGCTATATCCACTCAGTATGTGAACCAAGTAAGTGACAGAATACTATTAATTATTTATCACCGCTGATGGGACTTTAACAGATTGAAGATCTGGGGGGAAGTGTGAATTTGTTCAGCCCAGGCAAGTCTCTCACTTGTGACACCAGCTTTCCATCCCTGGTGGAGAGCTCACCTCTGATTTCAGAGGATGCCCAAGACAGCCTTATCTTACTCAACTGTTGTTCAAAACTGGGTCTCATGGCGACAGGTTTCCTGGTGGGACTGTGGCCCATGCACCTCCTTCCAGCCCCGGTGGTTCCTTGTGGGATCGCGGTGTTCGCAGTCCGTGTCTGCCTAGGTCAACACCTCCCAAACCCGAGCCGCAAACAGAGGCACGTGCTTCTCTTGCAGCGCGTTCTGGGCTTGTTCCCTGGAGGTGCATCTGGAAATCAAAGGTGTTGTTTGTGCTCATATAACTTGGGAGTCTTCCATGTGACGAGTGCACACGTTTATCTCCACCTGTTCTCCTTTCAGTCCCTCGGGGTGTGTGACTCCGCGGAGCACAGGACCGTGTTGTAACGGCACCCAGTTTGGCCCTGTCTGTGATGTCACGTTTGGTGGTGACTGAAGGTACAGGCTCCCTTGAGCCTGCAGCAGCAATGCCCCCGAGTGCCCCCGCTCTAGTGTGCTGACTTCAGGAGTGAGAGTTCATCTCCTGCCAAGGGCTGTCTCGTGAGTCACGACGCTCTGACACCGTGTGTGTCTCTCAGATTAAAAACAAAGACTGGCGATCTGACGAGGGAGGCGGAATGGTGAAGCTCTCCTACAGATCTTCATGACCTGGTTGTCCTGTTGGATTAACGTACGTCTCATCCCTTCACCCTGGGCATCATCTTACCCAGATGGCTCATTACTGGCAACAGCCAAGGGCACAGAGACGCTCCCCTGATTTTGGCTCTCTGACCCGCGGGGCTTTTCTCCCACATAAACCGAGGCAGTGCTGCTGCAGCAGGAGGACCGTGGGCCATGCCTTTGACAGCACTCTGAGGGGGCAGGGCACAGGGTCTGCACACACAGGCACACCTGTGTGGGGTGTGCACGCACACACAGCCTTGTGGGGCTCACCAAGGTGTGGGGTCTGCATGCACAGGCACACCTGTGTGGGGTGTGCATGCACACAGCCTCGCGAGGCTCACCAAGGCGTGGGGTCTGCATGCACAGGCACACCTGTGTGGGGTGTGCACGCACACACAGCCTCGCGGGGCTCACCAGGGCGTGGGGTCTGCATGAACAGGCACACGTGCGTGGGGTATGCATGCACACACAACCTCGCGGGGCTCACCAGGGCACGGCGGCAGTTCTGCGCTCGCCCCACAGGTGGAGAGGCCTTTCTGGCCCAGGATGAGGGTCGAGCTCGGGGCAGACCTGGGAGCAGACAGCTCAATGCCTTGTTTTCCAGCCTAAGGAGTTTGGACTTTGCGAACAGCTATTACGTAAAGGCTTTTCTTCATGACATTCTGTGATTTTACTTCCTCCAGTGCAGCTGTGCCAGAGAGTCAGCCCACTGTTATTCCCCTAAATCAC
Source organism: Bos javanicus (assembly GCF_032452875.1). Lineage (NCBI taxonomy): Eukaryota > Metazoa > Chordata > Mammalia > Artiodactyla > Bovidae > Bos > Bos javanicus. The sequence goes on from NC_083894.1 coordinate 1,832,739, forward strand.
ACCCACACAGACAGCCCCAGCGGGCCCGTTCCTGCCAGACCTGCCCGCGTCTCCATCTGCTTCCCTCTCAGGGCTGGGACAGCCCCCTCCACCAGCATCCTGCCCCCAAGCTGCGCTGGGCAGCGGACCAGACCCACCAGCGTTTTGTAGGCGTCCCTCAGCCCACCGCGCGGATGCGGCAAAGTCCCGGGCTTCACCTTCAAAACTGGAACAGACAAGAAGGACCTCCCTGGTGGCTCAGTGGTAAAGAATCTGCCCGCCAACGCAGGAGCCTCAGGTTTGTTTCCTAGTCCAGGAAGATCCCACATGCCTAGGAGCAACTGTGCTCCACAACTGCCGAGCCTGTGCTCGAGAGCGGGGGGACCCGCTGCTACTGAAGACTGCAGGCCCGGGGGCTTGTGCCCCACAACAGGAGAAGCCATCGCCACAGCTAGAGAGCAGTCCCCGTGCACTGCAACCAGAGGACGCTGGCACCCTGCAATGGAGATCCAGCACAGCCAAAATACATAATAAAATTAAAAAAAAAAAAAAAAAAACACTACTAGCAGCAGACAGAAGGACCCAGAGCATCGGGCGGGCGCTGGGTGGCATGGATGCTGGAGCCAGCCTGTGGGCCCCGTCTGGCTCAGCCACTTGCCGGGCGCAGGGCTAGTTAATTGTATGAAGTTGGTGAGACTGCTTCACATCTCATTTCCTCTGGTAAAACAGGGCTAAAAGCTACAGCCCTGCAGAAGGGTTCTTGCAAGGGTCACATATGTAACACACACAACAGCAGTGCCTGCAAGATAGACGAGACAGGCGTGAGCTGGGTCATGATCACTCCTGCACTGAGGTTGCCTTACAGTCTGGCGAGTCCTAGAAACATCCTTCGTGAAAAGCAAATTAAAAATTACAGTGCTGAAGCCTGGCAGTGTAGACTCAGGTTAACGTCATCCCAGGATTCACTGGCTGCTCACTGTCTGAGTGGGGTCGCCCTGGTGTGTGGGGGTCAGTGGTGGGCAGGGCTCAGGGAGTGGTCCTGGGACCCTACTGTGACAAGCAGGTGGCTGGACACTCGGATTGGACACATGGTGGGCCTGACTCAGAGGACCCCCAGAAGGAATTGGCTACAACAACAGGCGCTGCAGGTGTTTAGATAAACTTGATAAGTCTGTTCACTAATGTTTTTTAAAAAATTGACTTTATTTGAAAGGGAGATTCTCTTTAGCAACCTATATCATGATAATGAAACAAACTTAATTTTAAATGATCTGATGTCCACATTAAGTGCATAAATAATGTCCACATTTGGAAATCATACACAATCTTTTTTAAAAAATTCATATTGAGAGAAAAATTCATAGGAAGAGACTAAAAACTTCTGCTTGGGTATTTACACTGTGGAGAAGAGGTGTATATCCTTCACAGGTAGTGCTACCTAAGTTATATTTAAAGCAGACATGTTCCTATTAAAATATTTTCTCACCAGTAGTCAGGAAGGATTCTGTTACTACTGCACACCCGCACCTCTGCTGACACATCCCTTCCCGTCAGTCACGACGATAGGCGGAGAGGCAGTTGTTCATCTAACAGCCCCCAGAAAGGTGCTTGGGGGAGAGGCCCTTCCCGTGCTACGGTCGGTGGGGAGTCTGGTGGTTTCCTTGCTGTCAGGGCCGGTGCCAGGCTCAGAATCCTCCCAGAGCCTCTAAAGGGGGACTCTGATTCCAGAGCCAAGTGCAACATGGGGAAAAGTCCCTTTGGAAATCCCGGACTTCCAATCAAAGAAACCTGACCTGAGCATCTTGGCAAACCCGCCAATGCCTGTTAAACACAGGACTGTTAAACACAAAATGGGCTGATTCCTTCCCATCCATTTAATGGGTCATTCTGGGGGAGAGGGTTTTGCTCTGAAAGTTGAGTTTCTTGAACATCATTTGGAAAAGGAAGTAGTCCTCTGCTTTCTCCTGGGGATGCTGACTATTTGTCCTTCATGGTGTGTGTGTGTGGGGGGGCGGGCAGGACCTGTTGACCTGCAGAACCTTCCTTCAGACAGTGGGCTGCACACGGGGAGCTGGCATGGACGGGCCTGCTGAGGCTGCTGACCGCCTAGATTGTGTCTGTTTCATCACGCAGCTCTTGCTTAGTGTGCCTATGACAAAATTTCTGCTTTGCCTGATTCTTTCAGGCTTTAAGTGGACTCTGAAGAGCTTTTAAAACACGAGAGTTCTGAACTCAGGCTTTTCAAGTGAGTCCCGTGCCCTGCCTTGGCTTTGAGCCTGTGATGCCTTCCAAGAGGAGAGCCCTCAGGGGTTGGGCCTGTGCACATTCTGATGAGAGTCAGGCCAGAGGAGTAACTAGGAAGTTCTGAAACTCTTTTCCTGGCTTAAAACTAGTTAGTTTTCTGGGGTCCAAGATTGGCCATACCATACAAAGAAAGTGTGAAAAGAAAGAAGCAAGTCAGAGAGCCATTTCTCTGGTTCTACTTCAGGCATGGATGTGTATACATATATTTGGGTAAGATATGTAAGTATGTGTTACTTTTTATCTAACTTTCCCTGAATGACTCAGCTGACTAAGAAAACACCTCTGGCACTTTGGGAAAAAGCCAGAACTTTTGCTTATAAAATCTGCTGGTTTCCAGTTTGTCATCACATTCCGGTCACCGGGGGCCGGAGTTCATTTCCATCTCAGTGGACACAGCACCTCCCCAGCAGCTCCGCAGGCTGGTGAACAGCTGAGTAAACACGCAGCTCCCCCGTGACCCTCACGCCTGTGGTCAGAGTTTCAGCCCGTCCCCACCGTCCCCACGCTGCCTTTCCACACTGGATAGCGCCCTGCACGTGGGAATATGCCCCACGGGGTACTGGTAACAGTTTCTGGGCAATAGGGAGGGAGGGAGGTGAAGAGAGAGGAAGGGAGAGGGAACTGAACGTCTAGAATTTCCAACTCTGAGACACTTGTATTTCCTAACACGGCAGCAGGAAAGAGCCAGGTAAACGTGTTTATACACATACATACACTCAGCCCTGCACATTTATAGGGATCAGGTAACAGTATTAAGTACAATTAGCAGAGAATCAGAAGCAGCTGAGGGTAGGTGGTTAGGTGTCACTGTATCTGGTCTAAGAAGTGAACACAGCCTGGAAAGACGGCGGGCCTGGCTGTGTGTATCTGGTGGATTTCTCTCGTCCACAGCCTCTTTGTAGGAAAACCAGAGCACAGCTGCCCCACCCCTTATGCCAAGACCCCCTTCCAGGCTGCTGAGTCTCAGTGAAGATTTGGCCAATTTAGGAAAGATAGTTTATTCTTCTGATTCATCTGCAGGTGCTCACCTCTGCCTTCCAAGGAGTTACGTGGGTTTTGTTTTCTGTTTCGTTTCGTCTTGGCTTTCTCTTTGGGGGCACGTGTGCTCTTTGGAGCGTCCTTTCTTGGAGGTTTTCGGAGGTGCAGTGCAGAGAAGGAGCAATTCAAACGGGTTTCAGGTTGGAGCCTCGGAGGCCAAGCCCACACCAGAGCCCTCGCTCAGCACCTTTCTTCAAATACTGGCTCTAACCGAATTTGAGATAGCTGACTGGATCAGGTTTCAGGAAAACTGTCCCACGGCAGAACTGAGGAGGTATCATAGGCTAACTATGCTTTCTCACTGAGAGTTCTTAATTTCACACATAACATCTCATTAGGTTGGAGTTCGGGAATGGTTGATACTGTCACTGATCCTCCAAACCAGCAGTTTTATGGTTCAACCCAATGAATTAATATTTAAGGCCCTTGGCTGAACTGGGTCCTTCCTTACAGGCCTCAAAAATCAGGGGAGGACAAGTCTTTTAATTCCTAAATAGTATTCACTGAAACCTCTCTCCAGCACTGAAAAGCCAAAATCCCCTTCCCACCAAATCTGAAGCCTACAGCTTGTGGGGGTGCTGGGGGGCAGATGTTATCATGAAATCGCCTATGGAAAATGCAAACTCAAACATCCTCTCTTTCCCCTGTAAACAGGAACACGAAGAGCTGGTGACATGACATGGAAACACCTGATGTTCCGACAAAGGAAGTCGCAGAGGAAGGCCCCCGGTGGATGAGTGAGGAAGACGGGTCTAGTGTGTGCACTGACTTGTCCTAACGCCCACCTGGAGAGTCAATTACGCACCCCCGCCTGCCCCCAGGTGAACACCGCCGAGCCAGGCCCGCACTCAGCCCTAATGGCGAACGGGGATCACACACGAGGAGAAAGCTCCCCGGGCGGCTGCCTGTAAAGCAGGACTGAAAGTCAGGGTTGGGAAGCGTGGACCGCAGCCCGGCGCCGAGCGCGGACGCGATGGGATGCGGACGGATGGACGGTGACTCGGGGAGACAGGGCGGGCCAGGTGCTTAGTACCCGACAGCTGGGCCCGCAGAGCGGGACCCGTGCCCAGAGCGGCGGCAGCGGCTGCCCGACCGTTCCGTCCGCCCGCGCGGAGCCCCGACTACACAGACCCGGGCAGACGGCCGCCCGCCCGCGGGGACCGCGCTGGGGTCACAAGTTCAGCCGGGAGCGGGAGCGCGCTCCCGCAGACACACCCCTTTCTCGGGATAGCGGGCGGGCGGGTGCGAGCCGAGCGGCGCAAGAGCGAAAGCCGCTGTGGACACAAGGGAGGTCTGATCGCACACCCGGAGCCCGGAGGAGCCATCGACCTTGGGCAGCCCGAGTCCGGGCGGAGTGATGCGGAGCTGCTGAGGGGGACAGCTGCCCGAGCGAGCGCGCATGGAGAACCCGGTGGTCCCCTGCGTCCTCTACCCGGGCGACGGGGCGTGCGGCCAGGCCGGAGGCCGGGGCGGCGCTCCCGAGGCTCCGGGAGAGGGCAGCCTGCAGCCGCCGGACGCGGCCGAGGGGGAGGGCGCGGCGTCCCCGGCGCAGACACCCTGCAGCCTCAGCGCGTCCCTGTGCTTCAGCTCCGGGGACGACTCCCCGCCGCAGTCTCGCGCCTCCTCCGCGGCGGAGGACGCAGCGGCCTCGCCGCCCTCGTGTTGCAGCGGCCGGCGGGTGGTGGAGAGGCAGTGGGGCGTCGGCAGCTCGGGCGCCGCGTCCCCGGAAGACTCCGCGTCCCCCGAGGAGCCCGCGTTCCCCGGGGAGCGCCCGCCGACCGAGGAACCCACATCCCCGGAGGAGCCCGCGGACCCCGCGCCCGTGCCGCCCGGCGTCGGCCCAGAGCACGGAGAGCCCGACCTGCTCATCGAGGTCTCGGGCCGCCGGCTGCGGGCGCACAAGGCTGTGCTGGCGGCGCGCAGCGACTACTTCCGCGCGCGCGCGTCCCGGGACGTGCTGCGGGTGCAGGGCGTGGGCTGGGCGGCGCTGCGGCTGCTGCTGGCCTACGCGTATAGCGGGCGCATGGCGGGCGTGCGCCCAGACAACGTGGCCGACGTGGTGGCCGGCGCGCGCCGCCTGCAGCTACCCTGCGCCGCGCAGCGCGCCACCGACGCCGTGGCGCCGCAGCTGAGCCTGGCCAACTGCTTCGAGGTGCTGAGCGCGGCCAAGCGGCAGCGGCTGGCAGAGCTGCGCGAGGCCGCCTACCGCTTCATGAGCGACCACTACCTGGAGGTGCTGCGCGAGCCCGCCGTCTTCGGGCGCCTGTCTGGAGCCGAGCGCGACCTGCTGCTGCGCCGCCGCCTACGCGCCGGCCGCACCCGCCTGCTGGCTGCCGCTCTCGGGCCGGCCGGGGAGCGCGCGGGCAGCCGGCCACAGAGCCCGTCAGGGGACGCGGAGGGCCGCGGCGAGGCCGCCGTCTACTGTTTCCACGAGGCGGCTGGCGAGTGGCGCGAGCTGACACGGCTGCCAGAGGGCGCGCCGGCGCGGGGCTGCGGCCTCTGCGTGCTCTACAACTACCTCTTCGTGGCCGGAGGCGTGGGGCCCGCGGGCCCCGACGGCCGCGCCAGGCCCTCCGACCGGGTCTTCTGCTACAACCCGGCCACTGATAGCTGGAGCACTGTGCGGCCGCTGCGCCAGGCGCGCTCCCAGCTGCAACTGCTGGCCCTGGACGGCCACCTGTACGCCGTGGGCGGGGAGTGCCTGCTCAGCGTGGAGCGCTACGACCCGCGCGCCGACCGCTGGGCCGCCGTGGCCCCGCTGCCCCGGGGCGCCTTCGCCGTGGCCCACGAGGCCACCACGTGCAACGGCGAGATCTACGTGTCCGGGGGCTCACTTTTCTACCGCCTGCTCAAGTATGACCCGCGGCGTGACGAGTGGCAGGAGTGCCCGTGCAGCAGCAGCCGCGAGCGCTCGGCCGACATGGTGGCCCTGGACGGCTTCATCTACCGCTTCGACCTGTGTGGGGCCCGCGGCGACGCGCCGGCGGCCGTGCCGGCCGGGGGGGTCAGCGTGCTCCGCTACCACTGCCTGGCCAAGCAGTGGAGCCGCTGCGCCTCGCACCTGCGGCCCCCGGGTGCGCCCTCGGGCCTGCAGCCCTTCCGCTGCGCCGCGCTGGAGGGCACCATCTACTGCGTGAGCCGCGCGGGCACCTGGCGCTTCGTGCCGCCCGGGGAGGGCGAGCCTGGCGCCGGCGATGCGGGCCTCGAAGGCAGCTTTGAGCTCCAGTCGCTCCAAACCCCGGCGGACGCCCGGGGCCTGCTCTTCCCCTTCGTGCTCAACTTGCCGGAGGAGAAGCCGGACCGAGGGGAGGAGGGCGCTGTGTAGAATGAGCCAGGTGGTCACCCGGCGTGTCCCTCCGTGGCCCGAGACAGGGAATGCGCCGTGGGCCGAGGTCCCAACTGGGAACCCGGAAGGGCGCAAGGGGAGCGGAGGCCGGGGGAGAGGGTCGGGGGTGGGCGCTGCCCACGGGGATCACTTAGGAGGTAGTGCTTGTCACTACCGGGCCTGGCAAACCGTGTGCAACGCTGCCTTAAGGCCCCCTTTCTACTCTGCATTCCTTCTGCTTTGTTTTGCTTTGCTTAAGGGGGGGGGGGTGTCGATGGCTTAAGAAGCAGGATATGAGCAAATAACTTTGCAAATAAGATACAACATACCTGAGAAAGAAGGAAACAGAATCAGAGACTGCGCTTCCGGGTGCAGTGGGTGGGCCCTGTGTACCCCGGACGCTGTGGCTCGTCGGGGAGGCAGGCTTGAGTGCTGCGGGGTGCCAGCCCCCTTGTTAACTGCGTGCTGAGAAGGCCCTGGGAAACGCTGGGGGCTCCCAGACTGGAGTCCTAAATGAGGCCAGTGTGAACCATATTCCTGGAAACCCCTGAAAGAAGGTCGTGCTTTTTTTCAGCTTGGAGTTTAAAATCATAACCGATAAATCAAGCTCTTAAAGCTTTTCTAATTTAGTTTAAAAGTTCCTGCCCTATGTGTCAACTCCGAATGTAAGAAGTACTAAAGATGAAATCTTTGATTCCCAATAAGGTCTCCTGTCCAGTGAGCACGGGAGATCGCAGGGGCCCCGGACAGGGGCAAAGGTCCACACACCTGAGAGCAGGTCCCTCTCATCACCTAACTGAGGTGGGCTTAATACTTTCCATTTCAAGGATGCTCATCATTATGTTCAATGTGTAGCAATGATTGACTGTTACTCGGGCTTTAGATCTTTGGTGACTGTTGGCCAAAGAGCGTATCATCAGTAGGCGAGGCTGACAGCGGCCAGGTGCTCGCCTGCTTTGAAAGCAGGGCCGGGGTGCCCAGCCGCTGTGATATTTTATAGTGGGCTTGAAGAGAGTAGTATTCCCCCGGAAAGAGGACTAAAATCCTTTCTTTTTTTGAGAGTTCTAAAGAAAAACATACAGGCATAGTTTGAACCCACCAATTGTGATGTTTTAAATATTAATTCTGTAACTCTGAGGGAAATTCATTTTTACAACCATTATTCTAAGAAAGTGCGGCAGAGTGACAGTGAGCATGTAGACACGAGGGGGAGCATATGTTTATAAGGGAGTGTGGGGCTTTCCTGGTGGCTCTGCAGTAAAGAATCTGCCTGCCAATGTGGGAGACTCGGGTGAGGAAGATCCCCTGGAGAAGGAAATGGCAACCCACTCTAGTATTCTTGCCTGGGAAATCCCATGGACCGAGGAGCCTGAAGTCTATGGGGTTGCAAAAGAGTGGGACATGAATTAGCAAGTAAACAACAGTAACAATGTAGTTTAGCAAATGAACTACTTTTGTCTAATTGTGAGCTCCAAAATACCATTAATAAAACTAACATGAAATTTCACTACTGTAATAGGGCACAAGGATTAAAAGGCAGGGTTTACTATCTATTAAACATTTAAGGATAAAATGTATGTTCATAAAGAGAGGCCAACTGACTTGGATTCTGAATCCAATCCACGTTTTTTTTATGACAGGAAAAGTGCCCATTGAAGGTTACTGGCACAGAAGTCAATGAAGTCATGTGTAGCTTACTGTGATTTCCTCATGAATCAGTGATGGGAGGGAGCCTCCCTGTGCGATCTGTGGGTGTGCGGGGAATAGGTTATGCTTCCTAAAGAGGCAGTGGTCATTAAAGTGGTCAGTTAAGCATGCTTAGAAATTCAGCATGACTCATGCATGTCCTGAGGACAGGGCTCTGCCGTCTTAGCTGGTGTGTTCTGGGAACTTGTGTGCCTGCCCGTGACCACTCCTGACACCACAGGATGTCTTGGCAACTCGGGTCAGCATCTTAGGAAAAACCAGGCTCCAGATTGCCTGACTTTGTAGGAGCAGACTGGAGACATGGCAGGAGAAGAAGAAGTGAGATCCAAAAGAAACTGTGCTTGTAAAGACACGAGCGTTTCACATGACAGTACATTTTTCTCCAGACTTGCATTACTTATGCTCAATTTTTATTTGAAATGGAACCGAGGTGATATTTTCATTCCTTCAGTATCAAACTCATGAGATATGATCACTGTGATTTTACTTGAGAAATCATTCCTAGGATGCTTACCATTGAAAAACACAGATCCTAAAGTGGGCTTCCAAAGTCAACTCTCCCCATTGGAGATGGGAGACATACTAGCTGTCAGACACGGACAGCCAGACGATGACACACCCCGCGGGAGTGTTTGGATATTATTTCATCCTTGAGTTGAATGAAGGGACGCTTGGCTGAGATGCAGCACCGCTTCCTGTGGGAGCTGGCCCTGAGCCCCAGGGAGTTGTCAAGACAAGATCCCAGAGGATGCCTAAGGAGGGTGGTGGGCTTAGAACCTTGGAGACCACGTTTCTCAAGGCAGTATCACCTAGAACAGGTGCCAGAGGACCTGTGTGCTGCAAAGACCAGTTCATTTTGTTTGGGGGCCAGTACCTGGGGTGTGGGGCCAGTTGGGCCGTGTGCCAAGTACACAAATGGAAAAGCCCCAGGCCCAGGATCCTTCTGCGCAGGAGGGCTGGGCGAGGGGCAGGCCTCCAGGGCTGACGTTCCAGGGCCGGGGCTTGTCCTATTGCTGAGCCTGTGTCCAGCTCTCTGTAGAGAACCAGTTGGTGTAAAAGGATCCCTGCTCTTCTATCGCTTGAATCAAATGAAGGCAGAGCATTTACAACATCTGTAATTCTAATGAAATTAAGAAACCCCCAAACACTTACATTTCCAGACATTTGAAAGAGCGGTGGGGCATTTTCAGGGGAAACGTAATTCGCAGAAGCTTAATCTTTTGGTTAGTTCACAGCAATGACTTTTGTGTTGTGAATCAAGGTTCGTTTGGAACCTGAAGGATTGGGGTGAAGTCATCTTCATTTCCTTTCTGTTTTTCCTGCTGGTTGGGGAGAGCCCTGGTGTCAGTGCCAGCGTGGACTCTGGCAGCTTTATGGGGCTGGCCTGGGACTGCAGTGACTTTATTTCTGCGCCAGTTTATTTTCCTTTCAGAGAATGAATGCTGCAGAAATTCTTTGGCTACTTAGTGACAACAACTCCCGGTATCACTTTTGCTGCTGCTGCTGCTGCTAAGTCGCTTCAGTCGTGTCCGACTCTATGCGACCCCATAGACGGCAGCCCACCAGGCTCCCCCGTCCCTGGGATTCTCCAGGCAAGAACACTGGAGTGGGTTGCCATTTCCTTCTCCAATGCATGAAAGTGAAAAGTGAAAGTGAAGTCGCTCAGTCGTGTCCGACTCTTAGTGACCCCATGGACTGTAGCCTACCAGGCTCCTCCATCCATGGGATTTTCCAGGCAAGAGTACTGGAGTGGGGTGCCATTGCCTTCTCCAATCACTTTTGCTACAGATACTTAAAATAAATCACCTGGTCCATTTTTGTTACTTTCTGGTGTCAATTTAGTAATTCTGGTAGCCACTGTTCAATTTTTTTGGTCTCTTGGGTAACTCCCTCTGAAATGTTTTGAAATGAAATGTGTTTTTAAGTCTTTGCCTTTTCCTGAAGTTAAGGTGGTTTCAGGATATTATCTGTTGTGACACCTTCCTGGGTCGAAATGTAAACAAAAGTGCTCTTTTGCATTCTGTCTTATTGTAGATGATTTCCTAGCTTACAAAATGATTTATTTTTGGTGTCTTTAAAAAAAATAAGTGTTCTCCTTTTCCCCTTTCCTCTGCGACATCATTATTCACGGGAAGATAACAGGAACTAAGGATGGGAAGGGGTCGTGTTCTGGTTGCATCTGAGTGTGCATCAGAGCCACGTTCTGTTTGCTTCCCCGCGTCCTGGAGGGCACCGCGAGGCTCCGGCTCCTAGTGTGGGAACTGGCATGGGTGAGGGCCTCCTACCTGCTTGGTGAACTGGTGTGAAATGAAACAAAAGACCAGATTTGTCCTCCTGCGAGACGCCAGCTCCTCTGAGGCTTTTGACAGCGCTAAGCAGTGCCGTGATGTTGCTGGGTCTTGAAGACAAACAGCCGTCTTGAAGACACAGCTTTGCCCAGCTGATGCTGTACCGATCAGCGCTCATGTTTCGAGTCCTGAGTGCCAACTCCGTAAAACCCTGTCCATCTGCCTGTTTATGCCGAGATGAAATAAATCACTGGGGTTGCTAGTGCTCCTGCAGTCTGCGAGGCTGTCCTTGTGTCTTCTCTCCGGAGCAGAGCCCTGGTGGAGGGCCTCTCTGGGAATGAGCTGGGAGATTCCGGCCTGACCTGCGAGGGGTGGGGGCGGGGGGCGAGCCCTCTGTGAATGAGGCGTGTGGAGTGTGGAGGGGCTTCCAGCGACCAGATCCAGGCATGGGGTCTCTTCATACTCCTCAGGCACCTGTGGGCGCCTCTGCCACCCTCCCCACCGCACGCCTTCCAGCTCACTGCTCCCGGGGGGCAGCGTCTATGCCGGGACATTGCCCGTGGGCCACGGGTGGACCCAGGGCGGGCCGGGGGGCTCATCACACTCATGGCCCCGACAGGGGTCGGCACACATCTGGACAGGGATGCAGTGTGAGGGGAGCGCTTTACTGGGGTTCCCGTGGGAGGGGCAGGTAGGGGTGAACAGCAGGGCACTGGGTGCTCTGAGCAGTCTCAGGGGCTGTCGGGGGTCCCTGGGGTGCCAGGCAGGGGGAATGAGTGAGGTGGGCTGGGGAGGCTGGTTTGAGGGTGACTGAGGCTGGGAGTGTTGGGGGCCAATGGCCGTGGGGCTGGGGGCGGCCTGGGTGGGGGCTGTGGGGCTAGGGTGTGGATGAGAGATGGGCAGGGGCCTCGGTGGGTGGAGAGGAAGCCTGCGCCCTGGAGGGAGGCCCTCCCAGGTCAAAACCTCCCGAGAAAGCAAGAAGCCAGGTGGGCACAGCTGTGGTCCACGGCTCAGCCCTGCCAAGGGTCTGTGGCCCAGGGACATTGGGCGAAGCTCAGGGCACAGCCCCTGCTCCCTGGGATCCTCCTCCTTCCCTGAGAGGCACCTGATGCCACTCAAATCCAGAGGACACAGAGTCCCCAGGGTGTGCCCCCCGCTCCCCTCTCTGCCCAGCAAAGTCACCCCAAAATAAGAAAGGCTCAGGGATCAGAGCACACTTTCACCAGCACAGGAGGGGAGGAGAAGTGGGGCTTGGGTTACTTGGCCAAGAGTGGCTGGTACCCGCCCCCTGAATCACTACCCAGGATGCAGGCCTGCAGACCCACGGGAGTGGGTGGGCTGTATCCATTTAAAGTTGTCTCCTGTGATGTTCTGACAGCTGAAATCCCGCCTGGCAGGCAGATACCCCCATATCGCTGAGACCTGTTGTGGGCAATGGGTGCAGACGGAAGCCGGCCCTGGCAGGGGCAGGACCCACAGAGGGAACCCAGGGTGTGACAGGCAGGGCCTGCTGTAGGGTGGGCCCCGCCAGGCCCGGGGAGGCCCAGCGAGGCGAGCCCAGTGCCTGAGAAGCATGGTGGGGCGGCGGGGCTGGCACGTGGGGTGAGGGACAGCCTGTGCAGTGCGGGGCCGGGCTGTGGTTGGGGCACTTTGGGGTGTGTTGGAGATTTCGAGCATTCGGGTCAGAGCCAAGAGAGATGGAGACCTCGTCCACCCAGCCCGTGTCTGGTGCACCCATCCGACTCCAGCCCGAAACCAGGCGGAGCACCGTGGACAACCTCTGAAAGGCTCCTCCTCCCAGCACACCCGGGAGATGGCTGCGGGTGGACGGGCCTCTCCACACCTCTTCTGTGCAGAGGGAGTCTCCAGGGGCACGCCTGGGGTCTGTCTGCACCTTGCCCCCTTCACCCAGGACGTCACGGGGGCCGCTGTCCCTCCTCCACATCAAGGCTCAGGCGTGAGCGCAAGTTTCCTGGCCTTTGGAGCCAGTCGAAGACAAACGGACAAACGTCCATTAAAGCAGATTCTGCTCAGCGCCACCCACGGCGAGAGGAGCCAGCGTGGGGCTCAGCCAGGTCATGGTGCCTTCCAGGGGGTGGGAGGGGGCAGCAGACAGCGCCGGGGCCGGTCCCTGGACTGCGATGGGGCTGCGTCTGAAGCTGGCAGCTGCTGAGTTAGGGTTCCGCCTCCCTCAGGGCCGGAGGCCCAGCCAGCCTTCCTCAAGCTTCTCTGGAAGGCGTGGCTCGCAGGCCCCTGAGAAGGATGCCCCGAGTGGTGGGAGCACGCAGGTGTCTTGGAGGAACAGAGGACGGGCCCATGCACGTCAGCCCTTCTTAATGAAAGCTTTGGAAGGTCAGGGCCCAGCTGGGCACGGTGGGAGCAGACAGCGCACCCTTCGCTGCAGCCTGGAGCTTCCCAGGAGGCGCTTCCGCGGGGCTGGTGCCCGCAGGACTTCCTGGTGGGCAGGAGGCCCTGCTTGGGTTAGACTCGGGTCCTGGTGCTGAGCTCGGACGGAGCGGTGGGTACTGGGAGCCCCGGCCTTCAGACAGACGGGGCCACACAGCAACACCCACCCGCGGTGAGAGTCGAGTCCAAGCCACTGCTGTCTCTGCGGGTTTCTGATGCACTCTGGAGACATTCTCTTCTGCTTCATGAGCTTAATTTGAGAACTCACTGAAATTGAGCAGGAGTGGTGTAACTGGGGCTGCACACTCGATGGAAGGAAGAGTCTGATGTATCAGAAGTATACATCCTGCCCATGCCCGCGGTTGCAGGGGTGTGTGATGCTCTAAACAGACCACACGTGCCAAGCCAGGCTGCCCGGTTTCCACTGAGGTTTGGAGTACAGGCCCCTGCGGAGCCCCTACGAGTAACCCGATTACCGAGGCTGCTGCTCCAGGGGATTGGGGGACTGGAGTCCGGCCCCCTCCCCCGCTCCAGCCCCGTCTGTCCCACAGCTGCTGCGCCTTACAGCCCAGCGTGTCTGCCCTTCAGATGAGCTGTGACTCTGCGGTGACTCACACACGGCTGTGGGCAAACCTCCCTACAGGCCGCACAGGCAGGGCAGCGGTCGGGGGATGCGTGGCTGAGAATCTGGGGCTGGCCTGGGGCCCCCGGGGCTCACCGTCCTGGAGGGAGGTCGGGGGACAGGCAGGCCGGGGACCTGCAACCAGCTGGGGCCTCAGGGTGGCCAGGGGAGCTCTGTCCACTTCCAGGATGGTGGCTGGACGCCTCACCAGCTTTCTGGGTGCTTCTGTGCACTTTTCCCTGCAGGCTCTATGCCATCCTGGTGCCCGCTGAGCCCGCCCCGCCCCTCTGTAAACAGCATAGCAGTGTCCATGGCCCTTTGTGACACAGCGGCTATGGGAACCGGCCCTCGGGCAGACAAAGACTCTTTCTCTCCGCTGCTTGCTCTGAATCTCCTCCTGTCCCCAGGCCGGCGGGTTGGCGTCCCTGCGGTGTCCTCGGCAGTTAAAAGCTCTGCGTTCTTTTCAGAAGGTCGTGGCCGGGGGGTCTGTGTCCCGGTCAGGGAGGCCACTCTCTGACCTTGGCCCTGAGGAATGGACGGGCCCCCCTAGCCCCCGCCCACCCCGTCCAGTTACTAATCATTTACTTGGCACAATTCAGATGCATTAAACCTGAACAGAGTTCAGGTTCTAGGGAAGGATGGATAATAGAGATGTGTAAGTAGGAAGGGATGGATCATAGGAGATCCTAAGTGGTAGCTGTGACTGGGGCAGCAGATGGAGTGAGGGCAGCTGGGGGGCGGTGGGGGGCGGACCACCCCCTCTGTCTTTTCAGCCACCACCAGCCCGTCACAGCCCAGTTCTGGAATGCTAACTCAGTAAACTGACTTGGGCCATTGTTTCCCCATCTATTTGCCATGAAGTGATGGGACCGGATGCCATGATCTTCGTTTTCTGAATCTTGAGTTTTAAGCCAGCTTTTTCACTCTCTCACTTTCATCAAGAGGCTCTTTAGTTCCTCTTTGCTTTCTGCCATAAAGGTGGTGTCATCTGCATATCTGAGGTTATTGATATTTCTCCCTGCAATCACCTCATGGTAAATAGATGGGGAAACAGTGAGAGACTTTATTTTTTGGGGGGGGCTCCAAAATCACTGCAGATAGTGACTGCAGCCATGAAATTAAAAGACGCTTGCTTCTTGGAAGAGCAGTTACTATCAATTTACACAGCACATTAAAAAGCAGAGACATTACTTTGTAAGCAAAGGTCCGTCTAGTCAAGGCTATGGTTTTTCCAGTGGTCATGTATGGATGTGAGAGTTGGACTATAAAGAAAGCTGAGCACTGAAGAATTGATGCTTTTGAACTGTGGTGTTGAGAAGACTCTTGAGAGTCCCTTGTACAGCAAGGAAATCCAACCAGTCCATTCTGAAGGAGATCAGTCCTGAATATTCATTGGAAGGACTAATGCTGAAGCTGAAACTCCAGTACTTTGGCCACCTGATAGAAAGAGCTGACTCATTTGAAAAGACCCTGATGCTGGGAAAGATTGAAGGTGGGAGGAGAAGAGGACGACAGAGGATGAGATGGCTGGATGGCATCACCCACTCAATGGACATGAGTTTGGGTGAACTCCGGGAGTTGGTGATGGACAGGGAGGCCTGGCATGCTGTGGTTCATGGGGTCGCAAAGGATCGGACACGACTGAGCGACTGAACTGAACTGAACTGACTTGGTCACCCCTTCCTTTTCCTCCTGCTCTTTGCCCAGGGCCCCGCCCCCCACACCCTCTTCGCCTTCACTGGGGCCCTGGCATCCACCCTGGTTCCTCACTTCCCTCTGGCTTCTGTGGGCACCTTCCCCTCTCAGCACAGCCTCGACTTTCCCACACTCTCCCCACCTCCTGTCAGTCCAAAGCAGTGCCCACCAGAGCCGACGTTAAATTCACTAATGTCAAGAGGGGGGTGACCTTCTTTTCCCCTCTGTCCTGTTCTGAGTCTGTTTGTAAAGGTGACTGCATGATGGCAGGAAGTTGGTCACATGTTACTCACAGTCCCCAGGAGAGAGGGGAACTCCTGGATGTGTGGACGCGCGGGGGATGGCCTGGGGTCGGGGGCAGAGACACGACGGAGGCAGGACGGAGGCCACGGGCTTCCCTGGGTTCCAGGATGGAGGGCAGGTGTCCGTCCTCGAAGGACACAAGGGGACTCAGTCTCAGGGCTGCAACCCACAGGGGGCCCACGGTCTGCGGAGGAAGGTTCAGAGCCGCTGCAGGACGCTGGGGGTGGGAGGGGCTGCCAGGACGCCCCCGCCCACCTGCAGCTGCTGCTTCATTTTGTGTTTCTCAGTTCTGACAGTGAGTCCCTGGTCCCACCCCACACAGTCCTAACGCCGGCAGGAATCAGCTGTCTTTGGGATCAGTGTTCTCAAACCTCAGGCTGTGACTCACTTGTCAGGAAGTCCATGTGCTTGGGTGCAACTGCACACGCGAGTTGAAATAGAGCTGGATAACCAAAGTCAGAGCTCCTCTTTCCCCCTGCACCCACACACGTGCTCACACGTGTCCTCCAAGACGATGGGCAGGGGCGTTTGATTTCACATGTTCTCCTCTCCCCTCCTGTTTGGTGTCACACCCCCAGTGATCTTTGCATCATCCATCATTCGTAGTTCGAGGACAAGGAGGCTGAATCAGAGAAACAGGGGCAGTAGGAGGTATAGAGATAGGTAGGTAGATACTTGACAGATGAATGGATGGATAGACAATGTTGATATCAATACAGACACATAGATGCACATTTGTGTCTGGGTCACAATAAACTGTGGAAAATTCTTCAAGAGATGGGAATACCAGACCACCTGACCTGCCTCTTGAGAAACCTGTATGCAGGTCAGGAAGCAACAGTTAGAACTGGACATGGAACAACAGACTGGTTCCAAATAGGAAAAGGAGTACATCAAGGCTGTATATTGTCACCCTGCTTATTTAACTTATATGCAGAGTACATCATGAGAAACGCTGGGCTGGAAGAAGCACAGGCTGGAATCAAGATTGCTGGGAGAAATATTAATAACCTCAGATATGCAGATGACACCACCCTTATGGCAGAAAGTGAAGAGGAACTAAAAAGCCTCTTGATGAAAGTGAAAGAGGAGAGTGAAAAAGTTGGCTTAAAGCTCAACATTCAGGAAACGAAGATCATGGCATCTGGCTCCATCACTTCATGGGAAATAGATGGGGAAACAGTGGAAACAGTGTCAGACTTTATTTTTTTGGGCTCCAAAATCACTACAGATGGTGACTGCAGTCATGAAATTAAAAGACGCTTACTCCTTGGAAGGAAAGTTATAGATAGCATATTGAACTTAGCATATTGAACTCAGATAGCATATTGAAAAGCAGAGACATTACTTTGCTAACAAAGGTCCATCTAGTCAAGGCTATGGTTTTTCCAGTGGTCATGTATGGATGTGAGAGTTGGACTGTGAAGAAGGCTGAGCACCAAAGAATTGATGCTTTTGAACTGTGGTGTTGGAGAAGACTCTTGAGAGTCCCTTGGACTTCAAGGAGATCCAACCAGTCCATTGTGAAGGAGATCAGCCCTGGGATTTCTTTGGAAGGAATAATGCTAAAGCTGAAACTCCAGTACTTTGGCCACCTTATGCAAAGAGTTGACTCATTGTAAAAGACTCTGATGCTGGGAGGGATTGGGGGCAGGAGGAGAAGGGGATGACAGAGGATGAGATGGCTGGATGGCATCACTGACTCGATGGATGTGAGTCTGAGTGAACTCCAGGAGTTGGTGATGGACAGGGAGGCCTGGCGTGCAGTGATTCATGGGGTCGCAAAGAGTCGGACACGACTGAGCAACTGAACTGAACTGAACTGATACATACATACCTGGGGCTCCCCTGGTGGCTCAGTGGTAAAGAAACTGCCTGTGGTGCAGGAGCTGCAGGAGGACGGGCAACCTGCTCCAGTATCCTTGCCTGGAGAATCCCAGGGACAGAGGAGCCTGGTGGGCTACAGTCTATGGGGTCCCAAAGAGTTGGACACGACGGAAACTACTTAGCATACACATATCTATATCTATTTCTAGAAAGATCCATCATAAGGTGTTTGCTCATGTGAGGCTGGAAGCTTAGGAGCTGGTGATGAGCCCTCTGGGAGCTGGTGGCCAGCGTAGCCGATGGTGCAGCCTGGGGCCTGAGTGGGGAGCTGCCGGGCAGACCCCTGTCTGAGTGCAAGGCCAGGAACCCGGGGAGCCCAGGACAGAGGCTGGGCACGGGCAGAAAGGCAGAGAGACACATCCACCCTGCTCCGTCCACACGGGGGGTGGGATGATGCCTCCCAGACACGCCCGAAAACACTGCTTAATCTGACATCAGGGTGGCCCCGAGGCCCACAGAGGTGACACTTGAAACCACCTGTCACAGAGGCAAGTACATTTAACACAAGGGACGCAGCCCTGGAGGCAGAGAACCCGGGCAGGGTCACTGGCAGATGGGGCCATCATGGGGCGGCTGGCCTGCTGCTGCTGCTCTGTTTAGGAAGATGATTTATACCCATTCCCGTGTGGGTCTCTACAAACCTGCACGTCTTTGGAGCCTCACTTGGTTAACTCTCAAGTGGGTGACAGTTTTGTTCGGTTTCTTCCGGTTTGGGCCGTGGTTTACAGCACCGCGAGTCCACTGCACCCCCTGAATTTCTGGACCTGGACTCTCGCGGTGGACCGAGCCGGGGTCAACGCCCAGGCCTCCTCTCAAACCTGCGACTGGACGATTCCAGGACATACGGGTCTGCCTCAGATCCCGGGCCTGAGCCCAGACTGTGACGGGCCGCGCTGCCGCCATCTGGTGGAAAACTGCAGACATTACACCTTAGCCCAGCGTGAACTAAATACTCGGTACATTGAATTGGGGAAAGATCAGAAAGTTCTAAATTATACAGCTACTATAACATAGACCAGGGCACATAAGATACTTGCGAAGCCCTTTTATGTACATCCAATATTATTTAAAGTGAATTCATACAATAGATGGTTGCTAATTAAAGGACTGACATGCATCTCTACTTTCAAAGGTGACGCACACCCCAGGACAAATTAAATCCTCCAGCGACATGCATTTCTGATCGTAACGTGACACACGATTGGCCCCTTCATGCATGTGCACTGTGGTGTGTGAAAGCCACCCTAAGGGGTGAGCAAACGAGGATTCCTGCTGTAGTAGGCACCTTTAGGAAAATCCCAAATAACAGCCCAGAGTTATTAAAGAGGCCAGTAGAATATAAGAAATCAGGAACCTTAAGTGGAAGGCTCTTGGAAATGCTAACATTTGCAACCACAAGTTCATGTAACATTGAGAAAGGATGTCTAATTTCTTCTGACCTGGTCCTTCCCTCCTCCAACACCGTGTCCAAGACAGCAGCCCAGCCCAGCTCCAGCCTCTCCCTGCTCAGCCCTTAGAGTGCAGCCAGCACCAGTGTGTTCCCGTGGGCCTCCTGGTCCCGGCCTAGTGTGGCCTCTGTGGGTCGGGGCTCTGGCATTTGAATACAAGCATGCACAGCGCCTGCCCAGGGGAGGTGCATGGTGCAAGGGCTGGGGGCGGGTGTGGGCTTTGAAAGGTCCCTGTGGCTCCCAGGGCCGCTCAGCAGAACCAACAGGATGTAACACAGAAAATCCCCATAAGAGCCAAGCTAGGGTAGGAACCCGGCTGACACCACTGCAGGCCGGCAAGCCCCAGATGTGCAGGTGGGCGGTGGCGGAACCCAGGCGAGGGCTGTAGTTTGGGTCTGAAGGTGGTCTGCTGACAGAATTCTCTTTCTGGGACCTCAGTCTTTCCCTATGGAGGCCATCAACTGATCGGGCAATGCCCACCCACACTGTGGATAATCCACTTCCCTCGGATCCCACGGATTTAAGTCTGAATCCTTTCCAGAAAGGACCTTCATAGGAACAGCTGCGTGGGTGTTTGACCAAATATCTAGGTGCCATGGCTTAGCTGAGTTGACACATGAAATTAACTGTCCCAGTGTGTGTACACACACATGCACACACATCTTCAGATTTTTAAAAAACATATTTTCAGTCTAAGAGTTACTATAAATAACTAACCTGACGTTACTCAACTTGGAGATTTTTTTTACACTGATATGCTTTTGGTTAGATAAAATTACTGTGACTAGCTGGAACCATGTTAGGATTACTATAATTTATTTCCACAGTGAAAAAGATGATTGGTAATACAATTATTTAAATTTGCATTTAGTGTTTTTCCTCTTAGAAAACGCTTTCAAATTTCTTGATGGAACTGGTAATTTTTGGATGGTTCTGCCGGTTTGCTGCGCCCTCCAGTGGATGTAAGCTGAATATGCACTTGGTCAAGATTTCAATGGATGGTTCGCGGCTTTAGCACTTCTGAGCGTGGTCCGGAGTCACCTGGAGGTTTCTGATGCCGCTTACAGAGCCTGGGCATCAAGAGTCATTCTCATAACACTGATGAGATTGTTGGGTGTATCAACAGTGTGAGCTTTTGCTCCTGTATGATGGAATTTGGAAGGTCTGTGTAAATTCAGGGAACTCTTGTTTTCTGAATGGCCAACACAGGATGTCACAAACTGTGGGGTGCAGATGGTGCGTCAAAGCTGCAAGAGAGATCACAGGATGTAACAGGCGTGTAAGGTGGTGGCTGTGGTTCCAGGTTCCCTGTTGTAAAGAAGCTTTAAGAAATTACCAGAGAGCATCTGACTGCAGTAAAAGAAAAAACTATTCGCTTCTGAAAAGGCTGTGAAGATTGCCTCTCCTGCACTGTGTCTACGAGAGCCTGGATCTTCTCCACATATTCCAGGCAAGAACCAGACTGCAACAAACTGAACGGAGGAACGCCCCAGGTGACTTTTCTTAAACCAAACGTCAGAGAGAGTCTTAAAAATATAAAGAAGTGCCACTCTATTTTTTTTGTTTTAAAAATATATTTATTTTATGTAAATACGTTATTTGTGTTAACATAAAATGGGTTAGATTTCGTTACCTTAAAGTTAACTAAATTTCTCATGTGGTAAATATAGGTAGACATAACCCATGTAAGTAAGAACTGTTTGGGATATTTTTAAGGGCACATGGGGGTCCAAAAAGTTTGATTAAAATGTTCAAGAAATCTTGGGCTCAAGGAGTACTTGATAGTCTGCAGATAATCAAGAGTCAAACATAATGTTGAATTTATAAACTACAATGGAGTAATGAATGATGTCTATATGTTGACACATATAGTAATGATGTCTATATGTTGTTACTTTTTTATACTTTAACATTATTTCATTTGTACCTCTAACAAATCAAGAGTTGATACTTGTATCTTTACTTTTCACAGGATTAAAGCAGGTTCCACTCCTGCCTTGACTACAATTCTTAACTCAGTTCATTTAATTTTCTTCTAAACAACCAAATCAAGGAATATTTATCAAGCATCTGTTCTTGCCAGCCCCAGGAATAGTTGTTTAAGAAAAAAGAGAATGAGACGTGGTTTATGCCTCTCCTGGAGTAGAATAGCAATAGCTTTATTTATGTACATTTTTGAAAATAATTTGCTCAAATTTCTAAAATCATTGCCAAATTAGACTTCGGACGGTTGTCTTTTAATTTATGAGTAATTGAGTACTCTTAGATCCTAGGCACTGTGGTCTGCAGTTTCATTCCCAATTGGCCAAAGTTAGAATTTTATGTAAATAGCCGTTGCATGAACTTGGGCTATTTCAGCAGCGGGGCATTATCTGCACCCTGTTTCTCAGTGTCTTCTCTGTACAATAGTCTGTGATGATGAAAGGAACCTTATCAGGAAGAGCACCATGGGAAGTTCAAGTTGAACGAGGTAATCCTGTGACAGCTCTTCACAGGCATGAAAAATAAAGTGCAGGAGCTCACGGGAGAGACAGTAAAGCTCCGTGAGCTCAGCTTTATATTCGGCTGGAAGGGAAAATGAGAGTCTTTTGGAGAAAAAGTCATCCTCACGGAGTGTGCCTCTCAGGGGTTTCATTTTCATGGGGCAGGTCTGGGCCCCCATTCGTGGGGTGAGCGTATGTTGGTTGTAATTAGGGTGCTGTGGTCAGCGTGCTCCAGAGAGATGGTGGGACAGACAGATGGACAGACGGACACAAAGGGAGGTTTAGAACAGGAAGTGGCCCACAGACTCACAGAGGCCCAGAGGTCCCACCGTCAGCCTTCGGCCTGTCTGGACCTGTTTATGCATTTGTAGGAAGCTAAGGGCTGGCCGGCGACAGCCGGTGCTGTCCAGCCCTGGGGGTCCTCTGAGGCTGGCCCTGGCCTGTCTGTGCCCCCTGCAATCCACCCTGGAGCCAGGGCACACGGCCAGCTTCCGCCGCGCACAGGACACGCGGCCCTGCCAGCTGAGCGCTCTTCCCACCCGCTCTGTTTTGTGACAACAGCTTCTTTAGAAGCACGCGCTCGCGGTGAGCTTGGTGAGCTCCAGGCCATGATGCGCTTACGGAGTGGAATCCTCTTGGCAGGCGCGTCCTGGGCTCTATTCCTGTTTCCTGGATCCTGTTCCGGGCCTGGCCGCGGGGGACCCTGCTCGTGGGGGCCGTGCTCTCTTCCCCGGGTGCTGTCGTTCAGGACTGAAGTCACAGCAAATCGAGGCTTACACAAGGACCATCTAATCCGAGTCTCGCTCTCCTACCGGGAAGCCAAGTCCCGGGCAGCGGAGCCTGTGCCCAGGGCACGCAGCTTCAGCTGCAGATTAACAGACAGGAAAACCAGGCCGGCGGCCAGTGCCCTTGACAACGGGCTCAGGGTGCCCTGGGTAGCTCTCACCTCCTCTGGCCCTGCTGTGATTATTTAGTGACAGGGTGGAGATAAACTTCCCATTAATTGAGGGCCATATCTGTAAACAGAAGCCTGTAAATAGAATCTACAGGACGAAGGCCATGCTCTCCCGGTTAGTAAACACGTCTTTATTGAGCTGGGACGAGGCGGAGGCCCAATTCGGTCACAGGGAGGGTGCAGGTGCCAACCAGCTCCCGTCCCGGGGGTGGTCCTTGGGTGTGGGGGACAGTGGGCTAGGAGAAGTGCCCACAGGGTACAGTTCTGCTGGTCAGACGGCAGTCCTCAGCTTAAAAACACAGCCATGAATACTGCATTCAGGATTGAGTTATAACTTCGAGCTTTACCAAGACATAGAAGTCTGTGGTTGCCTTGACAACCATAACCCACTTCAGGGCAGCCCTTCCCCTCCCACGTGGGTCTGTGGGGGCTCTCTGGGTTTCCCACCTGCCGAGACAACTTTTATTCTCTAGCTCATTGGGAAGAACCTCCCGAGTCAGGAAACATCAGCTCCCTGGGGAAGCTGGGCTGCAGGCCACCTGAGGCCCTGGGGGCTCTGACACCCCCATCTCAGGGAGGGACGCGGTAGAGGTCACGCTGAACAGAATGTACACATGACCCTGAAAGAGATGCAGCCGGGAGCTGGTGCCAGGTTTCCTAGGATTAGTTCTGATTTACAAAATATGGAAAAACTCCGGGCTCCATTACAGACGCGCTGAGGAATGCTCCAGGCACCCGCTCTTTGATGTCAGGGAGAGCGCGGGTCGGGTCACCCCTCCGTGTCTTGCTAATGTTGAAGGAGGCCTGTTAGCTAGTTCGGTGCGTTCTTCAGGAAGCACCTCTCTGTTGAGTGTGTTTTCCCTGCGGGCCTGGAGGTGTTTTCACGGCCAGCTGGGTACACGGTGCTCAGAGGCTAGAGGGTAGATGGACGGGCCAGACCATCGCCCCGGTTACTGCACATGTACGTTTACAAACCACGGTGAGGGCTCTCAGGGGACATGACAGAGGAACCTGACTTAGACGGCGTCAGGGAGAGGCGCCCGAAAACTGGAGCTTGAGGTGGAGACTGGACTGGGTTAGCTGAGCAGAAGTAGGGGGCAGCCTGGGGCCTTCCAGCCGGGACGCCATGGCCAGGTGGACATCGGCACGCTAGTCTTTAAGGCGTGACGGGCTCTCCGAGGTTGGGGTGGCGGCTCAGGTTTGCACCCCGAGGCTGTTGCTTGGGACGGGGCCTGGCCTGGGGAAGCCAGGGCACGTGTGGGTGCAGACAGTGGTGGTTCTGGCGGAAGGGCCCAGCTCTGCCCTGGAGGGGGACAGAGGCGTGGAGGGGCGTGTCAAGGAGGACTGTGCATGGCCAGGTGGGCCTGGGGGAGGCGCCCAGGGTCCCTGCCTTGTGTGGCTCGTGGAGCGGGAGCAGAGGGGCCTGGGCTCAGCCTTCACCTCATGGAGGTTATGACTGCATCCACTCTGCCGAGGAGGATGGGCGTCCATGTCGGGTACCTGCCCCCCCAGGCAGGGAGTCCGTGGGGTAAAGCGGGCAGAGATGGGGAGAGAGGGGCTGTGGCCATGCCCCAGGGCAGCCGCGCCGTCTCTTCATGGTGGTCCCTGGGGTTAGACGGTGGCAGAGGTGGCGGGTCACAGCCCCTGGTGGTGGTGACATGGGGTCGGGGGACTGAGGGCTATTCTGGTGAGTGACGTGACGGCCGTGGAAGGTGGACAGAGAGGCCCAAGGGCGGTGGAAAGTGGATAAACGGGGAATGTGGCCACGTGCGGCCGGGAGCGGGGGGAGGGCGAGGCTGGCAGAGCACGTGGGGGCTGGGGGGGCACCGCAAGGACGCCAGGGCCGTGGGGGCAGGCCGGGGGGTGAGGAGGGGCATCAGTGGGCTGAGGGGGCACTGCAAGGACGTCTGAGCCGTGCTGGGGCCAGGGGTCGGGAGGGGCAGCAGTG
Organism: Bos javanicus; assembly: GCF_032452875.1. Taxonomy (NCBI): domain Eukaryota; kingdom Metazoa; phylum Chordata; class Mammalia; order Artiodactyla; family Bovidae; genus Bos; species Bos javanicus. The sequence goes on from NC_083894.1 coordinate 1,857,127, forward strand.
GGCTGGGGTGGTACCGCAAGGACACTGGGGCCATGGGGGCAGGCTGGGGGGTGAGGAGGGGCAGCAGTGGGGCTGCAGGGACACCTGTACCCTTTGAGCACCTGGGAAGGGGCTGGGTTCCGGGAGGGAGGTGGGGGAGCAGGGTAGGAGGCAGCCCTCTGTGCAGACCTAGCTGGCTCGGTGGAGAAGGAGGTGGCGGGGTCTGTGTGGGCTGTGTTTAGATCAGGCCCCTCAGGCCCCAGCCTGGTGGGGTGGGGGGTGGCTTATGCTGCCTGGTTACTGGTGAGACCAGGGCCCCCGGGCTCCGCCGACACCCTGGGTCTGAGGCAGGGGCACCCCACTCATAGCGCCCCAGCTGTGTGTGTGTGCGGGGGAGCCACCCACATTTCTGAAAGTTTTTTGCTTTTGGCTGAGACCCCCCTTCCCACTGTCTCCATGAAAAGCTCTTCTCGTCTTCACCCCTCTGTGCAGAGCGGGTCCTGTCTGAAGCCGTCCTGGTGATCGTGACTGCTGGCCTTGAGTGCCTGGATCACCACGTGGCCCTGTCTGAAGCCGTTCTCGTGGATCACCACGTGGCTGGCTGGAGCTTCGTTCACGTTTCTTGACCTTCACGTCTGCTGAATTTCTTACATCCATGGGTTCAGAGTTTTAGCAAATTTAGAAACATTGTGCTGGTTATTTCTTCAGGTATTTTCTTCCGTCCAGCCCCCTCCCTTGGGGACCCTAATGACTCCTGTGGGACCACATGTATTACCTGCCTCAAGTCATCCTGCAGCCTCGGAGGCTCTTATTTTTCCCCATCTTTTCCCTCTCTGTATTTTATCTTGCTATGTTCTATTGTTGTATCTCCAATATTCAGTGAGGTTTTGATTCTGAAGTAATGTGCTGTCAATCCCATCAGTACTTTTGTTGCTGTTTTTCAGCTGTTCGGTCGTGTCCGACTCTTTGCAACCCCATGGACCGCAGCACATCAGGCTTCCCTGTCCTTCACCATCTCCCGGAGCTTGCTCAAACTCATGTGCATTGAGTCGGTGATGCCACCCAATCTCTGTCACCCGCATCTCCTCCTGCCCTCAATCTTTCCCAGCGTCAGGTTCTTTTCCAAAGAGTCGGCTCTTTGCATCAGGTGGCCAAAGGATTGGAGCTTCAGCTTTAGCATCAGTCCTTCCAATGAATATTCAGGGTTGATTTCCTTTAGGATTGACTGGTTTGATCTCTTTGCTGTCCAAGGGACTCTTAAGAGTCTTCTCCAGCACCACATTTCAAAAGCATCAATTCTTCTGCACTCAGCCTTCTTTATGGTCCAACTCTCATATCCTTACATGACTACTAGAAAAACCATAGGTTTGACTAGATGGACCTTTGTTGGCAAAATGATGTCTCTGCTTTTTAATATGCTGTCTAGGTGACTAGATGGTAAAGCATCTGCCTACTATGTTGGAGACCCAGGTTTGATCCCTGGGTGGGGAAGATCCTCTGGAGAAAGAAATGGCAACCTATTCCAGTACTCTTGCCTGGAAAATCCCATGGACAGAGGAGCCTGGTAGGCTACAGTCCATGGGAGCACAAAGAATCAGACACGACTGAGCAACTTCACTTTCACTTTAGGCTTTTCATAGCTTTTCTTCCAAGGAGCAGGCCATCTTTTAATTTCATGGCTGCAGTCACTGTCTGCAGTGATTTTGGGGCCCAAGAAAATGTCTGTCACTGTTTCCATTGTTTCCCCATCAATTTGCCATGAAGTGATGGGACCAGATACCATGATCTTAGTTTTTTGAATATTAAGCTGGTGTTTTCACTCCCAGTGGTAATTAGGTGTATGTATGCATTGCTGGAAGCAATGTCGATGGAGTTTTTCCATTTGGATCATTGATTAAAGTTTTTCATCAAATTGGGGAGGTTTTTGGCCATGATTTCTTCAGAAACCAAGTTTTGCTGTCAGAGGAAGCAAATTTATGGCTTGTACCTTTATAAGCTCAATGTGATGAGCAAAGTATAAAATGGAAGGGGGAAGCCCTCAGCTTTGCTAGCCTGAGGGAGTAGACCCAGCGAGGGTGAGCAGAGGACCCCTGCATTGGACCAGCAGAGGGTCCCTGGGTAAGGTATTTGTGGAGCTCTTCTAGGACACGCCTGCGTCAGTGGAGCAGTGGCCTCGTGGGATGGTTGTGTCCCGAGGACAAGGTCCAGGGGGCAGAGTCCAGGAGGCAGAGCCCAAGGGGAAAGCCTGCAGCCCCCATGCAGGCTGGCCAGCAACGTGAAGGGAATGGGATGCACAGGGGGTGTGATGGGCACAGATCCCTGTCCCCCATCGTGTAGCCTGTCAGGTGGCATCTGCAGGGCGTGCACCCAGTCTCCAGGCTCAGGACGGACCCAGCAGGGGTCAGCTCTGGTAAGCTGCGGTAAGAATGTCAGGATCACATTCTTCAGTGAGAAGCGAAGCCTTCAGCAGGAGAGGGGTGACCCGCCTGGGGGAAAAGTTGGGTTCTGGGCTTGGGGCCGGCTCTCCAGGGCCCCTGCTGGCAGCATCTGCTGGTGGGGACCCTCTGCAGAGGTGAAGGCTAACACGCGTGCCCGGTGCCACTGCGCCCGGCCCTGGGCCTCCTGCTCTCGCCAAAGCCTGGAGCTTCCTTTCAGTGGGCCTTCGTCCTCTGCAACGTAAGACAGTCATCAACGTCTGGCCAGCTGGACACCTGTTCTCTAAACTGTGTTGAAACATTTCTTTTGCTGCTTTCTGAGACAGAATATGCGGAAATTAACAAAAACCCTTAGAATATTATGTTACTTTTTTCAAGCATTCAAACAGCTTTCTCTGAACTGAGCATCAGTGTTGGCCCTGTGTTATAACTTTGAGAAATCCTTACCACTCAACAGATGGGGACATGGCCCCCCTGGCCCAGCAGCCTGGGGGCTGGTGCTGCGGCTGGGTGGGGCCTCGGAGACGGGGGTCCCCCGCTGCCCCTCCTCTCGGCGCCAGGCGCCAGGTGGCAGCCGGGGCTCGATCGTGCCAGTCGTGTGTTATTTATATTTGGACTTGGGCCGCAAGAAACGACGGGCACCGTGCAGTCATCTGGGCGGATGAGATGCCACGCACGCCTGTGGTAATAACTATAAATAAGACGTAACTTGCCGACTAGGCATGGGTCTTCTTTTAGGTGGAAGTTCTGGGTAAATTAACCCCAGGATGAAACCTGGGGTGAAACCCCCAGCTGGAGTCGTCTCTGAAATAAAAACCCAGCCAGAACCTCCCCTGTCTCCACCAAGGCCACCTCCCTGCACCCACGGCTCAGAGCCTTCTCGGGGTTTGGAGCCCAAACGGTTCAGTGTTTGCTGCAGTCCACTCTCCACGAGAGAGCTGTCTCGGGGTGTCTGCTCATGAACCAGGGAGACTTTAGCTCAGAAGTGCTGGAAATAGGTTTGTGGACCCCTGTGCAGAGGGAAGCTGTCGGGGAGGGAGGGAGGACGGGTGGGTAGGGGGTCGGGCCCATGCTCCTTTTCTGGGTCAGTTGCCTCAGTTTCCTGGGTGTGAAAGGTACACCTGTTGAGTGTGGGCGGATGCTCTTAGCGTTTCCATTTTTCCAACTTGAATTGGACTTTTTCCCTCCTGAGATCAGGCTAATGATTTAGGACACAGGTAGCCCCATGGGGCCAGGCATCCCGGGGTTTATAAATAGCATCTCCTCGGCCATAAATGGACCGCGGCCGGGCCTCGGGAGGCAGCCGTGCTTAGCTGCCCCAGCAGATCCTGCGGCCCTGTGAACCCTCTCCCCTTGGCCAGCCCCTCCTGCGGTGAGTCTCCTCTTCTCTCCTTTGCTCGTGGGAGGCTGGGCAGGGAGGACTGAGGCGTGGGTAGGAGCTGACCGCATTCAAACTCCCAGTGGGTGTCGGGGGAAGAAACGTGAACCAGAGCAGTCCACTCGTCGCAGACAAACGTCAGCCAAGAGTTGGAGTCAAACTTTGAGTTTCTGTGCCAGGATTTGAAACTTTCTGTGCTGTTAGGCACTTCTGAGCCCGTTCCAGCCCTCGCACCTTCGCCTGGATTTTGCAGCATCTCCAGGTTCCCCAGTCGGTTGATGGATGTCTGCAATTTTCTGGAGCCTCAGAAATGAGAGCCTCTGGCAAGAGAGGGCAGGTTTGAAGTGGTGTGAAATAAAGCTGGATATTTTCTTAAGAGAAAAAGAGAACCCAGGGCCATTGCACTCTGATCCGGACTGCAGCGTCTCAGGGAGGGGACAGCTCCGTGCTTCTCGTCACTGTTTCCAAGAGCTCCCGTCACAGCAGCAGGCTGCTCCCCCAGCTCTTCCGTGCGTTATGAGCCTGTACAATTCCCCCTCGGTTCCCCTGAGAGAGCCAGAGTGCTGGTCATGCTTTTGAAACGCTGCCCCAGAGGACGGCAGTGGGGTTGGAAGCCTACACCCGGGAGGTCCAGGGTGCGGGGGGAGCAGCGAGGCAGGAAGGTGGGGGCTCAGCGGTTGGAATCCCATGGGAGGACACAGGCTCGAGCCCTGGTCCTGGCCGGGGAGGATCCTCCATGCCACACGGTGCCACCAAAGAAACCCAGAAATGCTGATCTCTCCCCACCTCCTGATCTAAGGTCCTGCCCTGATGAATACAGCAGTAACACAGGCTTCCAAGAGCACTCGGGGCAAAGCTGATTTAGAGTTCTGTCCTAGAGTAAGGCTGGGCCGTACGTGTAGGGCATCTGTGTGAGGCTCACGCTGAACTAGGGAACTTGGCCCACGTGTTCTTATGGAGACAAGGAAACCAGTGGGTAAAGTTTGTGGGGTGAAATCTCCGGATAATCTCCTTTGTTGCTAGTTCTCTCCATTTGTGAAAACTGCGGCAGGCCGCTGGGCTGCTGGAGAGGGCAGTGCTCCTGTCCAGGAAGCAGCGCCTTATCCTGTTTCTCTGTCTAATTTGATCCTGCTTAAGCGCCGGGGCGGTGTGGACCAGCTCCCGGGGACTGCAGCAGCAAGGAGGGAACTGCTAAGACATTCAGTCCCGGGGCTCAGAGGCTATTTGGGGAACACTTGAAAAACTGGCTACCAGACGTTAGGCGTCAGGCCGCGTCAGGGGGTGAGGATTTGAAGGGCTACTCTGTGCTCTGTTGTTACACTGACTTCTGGGCTGAGTAGCTTGGAAAGCCTCAGGGAAAGCAGTCCGTCTTGGGAACCGGGATGGGGGCCGGCTCCTTGGGGTGGGGGGTGGGGGCCGGCTCCACGGGGTGGGGGCGGGGCGGCTCCTTGGGCTGAGGGGTGGGGGCCGGCTCCTTGGGGTGGGGGGTGGGGCGGGCCGGCTCCACGGGGTGGGGGCGGCTGTGTGCTCTGTTCTCTGGAGGCGCTCGCACCTGCTGTGCTCGTGGACTCTGAGCGCGTTAGCTGCACAAACCACACTTTCTTTTACTGCATGGAAGTAAATGGACATGTTTCCACGGATTAAAGTCCTTCTGGGGACATGGGTGATGACTCCGGTCCATCCTCATGGGACGGGACCAGGGCGGAGCCTGCCACAGAGGCACGTCCAGCTCGTGTTTCATTTCAGGCTCACGATCCCCAAACGTGTCAGGAGCACCCGTGGGTGGAGAGCAGCGGCTCCGGGTCAGACGGACGCTCAGCTCTGCTGCCGGGAGCCCGGGAGCAGGCGGCTTATTTTCATCACCTGAGGTGGCTTCCTCGCAGGAAAGGTCGAGACTCAAACCGGGACAGGAGACCACGCAGCTTGAGTTGTGTAAATTCACTCACAGTTGTAAACAGCGAACCCCGTGTGCTTTGACCACGGTTGACTGGTTGACTGTGTACCTTTGGTATGGAGGACGGTCAGTGGTCAGAGTGGGGTGTTGTCTCTGGAGGTCACAGAGCCTGGCCACCGGTGTGCCCAGTGTGCCCTGCCCCCTCCCCCAGCCCCTCTGTTCTCCGTGGAAGACGCTGACCCGGGTGGGCGGTGGGGTTAGAGCTGGGCTCTGGCCCCAATGCCTCCTCCCCTGGGACTCACTCCCTTAGGCTGTGCTGGGGGCAGCTGAGGGGTCAGTGAGGGGATTGTTTTCCTAAAGAGGAGAAAGCGGAGGGAGGTCTGTGCAAACATGCTGTCACCCCTTCCTCTTGGAGGATCCCCAGAGGGCAGCTGGCTGTGTCCCCATGGTCCCCTGAGACCCAGGGGCTACAACTCTGGAGCAGGGGCTGGGCCTGCAGGGCTCGTTTCCACGGGCATCCTCCCCGCATCTACAGGCCCCGGGCAGGCAGGGACGGGCACAGCTGGGCAGGTTCTAGAACCCGAGGTCCACCGAGCAGCGCCTGCACGGGGCCTGGCGTGGGCTCTGGCTGTGTGGCAGTCCCGCTGGCATGGGTCTCATGCACAAAGATAGGAGTTCGCTGTCAGCCTGGAGCAGGCACCCCCAAGGCCTCTCCATCCTTGAGACGCAACCAGCCGGGGTCCATGCGTGGCTGGCACGGACAGGTGCGCCCGTTGTGGGCGGGGTGGATGTGGGGGAGCCTCCTGGATCTCTGGGCAGGATGTCTACTCAGTGAGTGGAGAAGCGTGTGGGCTGGGGGCTAGGTACCGCCGGGCCCCTGATGTCCTGGGGGACGCATCTCCAGCAAGTCCACAGTCAAAGCAGGGGAAGGGCAAGCACTCGACTCCAGCCCTGCGTCCCCATCACCACAGAGGTCTCGCCTGCAGCAGGAGAGGGTGGGTTCGCCAGCCACCCATCAGCCCAGCACAAGCTGGGCGCCTACTGCACGTAGAGCCCGCAGGGTGCTGGCTCTGAACAGGACCGGGGTCCTGCCAAGGGGCGGCTGCCTCTTTGGGGCGCTAGCTGCTACACTCTGAACACATCCTGACAGCTTATTCTCCCCTGTCACCTTGGCCATTTTTGGACTCTTCCCTCTGCCAAGAAAGGCGACAGATTTGACGGGTGGCTCAGCAGAGACATGTACATATCATGATGGGCCAGGACACCGGTGCAGCCGCAGCTGCAAGGCGTCCTGGGCTTCTCTGCCGTAGGACTCCTCCCCACGAGCGCACGGCCGGTGGGAGAAGGCGTCTCGGGGATGAAACTGGCTCCGAGTGGTGACCCCTGGCCCCCAACACATGGACTCAGCGACCCGTTTCCAGAGATGGAATGTGTGCCTTCTTAGAGGGGAAACTTTCCTTGAAGATTCGCTCTGAGTCACTCCCTGGAAAATCCCAGGGATGAAGTTGAGGGACTGCAGATATTAAAATGATAAGCGTGTGCTTTCAGATGCCCCGTCCTGCCTACACAATTAAGCTCGATAACAACAGACACTAGTGTGCCAGGCACAGACGGCCACTGGTGTCAGTGTGCGTTCCTCCCTGCGGAGCGTGCACGTTCAGCCGGAGGTCCGGGTTAGAGACAGAACAAGAGCATCAAAGCCACGCAGAGCGCTGGAGGGTCGAGTCCCTCCCAGGGCTGCAGGTGTCCGAACCTGCGCACTTGACCTCAGAGTCACAGCACCTCTTTCAGAGCTGGGTGGGATGGAGGGGCTGCGTCTGCATCGGCTCCCTTAGGCGGAAGTTTCCGTTGTGTGTTTACAGTCAGATGTACACCACGTGCCACACGCCGGACCCCAGGGATCCATGGTGGTTGGTTGACTAGCTGGCTTTTAGGAGGGAATTTGGAGATGAGTTAGTGCAGAAAAGTATAAAAGGCCCAGGAAGAGCAGTCTGGTGGTGTCTGGACCTGGTCTTCTGTATGCTTCTGTGTGCACACAGGGCATTTCTGTTTGATTTTGGGAAATCATTCCCCTCTCTGGCCACGGGGGCACCTGCCCATCCTCCCCCAAGGGCAGGAGCTTGGCTAACCCCCAAGGACCTTGCCAAGCTCTGCAGTTCTGCGATTCTGGGAGATCACAGACTAAAGGGACCTGATTGTGAGTCACAGACGAGGAACAAACCCTGTGTTTGGAAGGCTTCCTAGCCTCCGCTCAGGAGTGTGGGTAGCGGTGCGGAGTGGGGGGCTCGCCGCAGGCAGGATCCTATGCTTGCCCCTCAGCTTTCACCCTGTCCTGTGGGCTGTACTCTGGGCCAGATCACTCCAGTTTGAACACAGAAGATAAGAATGGACTGGGGTTTGGGGGGTCCTTGAGTCCCTCTGTCTGGAGGTCAGCAGCCACAGGGCCTGGGGGATGCTGTCTGCTCCCCTCAGAGAGGCAGGCAGCTGGGAAGCTGGCGGGCTACTGGCTTGGCGGGCACGTGCAGCACATGCTGCTAACACGCCCTGCCTCAGACCCCCACATTCCCGCCGCAGGGGGCCCCCTGTCTCTGGGATCTAATGCTTGGTAATCTGAAGAGCTGATCATAGGTATAAAGTGCATGATAAATCTAATGCACTTGAATCATTCCAACCCTGCCCCCTCCAGTCTGTGGGAAAACTGTCCTCTTCAAAACTGGTCCCTGGTGTCAAAAAGGTTGGGACCACTGTTCTAGCAGAGAGAAGCTTGGGGAGAATTTAGCCAAAACACACTCACTTTCCTGCACCCCGCAGGCTTTGAGCTGGGCTCCGTCCCCAGGCCTGCTCCCCCAATGAAGTAAGCTGACAGGTCGCCCGTGAGTGGGCCAGGCTGTTAGACGGGTGGGCCTGGGTGTGTCCTGGAGACACCATCCTTTCTCAAGGCCCCTTCAATCAGGAGTGGCTTCAGCCTCTGCACAGATGCTGAATGCTCCACATGTGGCTGTGGTCTTTGCAGAGTGAAAGCTCTCCTGTTGGGACCCTGCGACCCTGTGTCCTGCCTCGCCTTGCTCCAGGGATGCCCTCACCCGCCCTGCGGCCGCCGTCACCTCCCCACCCAGAGAGGCTCCTCTCAAACGGCGCCTTCTTGGGGGCTGCTGGCTGCCGCACTCCAGGGCCACGTGCCCCGCTCCCGCAACCACTCCACTTCCCAGAGGGTTTCGTGCCTCTCTCTGCTTTGTCTCCTCCTCGCTCGGGTTCTAAGTGTTTGTGTACTTCTTTGACCTGTGCTTCAGTTATTTTTATCCTTATCACTCACATTGCTTTCCACATTGCCTGAACAGACTAGGTCGTCTGTGGACACTGGGTGAGTTTATTCATTAAGTGGAAAGTGTAGCTCAGTCTTCTGATTTTTTATGGACTCAAACAAGAAAGGCAGTCAGGTGCCGGGGGACCTAATAGGCGTCCAACACTATTTCCTCTTAGAGAGTCTTCCTTTTGTCCCCTTCTTTTCTTTTAGGAAGGGTTTAGTTAGTTGGAGTTGATTCTCGTGTAGGAATTGCAGCAGCCTGGTCAGTGGAAATGCAGGGCCTCAGCTCTGCCTGTTGCTCTTTCCTGCAGGAGTTACCAAGATGTCGCTCGTTGCTGTGCCCTTCTACCAAAAGAGACACAAGCACTTTGACCAGTCATACCGCAATATCCAGACAAGGTACCTTCTGGATGAATACTCAGCGAAAAAGAAGTAAGTCGAAAGTCACTGATGAGGCGGCTGATCTCGAGTATGAGCTGTGTCTGACCTTGGAGGCTTCCTAAAGCCCAGAGATGAACTGGTTTGGGGGTTCAGGGAGGGCTGTGATCCCCGATGCTTGTGTCCAGAGCAGAGAGGGAGCTGGGAGCCCCAGCTGCACAGAAAGCTTTGGGGCTACTGCATGACATCCTGGCAGGTCCTCTTAGATCGGCTCTGAGCCCCGGGTTTAGCTCATGAGGCAGGGATCTTCCTTCACATGCCTTCAGAACTAGAATTTAAAAGCTCACCCAGAAGCAAGGACCATGAGAAGGAACTCCATGGAAGGGAATGCTGGTGGGACTGAGTGTGTAGGGGCAAAGTGATGACTGGATGGAAGCTGACCTCAGAATACTGCTACGTTAATGACAAAGGTAGCAGAAGGTAGACTGCTCTCTGTCTGATGGGCTGGTGTCAAGCTGCAGCTTCATCAGTGAGCTCCTGCGGCGATAATTTAGGAGACGGACACTGGCACTGGCTCTGGCCTCAGCTCCGCGGCCCCTATATTTAGAGCTGCCCGTGGCCCTTGTGGTCGGCTGCCATCCCAGGAACAAACAGAGCCAAACATTCGCTGCCCCTCCCGCAGCCTTGGGGAGCTTCAAATCTCTTAAGATAGACATCACTGCAGCCTCAGGCCAGAAGGGCCTGGCAGGCACCTGCTGGCCCCAGAGGGCGGGCGGGGGTGGCAGGGAGCTGAGTCTGGGGAGAGGGGGCGCCCCTGGCGCTGGACACGGGCAGATGGGGAGGAGGTCACACACAGGGTTGAGTGTGTGCACGCGCGAGCAGGTAGGTGTGTACACACAGGCGCGCCCACAGGCGTGGGTGCCCGTGCATTCCGAGGAGAGGCTGGGGGGATGGAAAGAGTGATGCTGTTTGTAACTACACGTTTGCACTTCTCCCCTGCACCAAGGCGCGCTTCCGCCCAGTCGTCTTTGCAGAGATCGGTCACTCGGAAGTCGTCCTCGCAGAGGGAGTCCAGCCGGGCGGCGTTGGGAGAGTCCACCCTGGGGGATACCACCCTGGGGGAGACCAGCCTGGGGGACACCACCTTGGGGAGGACCACCTGCCCCCTGTGCGCCAAGAGGATGAGCAGTGCGCTGGAAGAGGAGGCGCAGGAGAGGAAGCGCAGGTAACTCCCAACCCCCGCCACCGCCACACTCGGCGCCCCAGCCCGGGACCGGGGGCTGTGTGGCCAGAGAGCGGGGGCAGAGCTGGAGGGGCCTGGGAGACGCGGGGGCGCTCCTGCTGCAGCAAAAGCCACGAGCGGCTGCTTTCAGCCCGTCTTGCTCTGCACCCCCGTCGTCGTCTCCACTGGTCCCTGCAAGGAGGCGAGCGGGGTGGCTTTTCTGCACCCTCGGGCAGAGAGGAGCGCCGTGGTCCAGGGGACCCACGTCTACTTCCCCACGACACAGCTGGGCTGGCCTCAGGCCTCTGTCCCCTCCCCGCTAAATGCACTTCCCCACCCAGGGAACATGACTGCCACACTTGGAAACATCGAGACCTAAAGGTGTGAATTGGAGTTTTCAAATTTCCATCAACAACCTCTCGGGCTACCAACGGCCAGCTGTGAGGCCTGTACTCAAGCAGGGGACCTTCCAGAGAGGGGCCAGGGTGCCAGCCGTCTGTCCTTGTGGACATGGAGCTGCAGGGAGTGGTCTGTGGACCCTCGTGCTTCACATTTCTACTGGCTCAGCTCATGGGGAGAAGCCACCGGAATGGGGCGGGTGACTGAGAATGCCGGGCTTAAAATTAACCCAGATCACAAGAAGCTGGTGGTCAGCTTACTTGAATCTTCTAAGAACAGAGTGCTTACGCATCTCGAGAATGCTTTGTATCTGCTCTATTTTTCCTCCTCACCTTCTACTTATTTCTAGAAATTTCTCTCTATATCTCTAAAACACTCAAAATTCAAAAGGAAAAAAGGGATTTAGGTCAACATGTTTCAGTCTGAAAGTTGCACTGTGACTAAGGAATCTGTTTAATGAAAATATTGTATAGCTGAGAAGATTAGCCTTTATTTTTGAAAATTTGAATTATCTTTAAATGCCTTATGGGAATGTTGTCCTGTAAATTAATTTTATTGTCAAGAGAAGACTTATTTTTTCAAAGAATCAATTCAAAATGTGTACCTTAAGAAATTGGGTTTTTATGTGTTGGATTATAGCAGAAAGAGTTCTACTCTACTTAAGTGGTGGCACAGCAAGTGACAAGACCCGAGCCTTACCACTTTATCTTTATTTGAACCATCAGTTTTATTAATAACTTGGCGTGATCTTGTCCCATAAGTTCCCATTCCTCAGTTTCCTGAGGTGAAGTGGATGAGGAAAGTAAACTTGTGTTGATTCGAACAGTTAGGGAGTCGTTACTGTGACTCGTGTGGTTTCAGCAAAAAATGACTTTTGTGACAGTTCTGGCCGTTGGAAGTTTGCCTAAAACCTTTGCTACTGCTCTCCTGCAGTAGCAAATCTGACTCAAGAATGTATTTTGATTCTCGGTGACTGGTTATAATCTTACTGTGTCCCTGGAGCTCAGGGTGAAAGTCAGTCCGTCTGAGCAGGTGCAGCGTGGACAGGGCTCGGTTGTGCCCGCCCTCTACGGAGCCCAGCACCCAGGCTTTGGGCGCTGCTTTCAGGACCCTCACAGGGTTTTACTCTCACACCCCGTGTGCACATCTCCCGTGCAAAAGATCCTACAAGGTCCTTCCTCCCTTCAGAGTGAGCCTGAGTACAGCTGGAGGTTTTGGTGAGCTGAGCCAGAATTGGTGGAGATTTTGTAGCAATTCCCGCTCTGTCCTGGCCACAGAGGGGAGCGGGTGTAGGGGGGATTTGAGGAGTTAGATGAATTCCAGTCCTGGTGATGATTTACTACTCTTGCTGGCCAAAAGCGTTTCTGAAAGCACATATTTATTCCTTACGTCCTGTGGCAGATAGGAGTTTAATCTACAGGACAAATGTGTCTTTGGTGAAAGACAAAATTGTGGCTCGATCAGTGTGAGTTAAGCTGTGAGCTCTTCATGTGAGATAAAAGCCAAGGCGGCACCAGTGTGCTCTGAAGGGTCTGGGTGTGTCCTCCCGAAAGATACAGCCGATTAGCAGTGTCCCTTTGATGCCTGTCTGTCTGTCCTGGGCAAAGTGGGCCCCCCAGTCTCACGCAGCTGTCCAAGGGTTGTGTCGTTAGGGCAGAAGCTCGGACACTGACATTACTCGGCACAGGAGGATGGGGTCCTGGCCTTCTGGACAGGTACCAGCAGGGACACTTTGTCACTGTCCTGAGTGAGGGTGTTTGGGGCGAGGGGCAATTCCATTTCAATTATAAATCACTAGGGGCTGGTAGTGCCATCAACAAGCCCCATGCTCGTAGTTTGTACACAGGTCAAGGTGGGACTTCTGATCCTTCAGTCTTGCTAGGACAGTCTGCAGCATGTGCAGAGATCCATCACTGCTGTGTCTGTCACTTCGTGGGATCCCTGCAGACAAGAAGGCTCCATTTCTGGGAGCCCGCTTAGCAGGCCCCCGCTGTCTCCAGCACAGACCCGCAGAGCCACTTGCGTGGGCAAGTCTCCTGGAGTGAATGGGAGCCTGGCAGCCAGGATCAGGGTGTCTGGAGCCGGCCTGGAGCCTGGATGCCCGCTGGGCAGGGGTGTCGGGGGTCATCTGTGGGCCCACGGAGGCAGCCCTCGGCAGAAGGAGTGGGCCCCTCACTTCTCCGCCCCTATAGACCGAGAAGCTGCCGACTGTGTGCTCTGGAATACAGACTATTTCACTCTGAATTTGCTAGTTCAGAAGGCTTTACCTGGGTCTTTAATTCACTCAGACATGGCAGCCTCAGGTGGAGACGAGTGGGTTTTGTGTGACGCAGGGCTCGCGGAACAAGCGAGCGGAGGGGAACATGAAGAGGGGAGCTGGCGGAACCAGCTCTCCTCCCCAGGAGATCCTGGGGAGGCGGGGTCCGGCCCCGCCCATGGTAAGCGCGCCCCCTTCGCGGCTCCTGCAGGTACCAGTCGATGGTGGCTGCCTACGGGGAGGCCAAGCGGGAGCGCTACCTGAGCGAGCTGGCCCAGCTGGAGGAGGACGTGCACGTGGCCCGCACCCACGCCCGGGACCAGCTGGACAGGCTGGCCCTGCAGCACGCGGGCAGACACGGCCTGCACCATGCGGTAGGCGTGCGCACTGGGGGCGTCCGGGGGCGGTGGGGTGCTCCGGGGCCTGGGGCGCTCCCCAGCGCCCTGACCGTGCCGCGCCCTGGACAGGTGGACGACAGGCTGGCCTGGGAGCGGCACTCGTTTGAGGAGCGAATAAGCCGGGCGCCCGAGATCCTGGTGCGGCTGCGCTCGCACACCGTCTGGGAGCGGATGTCAGTCAAGCTGTGCTTCACGGTGCAGGGGTTCCCCACCCCCGTGGTGCAGTGGTGAGTGGGCGCCCTTCGGGTGGCCGGGCTGCTCCCATCTGAAGGCTCTGCGGCCTTCTGCTTACCTGGGTGGATGGAGAAGGTCCGTGTGCAGGGAGCCTGGCACCCACTCCAGGGAACAACACACACAAGACCCACCCGGAAAGGCAGCGGTAAACGCGCCCGGGGTCCTGGGCAGGCGGTTTCATTTCACTGCAATTGAGCCAACTGATTGTCCAGAGGACTGTTATGTAAAAACCCAGGAATTCCCTGGAGGCCCCTGGTCAGGACTCTGAGCTCTCGCTGCGGTGGCCTGGGGTTCCAGTCCGAGTCGAGGAACTAAGATCCTGCAAGCAGCACAATGCAGCTGGGAAAATACAATAAAGTAAAATAAAACCAGGTTCCCAGAAATGACCAGCGTTGACACCCACGGTTCTGCTTTTACTCGTGTGAGTGGAGACGCTAAACTCCAAGGCTTTGGAACCACAGGGCAGGGTTTCTGGAGCCTTGAGATACTGACAGATGAAGTCTCTAAGCCCACTGACACTTAGTTTTGATGTGCATTGCTAAGCTGACATATCTGTCCATTTCCTTCCTACTTGCTCATGCCGGGTCCCTGGGGTCTGTCTGGCCACAGAAGACATTTTGCTAGTGTCCCAGGTTGGGTCTCTTGGCAGCAGAGGGGACAAGTGTCTACCTGGCTCCTCTGGCTGCTTGATAGGCAGGGAGACTGGGAGCTGCCTGCCCTTGGTCTCGGGGAGCCGTGGTTCTGCTGTCCTGGGGGACCACTGGTCCAGCCTCCTCCTGGTGAGACCAGAGTGGCTGGGTCTCTCCATGTGAGTCCCGGTGACCCTGTAGCTTCCAGAGGCTATACCAGGGCCTGACCAACCTTGGCTACATTTTTTTCTTGGAATGACATATCCTGAATTTCTAGCAAGTTCCAGGGGACCTTGGCCCATGCTCTGTTGCAGGTTGAGGGTTGCCCAGGTCATCAGAGTCTAGTGAGAACTGACCCCTCTTAAACAGTTGAGGGGGGTTCTGGACCCTTCCTGAAGCTGCTCCCCTTGTTCATCCACCTGAGATGTGAGCGGTGACTCAGGCAGAAGCAGGGTGATGATGCGTGTGTGTGTGCACGTGTGTGTGCACGTGTGTGTGTGTGTGTGCACGCATGTGTGCGTGCGCATGTGTGTGTGAGTGTGGGGCCAGGCGGGGGCAGGGATGGAAAACGAGCAAGGTCAGGACACGCACCAGACTTCCACCTGCCTTCACACTCAGGTGCTTTCCTTGTTCAGGTATAAGGATGGCAGCTTGATCTGCCAGGCTGGGGAGCCGGGCAAGTACAGAATCGACAGCAAGTATGGTGTGCACACGCTGGAGATCAACAGGTAAGCACCCAGACGCCTGCCCAGGTGGCCAGGCCCCAAACACAGGAGCACAGGGCAGGTCACTCCACATTCTGCACAGCGGTCCCAGAGCTTCTGAGTTAACTTTTGGCAGGAGACACAAGTGTCCCTCCGTCTCCCTGGTGGCATCTGAGGGGTGTGGACCCGAGCTCTGCCCAGGCTTCTGCTTTGGACACAAAGGGAGTAGGTGGTTTAGACAGTTTATCGAAGGACAACGGCGGTCAGTCCAGGTATGAGGCCACGGGGAAAGCTGAGACACCCTCATGCCCGCCCACCAGCCGGGCTGAATCTTCTCCCAGGTTTGGGCCACAATCCCTAAGTTCCACTCTTCAAGGAAACGTGTCTTTTTTTTTTTTTCCTCACAACAAATTGGAAACATGTGATAAATACAGGTGAGCTTCCCAGGCAGTGCTGGTGGTGAAGAATCCACCTGCCAATGCAGGAGACCTAACAGACTCAGGTTCGATCCCTGGGTTGGGAAGATCCGCTGGAGGAGCACACGGTGGCCCGCCCTGGTGCTCTTGCTGGAGAATCCGTGGGCAGAGGAGCCCGGCGGGCTATGGTCCCTGGGGTCGCAAAGTCAGACACGACTGAAGCGACTAAGCATGCACACATGTGCAGTAAATATAGATAAGTAAAAGATAATGACGTTCACCCCTGTTTCCAGCGACTGGGGTCAGTATTCTGGCGCACTTACAGCACTGCTGTTTCTCTTAAACAACATTCACCCTCTATGCATACTTCAATTTTTTTAACAAAAAGTGAAATTCTGCTGTTCATTTTCTTTCTGCTTTTCTGAATACATAGCTTTCATTTTTTACAAAAAGATCATAACATTATGCAGGTTAATGAGGACAGAGGCTAACAGGCTACAGTTAAGATTAAAGTCTGTGTTGAGTCATGACTTTGTTTCTCTAAAGTAAAGCTGAGGCTGCTTAGAACAGCTGGAGGCCCCACTGGCACTGTTGGCTGAGAACCTACTGTGTGCCCCACACTGTCCGGGAGCTTGGGATAAAGCAGCCAGAAGCTGGCTTCCTGACTTGGAGGTCTAGCACACGGAGGTGAGCCGTGCACGTCAGGAAAGGAGAATCAGGCCAGGGTGATGGTGCTGGGCACCCAGATCCAGACACGCAGCCTGGCCATGGGGTGGGTGTAAGCTGAAGGGGCACGTCTTTCGGGAGAGGCTGTCTAAGGGCGAGGCCTGCAGGTGACGGCAGAGGGACGGGGGCTCCCAGGAGGGGCACTGCCCCGGGGCTGCAACAGTCGGCAGGCATCTCAGGGCAGGAGGGCAGAGACGACCACCCCTACCCTGAAGCCATCCGCTGGGACCATGGCTGTTGTCAGGTACAGAGGGGAAGGCAGGTCTGACGGGTCCCCAAGAGTCACCGCTGCGAGTAGCAGGAGGGCAGGTGGGCAGTTTGGCCGGAATGTAGGGAAGGTGGCGTCGTGTGGGCGGGTGGACGGGGTGAGGACAGGTTTCGAGAGTGGAGCACGAGGGTTTGTGATGGAGTGGCCAGGCAGTCCCGTGTCTGCTGGGGTGTGGGTGGCTGAGGGACGGTGGGGGCCAGGCATCCATGCTCCTTCGAGTCCTAGAGTTTCCGGAAGTGTCCACAGGCAGTGAGCCATGCAGTTTATGAACAGGGAGAGGGGCCAGCCGCTGTTTAGGAGAATGCTTTAATTTGAGGTGGCTTTCTCACCTGGGGTACCCTGGGAGTGCTCGGGGTGAGCTTGAGGGAGCAATTGCTTCATTTTAAAGCTATATTTTAATCATTATTTTGAAAAGAGAAACAAATTCCCTTTCTCAAGTATGTGTGTGTTAGTTAATCAGTTGTGTCCGACTCTGTGCGACCCCCTGGACTGTAGCCCACCAGGTTCCTCTGTCCATGGGATTCTCCAACAAGAATACTGGAGTGGGTGGCCTTTCCCTCCTCCAGGGGATCTTCCCGACCCAGGGATGACACCTGGGTCTCCTGCATTGCAGGCGGATTCTTTATCATCTGAGTCCCTGGGGAAGCTCTTCTTAAGTATGGAAAGATCCTATTCACCCTCACATGGCAACTTTTCATGGTGTATTGAGAATAAGAGAAGCTTTGAACCAGGGGAGCTAAATCAGTGAGGCCCCAGTATACCCAGGGATCCTCAGATAGACTTGGTGTTGGCGTCAGCTTGCAAGTAGCCAAGGAACTGGGGACAAGGACATTCCCAAGACTAACGTTTTTCTCAGTATTCTTACTTGTGTGGGGACATTCTTAGCAGCTGAAATGAGCATATTCTCCAGAAGAAGTGCCGGGAGGTCCCACACACGACAGCTGCGTTCAGCTGTTCATTCCAAACTGCTGAGCTGCCATCATCTGATCCGCGCCCTGTAGGTGTGGGAGAATGTGCCTGCTCCTTGCCGCCCCGCCGGGAGCCAGCCCCGCCTTCTCTTACCCAGTGACATTTGCTCCTATGAATATTTTTTGGCTGCTGCTGCCAGATTCTTGAAGTGCCGAAAAGGAAGCTTCGTCCCCTTCGGTACTGTTCGAATTGAAGCTGTAATTGACACGGTTTTACATGCTCATAAGACTTTCTCTTGGGACTCACAGGGTGAGTTCTGTTTCTTCAAAGAATTTTTATGCTGCTGCTGTTTTGGTAAAGGCGCTCAGAACATCACGTATTGTGTTTCAGTCTGACCCCAACGCGCCCCACTCCTTGTAGGGTGACTCCAGGGCTGGCCTCTACTCGCGCTTTATTTTTAGACTTTGATATTCAAATTCTACTTTGAGTGAAAATTTAAATCCCGTGTCAACACCGCTTAGAGTTTGAGGACATGGGCCCCGATGACCCAGAAGAAATTCATGTCCTGCTTAAACGTTCATCTGTCCCTTTTTTAAAATAGACAAGGGACTTCCCTGGTCGTCCAGTGGCTGAGACCCCATGCTCCCAATGCTGCGAGCCTGGGTTCCATCCCTGGTCAGGAAAATAGATTCCAGGTGCTGCAACTAGGAGTTCGAATGCCACAACCAAAGATCCCACGTGCCGCAGCTGAGACCTGGCGCAGCCAAGTGAATAAGTAAATATTCAAGTAAAACAAAATGGACCACGTTGGACTTCCTGGTGATCCAGTGATTAAGACTTTGTGCTTCCACCGCAGGGGGCACAGCTTTGGTCTCTGACTGCGGAAGTTCCACATGCCACTTGGAGTGACCCCCCTCAAAAAAAAAATAGATAAGGTTTCTCGCCTGGGGTGGCTTTGGGAACACTTCAGATCGAGGCTTTGGGAAGCAAAAGTGCCCCACGACGTTTGAAACAACTGAGACAGAAGGAATGCCCCTCTGTGTGCCCTGGGATGTCGTCCAGATAGAAAGGAAGCTTCTCTGCCCCTCATCACTTGTGTGTGGCTTCTGACAGTCTCGAATTAAGACTCTGGGCTTCCCCTGGTGCGGCCTCGGGAGGGAGAGAGAGACTGGAGGCCCCTGGCTGTGGTCAGGCGTGCGGGTCTCCAGGTGACCTGTGAACGAAATTTCACGTGGGGCGTGGTCCCCTCTGAACACTCTGTCCTGCATGCCCTGGCCCTGCTGTCTGCCCTTTCGTGTGGTGCCACCGTGTACGAGGCTTCCTGCGGCCCACCCCTGCACCAGAGCCAACCAATACACATGGGCAGCCCCGCACACCCGTGTGCTTATTTATCATCTGTATACGTTCCACTGTGTCTCATAGGAGGCGAAGCGTTTACAGAGACGTGTCCAAGAAGAAATAGATGAGAGTAACCCGAGTTCCGCCCTGCGCTGTGTGCTCCCTTAGGGGGCGTGCCTGCCCGGGGTCCTCTGCATGGAGTCAGCAGGTCTGGGCACTTGTAGGGGCCGTGGGCTTCTGTCCACATCACACGGTCCGTGGAGCCTCTGTACTGGATAGGTGCGTGTGAGTGGGTGCACAGGCCTTCTGCGCACCAGGACCCTGGGTCCCAGGCGCCCTTTCCCTGGCCCGGTCCCTCCTGCTAAGCGGCAAGTGCTGGCGGGTTACTTGACCTGCGTTTGCGCTAATGCGTTAGGGAGCTCTGCCCCGGGTCCTAATTCTGTGAATCAACCGAGGAAGAGCTCAGACTCCAGCAGGAGACGCTGTTGTCCAGGTGGGCTTGGCATCTGGGGCCGGACTGGAACCTCGCAGGGGTGGGCCAGGGTTCCTCCGAATGTTCTGAAATATGCTCTCCTTTTGTCGGTAAAGAATCTACCTGCAGTGCAGGAGACCCAGGTTCAATCGCTGGGTTGGGAAGATCCCCTGGAAAAGGAAATGGCAACCCACTCCAGTATCCTTGCTTGGTAAATCTCATGGACAGAGGAGCCTGGTGGGCTGCAGTCCATGGGGGTCGCAAAGAGTCAGGCACGACTGGGTGACTAACACTTATTTACTGTTGGAGACACTGTGTACTTTTTGGTCAAAGAAACTATTTTCAGCCCCAGGTGGAATAGAACATGAAATAAAATTAAAGGACTTCTGAAGAACCGGTTCGTCTCTGGGTCACTGGATGCTTGAAGCATCTAAATGTGACATTTGAGTAAATGTTCTCCGTGTTTTTGTCACTGTGCGTGTGATGCGCACGCTTGGAGAGGCGGCAGAAGGCAGAAAGCTGCGGATTTCAGGATTTTGTGTGTGTTTACCCAGCTTCTTAGAGACTTTGCTTTTTCTTTGTATTAATAGGGTAACAGGACTCTCTTGCCTGGCACTTTGTATACAAAATAGCTGATGAAAAATGACCAGCAGAGTGTGTATATGCTAAGTTGCTTCAGTCGTGTCCAACTCTTTGTGACCCCATGGACTGTAGCCACCAGGTTCCTCTGTCCATGGGATTCTTTAGGCAAGAATACTGGAGTGGGTTGCCATGCCTTCCTCTAGGGGATCTTCCCGACCCAGAGGTTGAACCTGTGTCTCTGGTGTCTCCTGCACTGGCAGGTGGGTTCTTTACCACTGGCGCCACCTGGGAATCCCAACCAGCAGAGAGTCTGCATTTAGTTTAAGTCCTCCTCTCAACTCTGATGTTTCTGGGGGAAGCTGGTGGGAAGACAGTGCAGATCCAGAAAATAAGCTTCAACTTGTGTGAGATAGACATGGGGTGAGGAGCCCCTCCCCGATAAACTGGGGTCTGTGGTGCCCGGGTCACTGTCCTTCCTGGGGCTGAGCACACGTTCCCGTGATTCTTCGGACCCCAAGACCTCGGGCAGGTCCAGTTCAGGCACCCTGGTTACACCCGCCAGTGGGTGCTTGGGGTCTGCACAGGGGCCCCCTGGTGGGGAGGGAGTAGGGGTGATTCTCCCAGAGGCTGAGGCCATTGGAGCTGCCCCATGACAAGACAAAACCACGGACGCAGCAGGTAGGAAAACAGAACCAGAGGGAACACAGGCTCCTCCTCGAGGGTGAAACTCGGGGTTTTAGGAAGGGCCAGTACATATTTTTGCCTGCAAAGCCAAGGCATAGTGTGTGTAATTAATACCTCATTCCGAGGACAAGCTGGCATTGTTCTTAAACAAATTGCTCAAGGACGAGGGATCCAGGTCACCCGAGCCGCTTTCGAGGAAGGCTGTGCTTGCATCCGGGGCCGAGCAGGGCGGTCCCAGGGCACCGTCAGGACTGTGTCTGGCTTTTCCCCCAGGGCTGACTTTGACGACACCGCAACCTACTCGGCGGTGGCCACGAACGTGCATGGGCAGGTGTCCACCAATGCGGCAGTGGTGGTGAGAAGTGAGTGTGCCCTCGGGGTGGGTGGGGGCTGCTCCCGCCTTCTCTCCCCTTTCTCCACCCGCCGTGACCGCCCGGCTGTCTTGCAGGGTTCCGGGGTGACGAGGAGCCGTTCCATTCGGTGGGGCTCCCGATTGGATGTAAGTTGATTATTTTCCTGTTTGTGCAGAAAAATGTGTCCAAATATTTTCTAAGCATCAGATGTTTTCTAAAACCATGTTGCAAAAGGCCCTTTCTCCCGGCTGGTGTCCGTATGCTGACAGTTGCTGCAAGGACTCAGGGCTCAGGGTGCTACGACTTGATGGGAGCCGCACGTCTTGGGGCTGGTGCAGGGTTTAGACCCCTTATTCTTACACGGTGCTCAGAGCACACATGCCCTGCACACTCTGATTCTCCCTCCTCTTTGGCACAAATGTCCAGATGTGACTCCACGCTGGTTTTCTGGTTCTTCAGAAGTGGCTGAGTCCACGCAGGCATCGTAATGAACATCACACATGGGGTTGAACATCAGACTCTTCCTTCCCGTGGTGCTGGAAGGCTGGAGGTCCCAGGTCGAGGTGCCCACCGAGTGGGTGAGGGATGCTGCATCCTCTCTGAGAGGAGAGAGGGCTCTGGTCTTGTGCTCTTCTTATGAGGGCATGGATCCTGTCCCAGGCCCCACCCTCATGACCTGATCACCCACAGACCCCCAATATCATCACACAGGAGCTCCCCCACATGAGACCTGGGGGACACAGACGTTCCATCCACGGCTGTCTGTTAGAGGCAGAGGGCACAGGGGTGGGGGGGGGGACCCGCTCTACCTGCTGGCCTGGCCGTGACCGTGCCCGCTGCTCTCTGCAGTGCCCCTGTCGTCCGTGATCCCGTACACGCACTTTGACGTCCAGTTCATTGAGAAATTCGGAGTCACCTTCCGGCGGGAGGGCGAGACCCTGACTCTCAAGTGTACACTGCTGGTGACGCCGGACCTGAAGCGCGTGCAGCCCAGGGCCGAGTGGTACCGAGATGGTGAGTGGCCGTGGGCTCTTCCTGGGCCTCGCGGGTGGACGTGAGCTCCGAACCTGCCGCTGACGTGGCGCTGTCTCCGCCTCCATGACAGCTGTAGGGGGCAGAGCGGGCGAGCCTGGGCGGAGCCTGGGCCTGCCGTGACCTTGACCTTCCCCGGAATGCGGTTCACGGGCCTGGAAGAGATGAGGCATCAGAGCTGTTCTCGGTCCACAGAGAGGGTCTCGTGTGATTAGGGGGAGAGAGCGAGGCGTCTGTTTCCGTATGTTTTTCCTCGGCTACAACAGTTGTGAACAGTCACCAGAGCTGACTGTGTGTCCGACTCTTCTGAGGTTGATGACCCAGTTCATTTCATCAGGACTTTTGGAGTGACTGTGCTCAGCCCCTTATGGGTGGATAGCTGAGGCAAGGAACCACTGACCTCCCCTCCCTGCCTCTGGGAGCCAGCAGGATAGGGAGTGGGACCCAGGAAGCCTGGCCCAAGTCTCCACGGCCCCAGGGCCCTGCCCCATGCTGCCGCCAGCACGGGCTGCCCTGTGCAGCTGTGTGTGAATGTGTGTGTGTATGTGAGTTTGCATATATGTATGCGCAAACTCGTGTGTGTGTGTATGTGTGTGACTATGTTTGAGCTCCTGTGTATGTGTGTATGTGCAAGCTCACACATGTGTGTGTATGTGTGTGACTATATGTGAGCTCTTATGTGCGTGTGTGAGCTCCCATGTGTGTATGTGTGTGTGTGTGTGTGTATGAGCAGAGTGTGTGACTATGTGTGAACTCATGTGTGTGAGTGAGCTCCCGTGTATGTCTGTGTGTGAGAGAGCTCCTGTGTGCATGTGTGTGTGTTAGCAGAGTGTATGACTGTGTGAGAGCTCTTGTGTGCATGTGTGTGTATGAGCAGACTGCAGGAGGAACCTTCTTCACCTCTGGCGGCTGCTTGTTTCCTATGGATTCGGTCACAGAGCCTCCTGCTTTTATCTGTCCAGGACCTAACACAATGGGAAATACCACAAAGGATCCTATGCCATTCCTGTCTGTAAGGTAGTTTATAACCCTGGGGAAATACACAAGATGGTAAATCGAGGTATCTGTGAAATATAAGGAGTACCCCAGAAGAGCCTGTGACAACTTGCCAGATGCCTGGTACTGGCCCCTGGTGCTGTCAAATGTAGCCAGGAAACCAGGCTCGCGGTGATGACGGAGAGCTTGATGGAAAAAAGCTGCTGACAGACAATGCAGCCCTGGGGGGGTGGGGCGCAAAGGAGCTGCCGCTGACCTTGTGGCCACTGCGAGGGTGCTTTAGGTTTGAGGGCGTTGACAGTGGTGATCTTGGTTGGAAAAGGACAGTGTGTCTTATCTTCACTGCCCAGGAGGGCAAGGGGCGGGGAGAGACATGCTTTGTGGTGGCAGAGGAGATTAATCTATGCTTTGTAGTTCTGAGTCAGGATTTAAGGTCTCATGTAAATCCTAAGGTTCTAATTTACCCTTTCTGGAGAGAAGTGACAGGGACGTGAGGAGGGGTCTCCGGATATTTCCAGAGGATGTTGGCCTGGATGCTAGAAGGTGTTCCCGTGCCTAGGTCTTAAGTTCCGGGATCCCCAGACCACGTGGTGTCACAGTCTTGGCTGATTAGGGCGGAGCAGGCAGGCCCGCTCTGCACTTTCTGGTTGTGGACGTTACGGAGTCAGCGGATGAAAAATAATAGCTAATTTCTCATTATTTTATCCTGTGTCTCCTTGATGCCCAGTGTCGATTTTTTTTTTTTTTTTTATCATTTATATTTCTTCTCCCGAAATTCACCTTTTTAGTTCTGTACACTTTAGGCTGTGGTTTGTTGGCACGTTATTATTACTGTCTAAGGAACACTATGGGGGCCTCGTGGTACGTTTCCAAGGCTCAGGAGGGCCGTGTGGGACCGTCCCGCTTTCCACACGCTGCGAGCCGCCCTCTACTCCGCCCTGGGCGGGGCCCCGCGCACCGCTCGTCCTGCCGTGCGCGCTGTCCTCCGCACGTCCTGCCCTGCGCGCTGTCTTCCGCTCGCCCTGTAGTGCGCGCTGTCCTCCCCTCGCCCTGCCGTGCGCGCTGTCCTCCCCTCGCCCTGCCGTGCGCGCTGTCCTCCCCTCGCCCTGCCGTGCGCGCTGTCCTCCACACGTCCTGGTATGCACACTGTCCTCTGGATGCACCTGGGCCCTGCGTGTCCCTGAGGCCCGTCTCCTTGCCCGTCTTGCAGACGTGCTGCTGAAGGAGTCCAAGTGGACCAAGATGTTCTTCGGAGAAGGCCAGGCCTCGCTGTCCTTCAGCCACCTCAACAAGGATGACGAGGGGCTCTACACCCTAAGGATCGTGTCCAGAGGGGGAATCACCGACCACAGCGCCTTCCTGTTTGTCCGAGGTGCGTGGGCTCCCGGGGGTGGGGACCAGCGTGATACTCAGTGTGAGTGGCGCTGGGGCGGAGGCAGGGCTCGCTGCCTGGGTGCCGACAAGCCACTGGAATCCAGGGAATAAGTCCTGGGGTGAGCACCTGCGGTTCAGGGGCCACGCCCGGCCGGGGTCTGGGGGGGAGGCCGGTTCCAGGCACCTCCCTCCTTCCCCTCTGCCACCCTTGAGGTTCGTGACAGCTGAGGATGGTCGCAGGAAGAACCAGCCTCAGCACAGGGCAGCTGCATCCTGGAGTGTTCACACAGGACACACTTGTGTTGTCTCGTTTCATCCTCTCCTTTCAGCTCGCGGGACGGCCTCACCCACCCAGGTGTGGAAGGCCGGACAGAGCTCAGGACACCTCAGGCACAGTGGGCGAGGCTGTGTATAAGAGCATTTACCTTTAGACACAAGTGTAACATATGCATTTATATATCATATACACATGCCTATCCTTATAGGCTTATAGGTATACATTCATGTATGCATGAAGTACAGGTCATATATACATATTTTATATACATTTACATGTAAAATGGATAAAGGGATATACAAAATGGATAAAATTGTATACATAATGTACACATATATGTATACATACATATATATGTATTAATATATATATACACACATATATTCATATACCATATGTAATCTAAACTTCGTAACAGTTTTGTAAGGAATGTTCTTCCGTTTTGTGTGGCAGGCAGAGGCCTGGGCCCTTCTCCAGGGAGGGGGCCCTGGCTGTCTAAACTGGGGAGGGTCCCCTGTGCTGTGATGCGGGCCTTGCTCCCCCCGCCGAGCCCTCACCCTGCATGGCCTCTGGGCGCACAGGGACCTCAGGCATAGAGCCCCACCTGGCCAAGGCACAGCTGACCACCCTCACCCAGGACACCAGCATGGTCTATTCTGGGTGGCTGGTGGCCACTGTCCTAACCCGGTCCCCCACTCCCCGTGGCCCTGGATGCTGAGCCCCCACCCCCCATCCTGTGCTCCTGTCTCCTGCACCTTTATGCCCACTCGGGCTCCCCTCCCGCTGTGGCCCTGGACGCTGAGCCCCCACCCCCCATCCTGTGCTCCTGTCTCCTGCACCTTTATGCCCACTCGGGCTCCCCTCCCGCCGTGGCCCTGGATGCTCAGCCCCCACCCGCCCCCCCATCCTGTGCTCCTGTCTCCTGCTGCGCCTTTATGCCCACTCGGGCTCCAGGTTCTGGGGGCCTGGAGTGACCCTCTCCTTACATTATGTTTCCAAACCAGATCAGTTAGATCCATGCATGAAGGAAGGGCTGTACCATCAGCGAATATTTTAGCTTAAAAAAAAATGCAAAACAAGTACAGACACCCACCTTCCCCACCCCCTCAAGACAATGAGGCTGGGGTTTCAGACACTTCCACAGAGTTTTGCCATGTTTATGAGGATGCCATTAAAATGTCCTTTGCACTCTCTGGGCAGACCTTCCCGCAAGATGTTTCACCTCATCAACGTGAGATACATACACTGGAGCTGCAATTTCTAGCTTATGCAGCACTGCCAGCAGAAAGAAAACGACGCACGTGCGGTGGGGGCAGGGCTGGGGGCTTAACTGTTCTGATGACTCTCTGAGGAGTTTGAATGTGAGAGAGAATATTTGGTTTAGTGTCAAGAAATCCTTAGATTTCAATGTGCTGAGGGGACAGAACAAGAAACTGTATACACCTGGCACTGATAGGAGGTCCAGTGGCCACAGGTCCCAAGTAACTATGCACGCCACACCAGGAGATTAAATGCTCAGTGTATTAATACTTCTGAACAGCTCTGTTGGCCTTCACAGCTGCAGTAATTAACATTTGGAAACAAACGCAATTGCACTCTGGTCGTAAACGGCTGAGGAAGGGACACGTGGGTACAGACTCAAATGTGGTCACAACTCGCAGGAAAAAATATAAGTCTTCAGATCTTGTGAGGACTCTGAAACACACGAGTGTTAAGGTACTGTGTCTCCAGTGTGCAAAATGCCTCCTGATAACAGTAATATTTCATCGGTCAGTTTTTGACATCCTGACATTATGTGACAACAGGCCATCAGGAGAAGGCGAACTTCAACTTTGGAGTCAGTTATGGAAAATAAGACTGAATGTGTGATAGAGGACAGAACGTTTTGAGTTTAAAAGTCACACATACGGGCACCTCTCTGGTTACCAGCGGTCACAGTTGAGTCATCTGGGCCTCAGGGTTAAGCTGGGGAGAGGAGTGAGCAGGGGGGCCTCTAGGTTTGAGGGGCTGTCAGAGCTTCAGCTGCCCCCAGGCCCTGGCCACGTTCCTCTCCCCTCCCCCCAGAGGCCGACCCTCTGGTCCCTGTCCCCTCCCCTCCCCCCAGATGCTGATCCCTGGTCCCTATCCTCTCCCTCTGAGACGCTGACCCTGGTCCCTGTCCCCTCCCCCCAGATGCTGACCCCTGGCCACTGTCCTCTCCCCTCCAGATGCTGACCCCCTGGTCCCTGTCCCACCCCCAGACGCTGACCCCCTGGTCCCTGTCCCACCCCCAGACACTGACCCCCTGGTCCCTGTCCCCTCCCCCCAGATGCTGACCCCTGGCCACTGTCCTCTCCCCTCCCCCCAGACGCTGACCCCCTGGTGTCCCTGTCACACCCCCAGACACTGACCCCCTGGCCACTGACCCCTCCCCCCAGATGCTGACCCCTGGTCCTTGTCCCCTCCCCTCCCCCACCAGACGCTGACCCCCTGGCCCCTGTCCCTCCCCCCGAGATCCCTGGCCACTGTCCTCTCCCCCCCAGACTCTGACCCCTGGTCCCTGTCCCCTTCTCCCCCAGATGCTGACCCCTGGTCCCTGTCCCCTCCCCCCAGACGCTGACCCCTGGCCCCTGGCCCCTCCCCCCAGATGCTGACCCCTGGCCACTGTCCTCTGACCCCCCAGACACTGACCATTGGCCGCTGTCCTCTTCCCTCCCCACAGACGCTGACCCCCTGGTCACCGGGGCCCCGGGTGCACCCATGGACGTGCATTGCCACGACGCGAACCGGGACTACGTCATCGTGACCTGGAAGCCCCCCAATACAACCAAGGAGAGCCCCGTCATTGGCTACTTCATCGATCGGTGAGTGTCCTGCTCCTCCGGGGCCAGATCGTGCCCGAGGCGAGTCTCCTCCTGGACAGCGGGCACGGGTATCTTTCTCATCTGAAGGGTGTGATGGCCTCTGTGGGTGTAGGTGCTTCACGATGTGGTTGCTTATGGCTCCTGGCTGGGTGGTTGGAAAGCATCGCCTCCTTGGCAGGGCCTGGTGAGCCCTTGATTCCTCTGGGTGCTGAAGGGGCTCCGTGTGCCTGACCAACACTAATCCCAGCCTGCCCCAGGCCATTTGGAGCCACCTCAGGCTCTGCTCAGGTCCAGCCGGGGACGCCGAAGGTCCAGCTGGAGGTCCCTGCTCAGCCCTGTCTCTTCCTCTGGGGCTAGAGCCCAGCACGGTACGTGTAGACATGGATGCCAGCTCATTCACACCCGAAGGCCCATCTTCTTTTTGGTTAAATAGTATTTTCTTCTTGTTTCCAAGTAGAAAATATTGATGTTATAATGCACAAAATATTGGGATTTGTCTTTGAGTAATAACGTGATGGTAGGTCATCTCTGATGCGAAAGGAGTTTTAACTTTCTTGTTCCTTTACCTGGAATGGAGTTCTGATCCTGGGAGGGAGACCAAGGGGAGCTGTGAAATTACTGGAAATGCAATTTATCATCCATTCTCATCAGTTCAGTTCAGTTGCTCAGTCGTGTCTGACTCTTTGCGACCCCATGAATCACAGCACGCCAGGCCTCCCTGTCCATCACCAACTCCTGGAGTTCACTCAGACTCACGTCCATCGAGTCAGTGATGCCATCCAGCCATCTCATCCCCTGTCGTCCCCTTCTCCTCCTGCCCCCAATCCCTGCCAGCATCAGAGTCTTTTCCAATGAGTCAACTCTTCGCATGAGGTGGCCAAAGTACTGGAGTTTCAGCTTTAGCATCATTCCTTCCAAAGAAATCCCAGGGCTGATCTCCTTCAGAATGGACTGGTTGGATCTCCTTGAGTCCAAGGGACTCTCAAGAGTCTTCTCCAACACCACAGTTCAAAAGCATCAATTCTTCGGCGTTCAGCCTTCTTCACAGTCCAACTCTCACATCCATACATGACCACAGGAAAAACCATAGCCTTGACTAGATGAACCTTTGTTGGCAAAGTAATGTCTCTGCTTTTGAATATGCTATCTAGGTTGGTCATAACTTTCCTTCCAAGGAGTAAGCGTCTTTTAATTTCATGGCTGCAGTCACCATCTGTAGTGATTTTGGAGCCCAAAAAAATAAAGTCTGACACTGTTTCCCCATCTATTTCCCATGAAGTGATGGGACCAGATGCCATGATCTTCGTTTTCTGAATGTTGAGCTTTAAGCCAACTTTTTCACTCTCCACTTTCACTTTCATCAAGAGGCTTTTGAGTTCCTCTTCACTTTCTGCCATAAGGGTGGTGTCATCTGCATATCTGAGGTTATTGATATTTCTCCCAGCTATCTTGATTCCAGCTTGTGTTTCTTCCAGTCCAGCGTTTCTCATGATGTACTCTGCATATAAGTTAAATAAACAGGGTGACAATATACAGCCTTGATGTATTCCTTTTCCTATTTGGAACCAGTCTGTTGTTCCATGTCCAGTTCTAACTATTGCTTCCTGACCTGCATACAAATTTCTTAAGAGGCAGATCAGGTGGTCTGGTATTCCCATCTCTTTCAGAATTTTCCACGGTTTATTGTGATCCACACAGTCAAAGGCTTTGGCATAGTCAATAAAGCAGAAATAGATGTCCTTCTGGAACTCTCTTGGTTTTTCCATGATCCAGCGGATGTTGGCAATTTGATCTCTGGTTCCTCTGCCTTTTCTAAAACCAGCTTGAACATCAGGAAGTTCATGGTTCACGTATTGCTGAAGCCTGGCTTGGAGGATTTTGAGCATTACTTTACTAGCCTGTGAGATGACTGCAATTGTGTGGTAGTTTGAGCATTCTTTGGCATTGCCCTTCTTAGGGATTTGAATGAAAACTGACCTTTTCCAGTCCTGTAGCCACTGCTGAGTTTTCCAAATTTGCTGGCATATTGAGTGCAGCACTTTCACAGCATCATCTTTCAGGATTTGAAAGAGCTCAACTGGAATTCCATCACCTCCACTAGCTTTGTTCGTAGTGATGCTTTCTAAGGCCCACTTGACTTCACATTCCAGGATGTCTGGCTCTAGGTGAGTGATCACACCATCGTGATTATCTGGGTTGTGGAGATCTTTTTTGTACAGTTCTTCTGTGCATTCTTGCCACCTCTTCTTAATATCTTCTGCTTCTGTTAGGTCCATACCATTTCTGTCCTTTATTGAGCCCATCTTTGCATGAAATGTCCCCTTGGTATCTCTAATTTTCTTGAAGAGATCTCTAGTCTTTCCCATTCTGTTGTTTTCCTCTATTTCTTTGCATTGATCGCTGCAGAAGGCTTTCTTATCTCTTATTGCTATTCTTTGGAACTCTGCATTCAGATGCTTATATATTTCCTTTTCTTTGCTTTTTGCTTCCCTTCTTGGATGAAATTACAGTCAAAGATCATGAGTTCAGAAGTAAGAGAGAAGGGTATAAGCTATTTGGTTATAAGAGGATGGTTCTGGGTAGGAATTTAAGGTTTTGTATGTGATAAATGCATTGGCATAGGGGGTTATTTCAGAAAAGAACAAGCAGCTCTTTTTTTTTTCGCTTAATATTGGTTAAGTTCTCTTCCTCATCCAACAGGTATGTTTTGGTCCTTGTGTCTTGGTTCCATCCTTTGACTTGTTTTCTACATGAAAGCAAAATGGATACAGGCATGCCAGGTCTTTATCCACATAATACACACCCTAGAGCAAAAGAGATTGTCACTAGTTAGTCAGGCCATGGGGTTGCGAAGAGTCGGACACGGCTGAGCAACTTCACTTTCACTTTTTACTTGCCTGCATTGGAGAAGGAAATGGCAACCCACTCCAGTTTTCTTGCCTGGAGAATCCCAGGGATGGGGGAGCCTGGTGGGCTGCCATCTCTGGGGTCGCACAGAGTCGGACACGACTGAAGCGACTTAGCAGCAGCAGCGGCATCAAACAAAGTTATGTGTTTAGGTAAAACATGCACCATCAGGGCGATAATTTGATGCTATGCTAGGGTCAGACTTGCATTGTTCAGGGTTTACGTTGGATTAATAACAGAAACCAAAACAAATTGGGAGATGCTCTCCCACTGTAACCGTTATACATGTGTATAATGAATGCTGCTGTTGTTATTCAGTTGCCAAGTCATGTCTGGCTCTCTGCGACCCCATGAACTCCAGCACACCAGCCTTCCCTGTCCTTCACCATCTCCCTAAGTTTGCTCAAACTCATGTGCCTTGAGCCAGTGATGCCATCCAACCGTCTCATCCTCTGTCGTCCCCTTCTCTTCCTGCCCTCAATCTTTCCCAGCACCAAGGTCTTTTCCAGTGAATCGGTTCTTCACATCAAGTGGCCAAAGTATTGAAGCTTCAGCTTCAGCGTCAGTCCTTCCCATGAATGTTCAGGGTTGATTTCCTTTAGGATTGACGGGTCTGATCTCCTTGCATACACGTATTAGACTGCTGCAGTTGTTACTCTCTGCTCTTTTTTGTGCTCTGAAGATGCGAGGTGGGAACTGACAACTGGATACAGTGCAATGACGCCCCCGTGAAGATCTGTAAATACCCCGTGACTGGGCTCTTTGAGGGAAGGTCTTACATATTCCGCGTGCGGGCTGTCAACAGCGCGGGGATCAGCCGGCCTTCCAGAGTCTCCGAGGCCGTGGCTGCCCTCGACCCTGTTGACCTCAGAAGGTTACAAGGTAGGTCCTTTGGAGTTCAAGGTCCGGCGGGTTTGTGTGGCTTGTTCTTTCTCTTTCCCCCAACTTGGCTCTGAGCCTTGAGTGAATCCTCAGGGCTGAGCACTGCAGGACTGTGGCCCAGGGGCTTCGGGCAACCCTCGAGGTCACGTTAGGAGTGTGGACACCAGACTGACGTTTACACTTCGGAAGGCAGGTTCTTCATCGTCCTAAGGCTCTTCACTGAAATCATTAAACTGGTTCAAAATTAGACTTTTCTTTATCCACTGGTTCTGTCAGTTCGGTGCATAATGAGAGCTGGAAGGCATTGAAGCCAAGGCCCTCTCTTTCTAAATTTTAATTTCATGTGACTCAGATTCCTCAGCAAGATTGTGTCCTTAATGATGCTCTTTAATGACATTTGAAGTGGTCACTGCATTGTCCTGAGCTGCGTGGTCTCTTGAATCCAGTACAAAGAGCTGAGAAACACTGGCTGTCCTTAAGCCCACTTCCAAAACACCAACTCAGACCACCTCAGCCTAGTGCAGATGCTGTCATCGTAATGCAGAGGCTTTCTGGATTCAGATTCAGCACCGACCTTTCTCTCTGCAGCCGTCCACTTGGAGGGAGAGAAAGACATCGTGGTCTACCAGGAGGAACTTGAAGGTGAGGCGCTTGGCACCACTTCCTTTTGGCTGTTTTTGCCAGAGGGGTTTAGGGCTGTGATTAGAGAGTGGAGGGTATGCTCTTCACATGTAGAAATAAAGCCTTTGGACCCAGCTTAAGGTCATTGAATCAGGAAGATGAGCAGGCAGAGGGTAGGGCTGAGAGAGGAGGTCAGCAGAGTCCTGGCTTCATGTGGGTCATTCCAGCGTCTGCAGGGGCCATGGAGCAGTGACCAGCCCAGCCTGAGCCCTGATTCCTGGCCAAGGAGGCAGTCCTTTACCCAGGACTACGTGCATGAACAGTATTCCATTTTTTTTTCTTTTAAATCACAAATTTTATTTCTAGCATTGTAACTAAGAGGGACTAGTTTTCCCATCAGATAACGTCCCTGTGATTTGAAAGTTTGCATTTCTCTTTGTATACTGACTTTTCTGAACACTTCTCCTGGATATTTCTCCCTGCTGTAGCAAGATCGATTCACTGAGGAGGAGAATCGTGCATTGTTAACCGGGATCCAAACATTTTGATTGCAGTTATGATTACCATCCACAGAGGACAATGAATGAAAATTTAAACATGCAAAAACTAGCTTAATTTGGAGCTTCTGTCCAGGGAGATGTACTTCTGAGCTCTTTTTAAAAACAGCCCAGGTTCTTTCCCTGGAGAGCTGCAGAGTCAGAAAGTCAGAGGTTGATTTTCATATTTGCTCCTCAGTCTGCTCCCCAAACACTGTATCTTCTACCCCGTAAAAATTTTCCTTTAGTGTCTCAAAACGAACATGTGTCTCTCAGAGGAACTCCTTGACGAATTTTGGTTAATCCCGTGGTAATATTAACATCTCCATTAAAACCTCTGCTTCCAGAAAAATGCAGAAACTGAGAGGCAAGCCCAACAAATAAATAACAAAAGAAAATAATTTAGGAGAGGCTGAGAAAATGACCCCTGTACAACTGAGAGCGGTTTCCCTGGTGGCTCAGTGGTAGAGACTCTGCCTGCCAGTGGGGTCGCAGAGTCGGACATGACATAACCTGGTGGCTCAGTGGTAGAGACTCTGCCTGCCAGTGGGGTCACAGAGTCGGACATGACATAACCTGGTGGCTCAGTGGTAGAGAATCTGCCTACCAATGGGGTCGCAGAGTCGGACACGACATAACAGTAAAGCACCACCGTCAAACAACTGATGAAAACATAGGTGTTTCAGTGAATAAAAATGACCCTGATGACATTAGAACAGATGTTTCATAGGATACCAGCCTGTACAAAATACGCGTTTTTGACCTGAGAGGGGAAAAAGAAGTTCTTTTTCTTCTAAAGGTAGCAGTGAGGGGAGGAGTATCTCAGTTACCCTGAGTGGACACATCAGAGTTCAAATACGGTAAAAATAACTGAAAATGAAGGGTTGTAACTTGTTGTATAAAGTGAAAGTGAAAGTCGCTCAGTTGTGTCCAACTCTTTGCGATTCCATGGACCATACAGTCCATGGGATTCTCCAGTATTCTAATACTGGAGTGGCAGCCTTTCCCTTCTCCAGGGGATCTTCCCAATCCAGGGACCCAACCCAGGTCTCCCGCATTGCAGGCGGATTCTTTACCAGCTGAGGCACCAAGGAAGCCCCATGTAAGTTGCTACATAGATGCTGAATATCCAGGACGGAATCTGCACTGTGTAAAGGTCACTGTGAAAAGCGTGTGTGTGTGTGTGAAGTAATATTTCCTGACACACTTTCCAAGGCAGGACTGTGCCCCTCTGGGCAGAACAGCTACCTCTTGAAACATAGATATGCGTGTTCTTGGGTTGAAACAGCCAGTGATTCACTAAGCACCAAATGAAGAGATGACCCATTTCCAAAGATTTGCTTTTCTAGCTGATTCCAAGGGAGTGTGTCTTACAGACACAGTAAGTCTTCTTTCTAGGTCTTCTAAAGTTACAGAAAACACCTTTCATGTTTTATCTCCTGTTTCCTCGTAAGAAGGCAGCGTTTCATACCAACTGGAGGGCTGAGGCTCAGACACTCAGAAAATTGCTGGAGTCGGTTTGTTGATACGGCCTGGAGTTCAACCTCACAGGCCTCAGTTGCTATGTGAGGCTTTGCCTGTGGGGCACAGGCAGTGTCCATGCTCTAGAACAAACCAAATCTGAAACAAAGACCTGTGTACTTACACAGGGATCGGAGAGTTCATTTGCTTACCTTTCTCATTTTAAACAACGACTACCTCTTCCAATCTATAAGTCTTTAGCGAGAGAAAGAAACACCATGATGTTTTCAAGGAAACCATTTCTGGGTTCAAAATGGGCTATGAGGAACTTCTTCCTTTCCTACCCGTATCTCTTTTCTTCATCTAAGCTGAACTTTCTTGGCATTGCTCTTACTAGAAAAGTGCTGGCAAATGCCATTTGTTTTAATGAAAAAAAAAAGTTATTTTTGTTGGCTAACAAAGTGCTCTTCTGTTAGTTCAGGGTATTTTTTATGTTTATTGTTTTGCTAATTTTTTTCTAATCATTTTAATGTTGGTTAATGTCTTCCTGCAAACATTTAAATTAATATCTATGCTCTTCTCTCAATATCATCTAGCTTTTGCAACCTTTCTTGAGTGGTTCCCTGGAAGAATAGATACTTCATTCTTAGAAAGACTAGAAGAGGCTCTTGGAGAAATAATGAGATTGTTTCCATCCTGCTAATTATACATCCAAGCATTCACTGCACTGTCCCGGGCCAGGTCATCTGTAGCCAACTCACTGAGCTCATCCTTTTCTCTGAATGCTGCAGACTCATTTACAGTCGTTCATTCCTGAATCCTGTCTTCTTGGCTGTTCTAAAACTTCCCAGTAAACTTTATGTTTCACTGACAGCTGAGAGTCTCCTGGGCGGGCTGTGGAGGCTGGGGCTTCCTTGGCTCTACAGAACAGAAAACCAGAGTTGAAGTTGGGAGACCCAGGCTGGGCCACTGGCGGGCTGTGTGATCCCAGGAAGGTGCTGCGTTTTCCTGCATCCCTTCCTGGGCCGCCTTTGCACGTCACGTGTCTGCTTTCACCGGTGCTCACGTGGCTCCTCAGAACAGCCCGCGAACAGGCCGTGATGCTGAGGTGGGGCTGCGGGTGGTGCTCACCACCATCACCACTGTGAGCACATCCCCTTTTCTGTTTTGCCTCCATCTGCTTCTCTCTCTCTGAGGCGCCTCTCCACAGTCAGAGGGTCAGTAACAGACCTCAGCTTCTGTCCATGGTCCCCGCCTTGGCTTCTGGGGCCATGTAGAGACCCCTCCTCTTCTGCTGGGCTCAGGGGCTCAGGCTGGAGCCAGGGGTCTGGATGACAAAGTATGCTGCCCCGATCGGGGGTTCCCAGCTGACAGGGAGTGTTCTTCCTTCTTGCCTGGGCTCAGATCGAGTGCTTCTCACTGCACTTTGCTCTGGGCCCTCAGGTCTGACCGTGCGGGAGAGGCCAGTCTGCACTGTCTTCCATGCTCCTGCTGCCGCGTCATCTGCGTGGCTTCCATCCATCCTGCGGTTTGTCCCTGTGTTGTCAAGTGCCTCTGAGACAAGCTGGGACTCAGTTTGGAAGCGAGGTTGCATTGCTGGGTTCGGGTGATCCGAGCCCTCCCTCTGTCTGGGTCTCTCTGGGTGAGGATGCGGCAGGTGGGCCCGGGGGCCCTGCTCTGCCTGCATACTTGGCATCTTTCTGGATACACTCTGGTTCCTTGTCTGAAACCCAGCCCACTTGCCAGATGCTGCTGGGTGAAACCAGGTTGTGCTTCAGTGTCCTGTAAAATGTGATGAGCTCGGTCTCAGGCCTCTTGATGAAACAAACCCAGGCTTGTGTGTGCTGTTTCCATGCAGCCGGGCAGCTCCTCGCCAGCAGCAGAGTCTGGAGGGAGCAACTGGATACTGAGCAGGGTTCTGAGATGTCCCCGGGGATGTCTGAACCTCTTTAATCATGTGCTAATCTAATCAGAAGCTCGTAATATTTTGTATCGCAGTGACTGGGACTGTGGGTCTGGAGAGCCTCCACTCCTTACGAGAAGGTCTCACGTCCAAACATAACACCGCTGACACGTAACGTTTTATTAGAGAGAGACATGTGGCAGAACAGAGGTAGCGGGCTGCTCTGATGCAACGTTCTGTTATGGCTGCTTGCTAGTGGATATCACGTGGGAATGCCAAGTACACAGACCTGGAAGGCAGTGCCTGTGGTGTGGGCCAGACCTACCTGGGGAGGTGGGGGGGAACCACGTGCTTTGCTAGTTGATGTATAGTCTCAGTGCTTTGAGGGCGTCATGAAAGGAAACCAGCAGAGAGGCCCCCACTCCCTGCTGCAGAGCACGGTTGCTCATACCTTCTCTGCATAGACTCCCCACCCAGTTAGAGCTGCATGTCTGGTTAAATGCCCTATTTCTTGGGCTTCTCAAGTGGTGCTAGTGGTAAAGAATCTGCCTGCCAATGCAGGAGACATAAGAGACACAGGTTCGATCCCTGGGTCGGGAAGATCCCCCGGAGGAGGGCATGGCAACCAGTATTCTCCAGTATTCTTGCCTGAAGAATCCCATAGACAGAGGAGCCTGGTGGGCTGCAGTCCACGGTTTGCAAAGAGTTGGACTTGACTGAGTGACTGAGCACACACGCACACCCTGTTTCTTCTGGGTGAACCCTCCCCTCCCACGTCCAGTTGAAATTCTGGATGAGCTTTGGATTAGATTCTATTCTTACAAACTGGCTTATACTGGGAACAAAAGTACTTGGATGATCTTCACCTGTTCATTACACTTTGGCTCTGGAGAAACAGTTCTTGCCATTTACTGACTTTCCCAAAATAGAAATGGAGCAAAAGCTGACACTGACACTCGAGTCCTTCAGGGCCTGTGAAGCAGCTGAGGGGCCTGCTCCGGGATGGGCCGGGGGAGCGGGGCGCCTGCTCCAGGATGGGCCGGGGGAGTGGGGGACGGGCTTCGGCCAGCGCTCATGGTGTGGATTCCTTCTCTAGGCGAAGTCCAGATCCCGGGACCTCCCACCAACGTGCATGCCTCGGAAACCAGCAGGACATACGTGGTCCTCAGCTGGGACCCCCCCGAGCCCCGGGGCAAGGAGCCGCTGATGTACTTCATTGAGAAGGTACACACTGGCCGGGTTTCCAGGAGCAGCGAGTCTGTTGGGTCTGCCCAGGCGCTGGGTCGTGGGTTCTCAGGGTGGGCAGAGATTCCACGCAGTTTTCCATCGTGAAGCTGCAGGCAGTGGCTGAGCCGGCAATGCCTGAGCAGTGCTGTGGTGGACGTGGCCTCGGGAACGTGGCGGGCTTGGGCTGTGCAATCTTCGTGCGGGACAGTCGGCCCCCCGGGTCCCGCTACACACAAGGGTCTTCTGCTGGGGGAGCCTGCAGTGTGCTTCCTGCTGGAACATTCTAGGCCCCAGGTTCTGAGGATTTGGGACATAGGGGGACAGCGGCCCCTGCTCTCAGTTTGCTCATAAGCTGAGTAACTACTCAGTGGTGGCGATTGTGTTGAGCAATTCACAGTTCAGATGGTGAACGATTATACAGAGTCATTGCTTTTAGATCTGGACGCACACAAAGAAAGAGTGTGTACACAGTAAATGTACACCCCCACCTAAACTCCAAACACTTGTCCTTACTACATGCCACGTGCCCTCCCTCCTGCTTTGCTCAGCCGATCACACGAAAATGCAGCTTGTGACCCACTCGTGCAAATCGCTGACCTGTGACTGGGTCGTGGGCTGTTGAAAAACCCGTGTAGCCACGTGATCCTGTAACTGTGGTTTCATGATACTGACTTTATATGACAATATAACATACAATCCAGTACACATAACATACAGGTAGAATCTGTAACACTGACACGAGCAAATGTCCCACCCAGTAATGACGTGAAATACAAGGTGAAGAGAAGCAGAGTATGAACAGTTTTCAGAAGTTTTCGTTACACCAGAAGGTATAACGACCCTCAGTTTCCCCCGCTTATCTGCAGGACTTTCTTGTGTTGCAGAGTCGTGTTAACCTCTTTCTTCTGAGTTTAACTTCAGTTCTTGCCTCATGAAAACCCCAGATGAAGGGCTGGCAGAGGAGGAAAGGTGTTTTCTCTCCCCCTCTTCAGGGATATTTCCTTATCGACTTACCCAGAGCTGGAAAGGTCAAGTTTCAGCAAACATATTTAAAAATCTTAAAAAAATTTTAATTATATTAAACTGAAATATAGTTTCTGTATCGTATCATGTTCTTTTTGGAAAGGAAGGCACGTCTCCAGAGGAGGGAAAATTACATTAGGCATGCAATCCTGGTTTTTAAAGTAATTATCACTGATAAAAATTAAATACATTACAAAAAAAATTGGAAAATACATCAGATCAGATCAGATCAGTCGCTCAGTTGTGTCCTACTCTTTGCGACCCCATGAATTGCAGCACGCCAGGCCTCCCTGTCCATCACCAACTCCCGGAGTTCACTCAGACTCACGTCCATTGAGTCAGTGATGCCATCTAGCCATCTCATCCCCTGTCGTCCCCTTCTCCTCCTGCCCCCAATCCCTCCCATCAGAGTCTTTTCCAATGAGTCAACTCTTCGCGTGAGGTGGCCAAAGTACTGGAGTTTCAGCTTTAGCATCATTCCTTCCAAAGAAATCCCAGGGCTGATCTCCTTCAGAATGGACTGGTTGGATCTCCTTGCAGTCCAAGGGACTCTCAAGAGTCTTCTCCAACACCACAGTTCAAAAGCATCAATTCTTCGGCATTTCAGCCTTCTTCACAGTCCAACTCTCACATCCATACATGACCACAGGAAAAACCATAGCCTTGACTAGATGAATCTTTGTTGGCAAAGTCATGTCTCTGCTTTTGAATATGCTATCTAGGTTGGTCATAACTTTCCTTCCAAGGAGTAAGCGTCTTTTCATTTCATGGCTGCAGTCACCATCTGTAGTGATTTTGGAGCCCAGAAAAATAAAGTCTGACACTGTTTCCACTCTTTCCCCATCTATTTCCCATGAAGTGGTGGGACCGGATGCCATGATCTTCGTTTCCTGAATGTTGAGCTTTAAGCCAATTTTTTCACTCTCCACTTTCACTTTCATCAAGAGGCTTTTGAGTTCCTCTTCACTTTCTGCCATAAGGGTGGTATCATCTGCATATCTGAGGTTATTGATATTTCTCCCGGCTATCTTGATTCCAGCTTGTGTTTCTTCCAGTCCAGCGTTTCTCATGATGTACTCTGCGTATAAGTTAAATAAGCAGGGTGACAATATACAGCCTTGACGAACTCCTTTTCCTATTTGGAACCAGTCTGTTGTTCCAAATACATAGATGACATATAGGACAAAATGAAAATCACCGACAATTTGATCATGTGAATAGTCATTGTTAACATGGCGCATGTCCTTTCCTCTATAGGTGTTTGTACCTTGGTATCGAGCCCATAGATATGGGCTTCCCAGGTGGCACTAGTGGTAAAGAATTTGTCTGCCAGTGCAGGAGACATAAGAGACTCGGGTTCAAACCTTGGGTCAGGAAGATCCCCTGAAGGAGGGCATGGCAACCCATTGCAATATTCTTGCCTGGAGAATCCCATGGACAGAGGAGCCTGGTGGGCTACAGTCCATGGGGTGGCACAGAGTCAGATGAGACTGAAGAGACTTAGCACATACATGCACACATATTGTAGATGTGGTTGGCATGCTGTATTACATTTAACAAAATGATACACTTTCTCTCACCCCAATGAAGGTCTTTATACAATGACTGAAGTGGCCACATTTAATACATATGTGTCATTTGGAATCATAATGTACCTACGCTATTGCGTTATTTAGGGAGGTGTCACTTTGTGACTACTATAGCAGCTGGGAAACAGTGAAAATTTTAAACTCAAATGTGAGAAGTTTTGATGGAATTTTCTGCATCTACTCCTCGGTTAGCTCTGTTTACAGTTCATTTCACCTTTACTAGAGCTACAACCTATGTATTGATTCCCTGAAGTTTTCCATCACTTATTGGCTTTCACATAAAAATTTTCATTGTTAACATATCCAGCTTTGGGTAGTTTCTCACCCCCTTCTCCAGATTGGCTTCCTTTTCCTAAAATTCAGAACAGGGGTGTTGATGGACTCAGAGGAGCCGTTGGCTGTGGTCTCCCACTGTGTAATCTGGGAGCCAGAGCCGAGCGCCCCCTGGGATGCGGGTTCAGGGACTGTGGCTTCCATCGGGCCCTTGTCTTCTCAGTCCATGGTGGGGAGCGGCAGCTGGCAGCGGGTGAATGCCCAGACGGCCGTGAGGTCCCCCAGATATGCCGTCTTCGACCTCGCCGAGGGGAAGCCATACGTGTTCCGAGTGTTGTCAGCAAACAAGCACGGCCTGAGTGACCCGTCGGAAATCACTGCCCCCATCCAGGCCCAGGACACCATTGGTGAGCAGTCCCTGCACATGACCCGTGTGTGAGACGGGCCCTGGGCAACGTCACGCGGGACAGCGAATGTCGACAAAGACATTAATGTCACCTGTGGGTTAAAATTCAAGTTGTCTTAAAGTTTCATTGTGCTGGAGTTGACGATCTCTCTACCTTGTTTTGGTCAACATTTCTCCCAAGTTCCATTTTCTTTTTATGAAGCCAAAAAAAGGGTTAGAAATATTTTAAAACAACAATACAACCCTACATGCACTAGGGTTCTGGTCCATGTGGCTTGCGATTCTGTCTCTGAAGATGTCTAGTATGGGTTAGAGGGATTCTGACTTGCACCAGGGGAGAGATCCAGGGCTGCATCATTGTTTGATGTGAGGCCCTTGCTGAGTCTCTCCAATCTGCTGGAAACGTGTCCTGTTTCTTAAATAGCTAGCTTTACACCCCAGTTAAGAAAGCACGTGTGTTACTGGAGGAGCACGCTGGAGGGTCTGGACCAGGGCTGGCGGGGGTGGGAGACTCTGTGATGGGGTTCTTTCTTGGGGAGCCAGGCTGGCACTTTGGGACAGAGTACGAGGACTGCCTGGTGCCTCCTGGGCCCCCTTCTCTGCTCTGTCCTCGTTGTCCAAACCTCACTGAAGCCCCCGGCCCTGTAGACGAGGGGGCTGTGGGCCCCCGGTGTGGCCCCTGGCCCTGATGCCGCTGGGCCTGTGCGCCTGTCTCTGCAGTGGTACCCTCGGCGCCTGGCCGCGTCCTCGCGTCCCGGAACACCAGGACCTCGGTGGTCGTGCAGTGGGACCGGCCGAAGCATGAGGAGGACTTGCTGGGCTACTACGTGGACTGCTCTGTGGCCGGCTCCAATGTCTGGGAGCCCTGCAACCACAAGCCCATCGGCTACAACAGGTGTGGCCACCTGGCACCCCCCGCCCCTGCCCCCGAGTGA
This sequence comes from Bos javanicus, assembly GCF_032452875.1. Lineage (NCBI taxonomy): Eukaryota > Metazoa > Chordata > Mammalia > Artiodactyla > Bovidae > Bos > Bos javanicus. The sequence continues at coordinate 1,898,371 of NC_083894.1, forward strand.
GCAGGAGAGGCCCAGCCCGGGACCAGGGCCCTCGGCTCGGGCTGGGGGGACGCTGCGGGCATCCATTCTGGGCCCCCGTCAGAGTCTAGCTTCCTCCAGCCCTCAATCTGGGACCCACCAATGGTGACGGGAACTAATGAACTACAACTGCAGATGAGAATGGATGGATGTTAGGCGTTCATGAGACACTCAAAAGAGTAAACTTCCTTCCAGTCCCAGGGACTACGTTTCTAGTGTGTTCAAGGCAATTTCTGTGTCTGTTGCAGAAGGACAAAGGGCTGCCCCTGGCCATCACGCCCCTGATTCATGTTTTCCAGGTTCGTGGTGCATGGCCTCACCACCGGCGAGCAGTATATCTTCCGAGTTAAGGCTGTTAATGCTGTCGGCACGAGCGAGAACTCGCAGGAGTCGGACGTCATCAAAGTCCAGGCCGCCCTCAGTAAGTGCTTCTCTGGCAGCTCTGCACCAGCTCCTGGTTCTCCACTACGTCTTCATTTCTGCAGGAGTCAACTGTTATGATGCCGTTTGGAACATTACACGCGGGGAAGCGTGGATGTGAATTGTTGAGCAGAAAAACACGCAGTTACATGGAGCCCTCTCATCAATTGGCTACTTGTCTTGCAAATGCCAGGGTGACAGGGGGAAATGATAATATGCGTTAAAAATAGGAAATGTTATTAGAGGTCACATTGGTTTCCAAGCACACGTGCCCACATTAAAGTGCATGCTGTAGGGTGTGACTGTTTCCTTTCAAAATAAGATGCTAAGATAGAACATCAATGGCCTTTTCAGCTATTCTTAGTTCAAGGAACTTAGTCATTCCAGAAAATTTCAAATGTTTATGTAACTTTGTGGCTTTGTTCATAAATGGTGATCTTTAGAATTATTATATTGACCACACTGAACAATTTGTGTCTTAGCTTGTAGCATTGTGCCCTAGGAAACTTGATCTGTGCAGTTCTGCATTTTATAATTGTTTATAATTATTTTATATAAAGTGGAACACAAGGCTTAAAAGTACCCATGAACATTTTGAAACAAGATCATCTCTTATACACATTTTGAATCAGAGTATGGATATTATTTTTACTTAGGAGAGACACATTTTGCTCTTTATTTCTGTCTCCATCTAAATCTAAAAGCATCTTCAGAAATTATGATCTCCCTTTTAACAGTAAATAATGTTACTGGAATTTCCAAGGAATGTCAAATCTGATAATACTTTGGTGGGCAATGTAGTGAAACATTAATGCTCCTTTTATTTTATGGTCATTGTCTTAATCTATCAGGTTTTCTCAGGAGGGACTTTCAAACATTACCACTTGCCTCTTCAAGTCATTCCTACTAAAGGAAAAGCAGTCATTTGTGATTTAGTCCCATAATAGGGGCAGCTCATTTCTGGGCAGCTGTGTTTGGGTATCAGTGAGGGGTGTGCCGTGGGGTCTTCAGAGTCAAGCAGAGGCAGCAATATCCTTGCCATCCTGGTGGGAAAAGATGGTCCACTTCCAAACACGGCAGTCAAAGGGAAATGAACTCGTGCTCATGTGAACTAGTCTGAAGTTTCTGTGACTGTGTAGGAAGTTAAGGCTCCCTGGCCTAAGGGTACTGGTCATCGCCGGCAATGGGAGGCTTGGCAGTCCTTCATAGGCATAACGAGAAAGCTGGTCTCTCCAGCTTTTCCTTAGAGGAGCGGGGAGAGCCTGTTACTTCACATGTCCAGGCCAGACTGAAATAATTCTTGGCCCTTGTATTATTGAAATATTAGAAGACCTGTGTATGTATTGGAAGGTGTGTTTAGAGATTGCAGTGAACTCGTATGAGAGGCTTTTACCCATATTTCTTAAGCCTCCTGCATGGACGGTGGGTTCTTTACCACATGTTTCCCCTGGGAAGCCCTTTATAAAACCATTCTCTTTAAAAGAAGCAGCAGAGACGGGGCAGGGAGGCAGGACAGGAAGGAGGAGGGTGCGGGGCCGGGGTGCCACCCGTGGTGAAGAGGTGGCCGTGGGGGGCTCGGGCTGAGGCGCTGGGACGCGGGTGACTTTCCTGCCGTGTCTCCTGCAGCCGTCCCTTCCCACCCTTATGGGATCACCCTCCTGAACTGTGACGGCCACTCCATGATCCTGGGTTGGAAGGTGCCCAAGTTCAGCGGCGGCTCCCCCATCCTCGGCTACTACGTCGACAAGCGGGAGGCTCACCACAAAAACTGGCATGAGGTCAACTCCTCGCCGCTCAAAGAGAGGATTCTGACGGTGGGTGCTTGCGGGTTCAGTTCCTCTTGCCTGGCGACTTCTCCCCGGGGGGCGGAGTCCCCCCTCCAGCGTCTCAGAGTTCAGTGACGTTAGAGAATTTGACACAGAAGCAAAGATGAATGAAAACAGTGTGAGACCTGAGGCCCTTAGGAAGCATCTTCTTCTGAGAAGCAGGGAGGAGAGTGGGGCGGTGGGCTGCTTCCCGGGGCTGGTGGGCTGGTAGCGGCGCTGGAGGCAGGAGGCTCTGTACTCGGAGCAGGAAGGGTGGAGGCAGTGGAGACGGCACTGCTGGGCCTGTGTGTGCCCGTCTCCCAGGCCCGTGTGTGTCCAGGCCCCTCAGCGAGTCACTTGCTCAGGTGTACATCGCGTCCGGGTGCAGGGAATCAGGGCCATGAGGACTTAGGGCAAGAAAGACCTAGAATCAAGTCCCAGGCGAACCCTTGGCCACTGCTCTTGCTCCCAGAGCCCCTCCTTGTGAGCTGCCACTCAGGGTTTCTCGGAGAAAAATAAGCGAGGTGCTGTTTGCCCACCAGGGTCGTGGGTGACGGTCGCACCGTCTGCAGGGTGACATGGCCGTGTGCCCTGTCTCCACCTTGCTCTGCCACTGGCCCCTCGTGGCTCTCATCTCTGAGTCCTGATTTCCCGACCGGGTCATCAAGTCGTCCCCGAGGGAGGGCGTATGGAGTGCACAAGGGAACTGTGTGAGAGGGAGAGTGGGGATGGCCCTGTGGCAGGCGGGCTGGACTCACTGACCGGCTCCTCGATCGGCCGGAAATGCTTGCTTCCCCTGATGGACAGTGGGTTGTGATGCAGCTTCGTTTTGCTTAATAATTAGAAGTTGAGTAGTAGAGCTGATTTACACTGTTGTGTACAGCACAGTGATTCAGTCACACACACACACAGGCGTGTGTCTGTCCTTTTCCCTCAGAGGTTCTCATAAGACGCTGAGTGGAGTCCTTGTGGTCGTTGTTGCTCACCTGTTTTATGCACAGGCGTGTGTATGTCAGGCATTGATCCCAGTCTCCTGACTTACTCCTCCCTTTCCCCTTTGATGACAGTAAGTTTGTCTTCTGTGTCTGTGGGCTCAGTGTTAATGTAGGCATATCCTCTGAATAGGTGGAGGGCTTGACTGAAGGCTCGCTCTATGAATTCAAAATTGCTGCCGCCAACATGGCAGGGATCGGGCAGCCATCGGACCCCAGCGAGCTGTTCAAGTGTGAGGCCTGGACGATGCCGGAACCAGGTAAGGGGGGGTGTCTCCTGTATACACAGGGCTGCCCAGAGGAGGGGCCTTTTGTGGTGCAGGCTTCCCAGCCAGCAGATGCTCAGTCCCCCTCACAGGTTCTGACACCACCGCCCCCACGGGCCAGGGCTGGGCATCAGGTGACCTGCCCTGTGTCCAGGCGGTGGACACACAAGCCAGGCAGTGACAAGGGGGCATGTGAGGCGGGAGGCCACCCACCTCCGCTGCAGATTGAGCCCGGCTCCCCTGAGTCAGAGACGCTGTGGCCAGAGGCTGGTCCAGGGCGGACCTGCTCCAGGGGTGGGGGGAGCCCAGCTTCCCGGAGGAGGCGGGAGCCGGGACTGGCGTGGGGCAGCTGGATGCCACTGGCTGTGCGTTTGTTCAGGACCCCCTCCCAGAGCACCCAGGAGCCCGGGGTCTCTGGTTCTGAAGGGCCTCGTTGTCAAAGATCTGCATTTACTCAGAGCTCTACATGCACAGATGTGTTTTCACAAATTCACAAGGACTGGGCGTATCCAGAGAAACTGATCCAGCCCATCAGGGCCTGTCAGGGTACCCAGTCTGTCAGGATCCCTAATGCAACGGTTACTATGCTCACGTTTTGAACAAAACCAAACAACATAAAACAGTAAACCCAAAGTTGAAGCCTAAAATATCAGAAATTCTGAGGCTCAAAATTTTCAATTTTGGGGCCAAATTATATTGCTTTTTCCCTTCTTTTTTGGGCAGGGAGGGAGGAAAGTGGTTTTAGTGATATTAATTTTTTCCCCTTAGAAAAGTCAGTGGAAGAGAAAGCTGTGGAAGTTCCCCGAGGCTGTGGGGGTTTAGAGTGATTAGTCAGGGCGGGGCTGTGGCCCTTCCCGCTTTCACTGCTCAGGGCTCCTCTGGACCTGGGTGGGGGGTCAGCCCCACCCCAGCGGTGCTGTTGCAGCAGGAGGGGTCCCCTGGTGGTGGAGCAGGTGCCTGGTCCCTGGGTGAGTCCTGTGATGCTCGGGTGTCCAGGCAGATGTGGGCGGGTACCGTCCTGCACGCCTTTCTCTCTGCGGGACGGGCCTGCGGGTCCTGGGCGAGCGTGGGGACTCGGGCGTCTGTGCGCTTTCAGGCCCTGCCTACGACCTGACGTTCTGTGAGGTCCGGGACACGTCCCTGGTGCTGCTCTGGAAACCCCCAGTGTATTCGGGCAGCAGCCCTGTCTCTGGCTACTTCGTGGACTACAAAGAGGAGGACTCCGGAGAGTGGCTCACTGTCCACGAGACTGCCACACCGCATCGCTACCTGAAGGTGACGCAGGCCCCTCAGGCCTTGTCTTCTGGGGAGCGGCTGTGTCGGGGTCTAGCCCGAGGCCCCTAGGGGCTGGCATGTGTGACTGGGTACCCCTCCTGCTCGCTGGGGGTTCTGGACTGCCCGCCATCTGCGGACCTGCGTAGCAACTGCGTGTGGGGACCGTCTGCACAGGGCAGCTTCCTCTCCCTGCCGCCGCACGACCACCCCTGACGGTGCTGAGACCTCACGGTCCTGGCTGCGTGGATGTACCGTCCACAGTGATGACTGGAATTACGTCTTTTCACACTGACTCTGTGTTTTATTTACTCGATTCATATGATTGCTGACGGATGTCTATCTGATAAACACACACACATACACAGTGTGAACACATCTGAAGAGTTTATTCTCCAAATGTTTCTATTTCTAGCTCTGGCAGTAGTCACTGGGGTCAGGTCAGCGGTGACAGGTCAGGTCAGTGGTGATGAGTCAGTGGTGACAGCTCAGCAGTGATGGGTCAGGTCAGTGGTGTCCCGTCAGTGGTGATGGGTCAGTGGTGACGGGTCAGGTCAGTGGCGCCTGCTCAGCGGTGATGGGTCTGGTTATTGATGAGGGTTGGGTCAGTGGCTCAGACCTGAGGCCCCGCCCCTGGATCTCGTCTCCCCTCCTGATCCCCTGACTTCCTCTGCATGGCTGGTTGACCTGGAAGAACATGATATTTATAAAAAGAAAGCATGTTCGTAATAAAAATGTGACGAAGGATGAAGTCATTTTCGTTTATTGGTTCACGTGTGACTTTTCTTTCATCTCTCAAGGTGTGTGACCTTCACCAAGGAAAGACCTACGTGTTCCGCGTGCGGGCAGTGAACGCCAGTGGGGTGGGGAGGCCCTCAGACACCTCGGAGCCGGTGCTGGTGGAGGCCAGGCCAGGTGAGACCCGCCCGCTCAGCTGGCAACAGGCAAGACCTCTGGGCAGGGTGACCTGGAGCAGGGAACAAGCGGGCGTGTGGAGCGTGGGCAGCAGGATGGCGGGACTGTCGTGAAAGGAGGTGGTTGACGCACATGGTAAAGGATGACTTCCCTGACATACGACACGCCCCGCCACCCTAGGCGGAGAGGGGCACATGAGGTCTTCCCGAGGGGGTGGGGGTCTTCACTGGCAGCGGCAGAACAGCAGGCAAGCAGTGACGACGGTGTCTTAGGTTACGGCTGAGTTTTGATCAAAAATTATAAAGCCTCTGGTAATCGTCTTGGTTACAAGTAGTCAGAGCCTAGCTTATGGGCCCTTGGTGGAGAAGTGGTTCCGAGGGTGGGAAGTGAGCTCCCAGAACACGAGACACGCCGGGAGGGGGCCCCTGCCTCCCAGAAGGCGTGGAATCGGGTGGAAGCCATGGCATCCCCGGGGGTCTCCCCTCCCTGAGACCAGCAAGGCGGGGTGTTCCGCCTCTGGCTCTGTCGTCTTGGTGAGGAGGGTGTCAGCGAGCTCCCAGCTCAGCCGGCGTGTCTCCTCCGGCTCTGACCCCTAAGGGACAGCCGTGAGTGGCCTGTGTGGGGCCAGGTGTCCAGCTGCGTCCAGGGACAGAAGAGCGGGGTGTGGGGGAGACCGCTGTGACTGTGCTGCCCAGGCCCACGGGTGGAAGTGATCAGACCCCAGGGGGAAGGACCGAGTGTCTGGACTTCAGGGGTGCCGGGTGCAGAAAAGGACGTGGACAGAAGGTGATGACGGGACAGCAAACCTGTCCTCCTCTGCCCTCCGTCACTGCCGAGGGCGTGTTGGCCGACATCCTGGGCGGATGGTCAGTGAAAACCGCTGATTTGATGTTGCACGCGCTCTGTGCCGGGCCACCCCTTCTCCAGAGAGAGCCCGGGGCGGACGCCGCGTCCCTAAGTGCTCCCGGCTCCTCCGCAGGCACCAAAGAGGTCAGCGCAGGCGTGGACGAGGAGGGCAACGTCTACCTGAGCTTCGACTGCCCGGAGGTGACGGACGCCTCCCACTTCACGTGGTGCAAGTCCTACGAGGACATCGCGGACGATGACAGGTTCAAGGTCGAGACCGCGGGGGACCAGTAAGTTCCTCCCTGGGCCGGCCGGTGTGACCCACTAGGAGCACCTTCCAGCACAGCAACTCATGCCCCGGGCTCTCTCCCCTTCCAGCTCGAAGCTGTACTTCAAGAACCTGGACAAAGAGGACCTGGGGACGTACTCTGTGTCGGTCAGCGACACGGATGGCGTGTCCTCCAGCTTTGTCTTAGATGAGGAAGGTAACACCTGCGGGACACTGGCTTGCCTTTGGGGTTTTTGTAACACTTTGAAAGATTGATGCTCATAGAGAAAAGACTTACTTGCTCAGAAAATGTGTGTGTCTTTGCCTGAGGCTAAGGATGGGGAATCTTTTTTAAATCCAAAAATTATTTTGGAAATTACACAAACTCTTGAGTTTCTACTCTAGCCACTAAGTAAATCACTGGTCCGGGAATATTTTATTTATTGCTCTCTATATTGCATTTATTTGCCTCCCATTTGTGTTTTAGAGATGAGTTTTATTTACATTTCATTAGTTTGGCAAGTACCAACTAGAATATTATAAATAAGTCCATAAAACTAATGAGAGGCATGCAAAAAAGCTTCCCTTTCCTCCCAGCACTGACTAATTGGATAATCAGCTAATAAAAGAAAACACACACATATGGATGTATGTATTTGTGTGCACGAGATAACATTTAATTGCCATAGTTAAGATCCCTCTCTGTTTTACAAATAGCAGACGGCAGAAAGGAGTGAAGGAAGTCAGCTCATCACGACCTGGTGAAGAGCAGCCCTTCTCTTAGGCGGGTCCCGAGGTCTGAGTCCCCAGGCACTGAGCCAGCCTTAGGAGGAGGCTTCCCCCTGCCTGGGTTGATGTTTCTTGTGTCTGTGATCTAGAGGGGACTGCATAACTCTGGGTAGAAGCCTCAGATCTTCATGTTGGGTCTTTAAAGGCTTCCGAGTGCCGTAGAGTCCTCAGTCAAAAATGCCATAGGTTGCTCATCTAATCCTTTCCTTATCAGCTGGCAGTTTGTTTGCCACAACCAAAGGGGTGGTCTCAGAAGAGGGATACAGTTGTGGGGGGTGGAGGCTAGGACGGGAGGTGGGGCTAGGACGGTGAGGGGCAGGGGACAGGGTCTGAGGATGGCAGGCATGTGAGGGTCCTGTGCAGACATTGGGTAAGTTGTGGGGAGTCCCTGTGATCTGACGGGACCAGCAGGAGAACAGCAGAGCAGTGCACCATCTCTGCTTCCTGGGGTCCCCAGCAAGCAGGAACAGGCTGGAATCTGCTCACAGGCCTTCTAAGCTGCCCTTTCTGACCCCTATGTGGTGGTCTTCAAACAGCCTTTTATTTGCAAAACATCCTTTAAGAATTCTGATAAGTGGTGTACTCCTCTGCTCCATTTGAGAGTTTGAAGACATTTCACCTAAATTTTAAATCATTGCAAAGGATGAACGTTTCCAGTACCTTTTATATTGTATATGGACATCAAGTCCAGTCAGGCAAAACCTTGATGCGGAAGCTTTAGGTCATCTGATGTATGGAAGTTCCTGCTGTGAGATCTGCTGTGAGACCTTTAAATCAGCTGTCCAGGTTGAGTTACTTCTGGTCACAAGAAATCTGCTTCATTGTTTGATTCAAATGCTGTGCTGTGCTCAGTCGTGTCTGACTCTTTCTGACCCCCTGGACTGCAGCCCACCAGGCTCCTCTGTCCATGGGATTCTCCAGGCAAGAATACTGGAGTGGATTGCCATTTCCTCCTTCAGAGGATCTTCCCTGCTCAGGGATCGATCCAACCTGAATCTCCTATACTGCAGGCAGATTCTTTACCCCTGAGCCACTGGGGAAGCCCAAAGGCTGGAGTGGATTTTCATACAGACCTCTGTAACCATGATCTCATTTCTAAATTCTAATTTTAAGTAGAAAGGAAGGAAGGTGAAAGAAATTATTTAGAACCTTCAATTTTCTTAACTCATTCTTGAGACTCTTAGGAGCAATGTATTGTTTTTTTTTTAATTTTTATTGTTTAGTTTATTATAATTTTTTTAAACTCATGAAAATACACCACAGTGAAATTCTGGGTAGGTGAGAGAGATGTTGAAGCAGGACAGTCTGAAAGCAGAAGGAAAATCACAGACCAGCATGTTCTCGGTGAGCCAGACTGATTTCATGGCAGAGTTCCTACGGAATGAGAGGATGTGGAAGTGCAGCCCTCTGTGTCACCCTGTGCAGGTCGGCCTCTAGTCTGGTACACAGCTGCCCTCCCAGCCCTGCACTCAGGACCACCACCCTAACCAGTCCTAACACACCCCTCTAGGAAGTGGGTTGTCTCAATGTGAGGCACCACTGACTTCCTGCGGGACTTCCCAGGTGGCGCAACTGGTAAAGAACCTGCCTGCCAACGCAGGAGACATCAGAGATGGGGGTTCAGTCCCTCGGGAGGATCCCTTGGAGGAGGCCCTGGCAACCCACTCCACTATCCTCGCCTGGAGAATCCCATGGCCAGAGGAGCCCAGTGGGCTGCAGTCCATGGGGTGGCAGAGAGTCAGACACGACTGAAGCGACTGAGCACACACGTGCACTGATTCCCCAGAGGGACTGTTCACAGCTCGTGTTACCCCGTCTCCTTCTCACTTCAGTTCTCATTTCTTTCACAGCCTCAAATGAAATCCTGGTGACGTCGAATCTCTGTTTTGTCTAGCTTTGCTCTGGCTTAAAACTTCTGAACATACAGGTCAAAACCACTGATGCTCTTTGTCTTAATTTCAGAGCTGGAACGTCTGAAGGCCCTGAGCAATGAGATCAAGAACCCCAGTAAGTGGGCCTGGATCGGAGCAGGGCCATGTCTGTGACCTGTGCAGCCCTGGGGGGCCTTGCTTCGTGTGGCAACTCACGTGCTTGTCACTGTGTGGCTCAGAACAAGTAGTGGCTGACACTGTAACCGGCAGTGATTTTCACTGCATACCACGTTTTGGATTTTGGGTTGAGTGTGTCTGCTTGATCCAAGTGAGAATTGCACCAGGTAGGATCTTCAGCTGCGGATTATGCTGAATTCAGACGGAATATGTCTGTGGTCCCTGGGCCCTCAGGGAAGCAGACCATGCATGCTGAGGACCCACGGGTGTGAGGCTTTGATTGCAGTGCCAGGCTAACTAGAGTTGTGTTTCTTAGTTTTGGTTTTCATAATCAAGTCAATGCTCAGGGGTTTTTTACATTTTCAAAAAATGTAATACTGAGGATTGAGATTTTCCTACAACACGCAACTCTTCTTTCTCACTGGGATTCACGCACTATTGACTTGGTATTTCTTGTCTTGCACTAGCGATTCCTCTGAAGTCAGAATTAGCTTATGAGATTTTCGACAAGGGCCAGGTCCGCTTCTGGCTCCAGGCTGAGCACTTATCCCCAGACTCCAGCTACCGCTTTATCATCAATGACAGAGAAGTCGCCGACAGCGAGGTGAGTGTGTGTGAGCGTGGTCTCTGGCTTTGGAGGCTTCTGGGTGTGAACGGGAAGGTCAGCTCCTGAAAGTCGGCATTCTGGTTTGTTTGCATCCCTTTTGGGCTGTAGAAGGCTGACGAGGTGGGTGAGAGAAGGCTGAGGCTGGCACTGTTCAGAGCTTTGGTCTGGGTTTCATGAGAGATGGGGAGGTCTTTAAATTCAAGCCTATTACAATTAAAAAACAACGACCTACGTTTTAGAGACATTAGCTTGGTGTTATGGAAAAGTTCTGGTTGCACAGGGTGAGCGATATGCTCCACAGATCCATTTGTTTCCTCTTCATGGGGGTTTTGAAGGCGGATATTTTTGCCCTGATGGGAGCAAGGCCTCCCTCACCCTGCCCCAGCCCCCAGAGCTCCTGTGGGAGGCGACACCAGGGAAATTAGTGTCTTGAGCTTGAGCTTTAGGCTGCCTCCGGGCGAATCTGGGCCAAGAAAATGCATAGGATGCTGTGATGCAATACTTTGTCCTTCTGCTGCTTTTATTTGTATAGAATGAAGCTTACGAATGTTAGAAGGTTCCTGTTTTGCTTGTGGAATATTGTTTCCATATAAGTCATTCTGTCTAATTACTACAGCACAACCGGGAACGCAGTTAAAAGCCGACCACTTGACTGGATCCCTTCCTTACTGTTCAGTGGTGCCCTGGGGGTGTCTGTAGTCCCGGCGTCCTTACCTCCTCTGTCCTCCTTCCGCTTGGTACCCACTGCTTTGTATCTGTTCAGCAATCCCACTGAGCCTCACTCAGGCGCCTCAACCATCTGCTGCACGAGTGTGAACGGGACTGGCTGGGAGGTGGGGTCGCTCACTGTCCTTCTGAGCCGGGCTCCTCATCCCTGGTCTGACGCCTATGTCTGACGGGTTTTAGTAAAGCTTGGTTAGATGGATGTCCCTCAGGGAAACGTCGTGTGTGGACAAAGATCCTGTGAGTTTCTTTCCCAGTCCGTCTTCCCCTTGAGAATAATGACGTCCTTGAAGGACTGTACAAGCTGGGGGGTGGCTAGTAAGCAGAAAGCACGCAGCTTCCTCTTGGCTGCAGAAGAGCCCACAGTATGGACACTGTGCATAGAAGAGCGTCATGGTCGAGGTGACTGGAAACATTTTTTATGAGCAGAGATCATGTAGGCGTGCAATGGAATTTAATGTAATTGTGCTTTATCTGCAGAGTATATTTTGATTAACATTTCCTACCTGCTCTGGATAGCTGACTTTAAGATCTGCATCTTCGCTATACAGCTCATCTTTTGCAATAGGGCTGTACTATTTCACTGCCTTAATTAGCAATCCACAGGTGACTTTTCTGTATGGAGATTGATACTGTTTTGTGAAAGTCACATAGAAACCTGTATTTATGGCCCCCATAAAATCATTGAACTTCATCTCACTGCATAATGGCGGTTACCAGAAGCCTAATTTTTTCACAAACCTGCCCAGACCCCATGGTGCAGAAGCTAAGAGAATGTAGAAGGCTCTGGGTTGCTGAGGATCTCGTTGGTGAGAGAGGTTCCTTTTCACCTCTCAGGCCTAATTAGAGTAGGTTCCTGTAGGCTGCTCCTCACAGATGCTTAAAGGGAGCAAAAGTCTGACAGAATCAGAGCGGCTCCTTGAAATTTGCTCCTGGTTTGCAAAAGCAAATACTCAGAACTACAAAGACACTCACGGGCCCCACAAGGTACTCTGTTCAGCCCTCAGCCTGCTGCCCCTTCCTTGTCCAGCCCCCCAAGAACCACCCGAGTCTCTGGGAAGGAGACAGGTCCCATGCACTCCCTGTGATCAGCACCATCTCCCAAAATGACCACCCTCAAAAGTAATCTGAGCTCATGTGTCTCAGAAAAATACCTAAGCCATCCTATACAGGAACACAATTTCCAACTGTCAAGGTGATTTTTTTTATGTTTACTGGAAGTTAAGGCCCATGGGCATGGGCTGGCTTGATTCAGTTAAAGCCCGAAAGTCATCTTTGGTCAAGGAGAACCTGAGGCATCACGTTAACCTCTGGGACCTCACACACTCATTCTCTTTTCCCCATGGTTGGCAGCTTATATTCTGCAAATTGCATTTGAGTGCCCTCTGTAGCCTAGACAAATGACATATAGCCTTGCCCTCCTGGAGGTTATCCCAGAGTGGAAGAAACACAACTTGAGTCAGAGGATGATATAGAAAAAGTACAGAGCGTGTTAAAACAGTTATGTGTGAGCTAAGTCATTTAAGAGAGAAAGAAAGTGAAGTCGCTCAATCGTGTCCAACTCTTTGCGACCCCCCCGTAGCCTACCAGACTCCTCCGTCCATGGGATTTTCTAGGCAAGAGCACTGGAGTGGGTCACCATTCCCATCTCCAGTGGATCTTCCTGATGCAGGGATCGGACACTCAAGTTTCCTGCATTGGCAGGTGGGTTCTTTACCACGAGCGCCACATACAGTGAGTGCTGATTCTGAGAAGGAGCTGTTAGAGCCTGGAGAATATAAAGGAGATTCCCAGAGTAGTGGGTTCCTGGGTTCTCCTCAGGAGGAATAGTTTGGGGAACAGGCGTGCCCTGCAGCCTTCCCGAGGGAGAGTGGGCAAGGTGTGGACTGGAGACGAGGCGGGGTGGGCTGACTGAGCGGAGTGGCCATGGACAGGGCATCTTGGAAATGCACTTGGATAAAACAGAAGGAGGGAGAAGGCAGAGGGGCCTCCTCCAACACCAAGGGGGGAATTTGGAGCCAACCCTTGATGCTGAGGGGGCTGAGCTTAGGGACACTGAACAAAGGCGCTCTTTCACTAACATTTATCTCGGCGCTCTTGGGACGCTGGCATTTGGAATCCACAATATGAATGTCAGCTGAGAGAGGAAGATGAGCATCCTGAAAATAGATGTGCGTGATTTGTCAGGACGTGGCTGATCTTATGCAGTTTCTATTAGTCGCCTACAGACAGAAGTGTGTCCTGGTAGTGTGGTCAAAGTGAGGGTCGTCGGAGGAGGGTGTCTCTAATGAACGGAGTGGCCTCCCCTGGTTCCCGCCCTGGGTGCTGACCACAGATCCCGAGCGGCGACCCTGCTCACCTCGCTCCAGGCCACGCTCTCCTGGGACAGGTCAGGTCCAGGCAGGGAAGCCTTTGCTTAAGTCCCGGCTGCCTGCCTCTGAAAGGAGGCAGGAACGCCTGCAGGAAGCATCACCGGCAGAGGTGGCTGTGCCTTTGTTCACTCTGGGCGTGGAGCAGGATGAGGTCCAGGCTGAGGGAGCAGCCTTCTGCTATTGCAGTGGACGCCCTGGGGAGCCCATCCTGGCACCTTGGCCCCCTTTCCCTGCCCAGCGGCTGCGCTGGAGACGGTCATCCATGTGCTTGTGCCCCTCCTGCCTCTGACGTGCTCAATGGCGACCTCGAACCCAGGGTGGAATAACACGTGGCCCATTAGCAACCACACGGGATCGGAGCACCTGCGGCTCATCACAGGCGACGAGGGTGGAGTCTGCAGACTGAGCCCTGGGCGGGCTGCGCCAGGAACAGTCCCCCTGAGGCTGCCCAGCTGGGGTTGCAGAGCCTGGAGACCCTCAGCCCTGGTGCCAGCGTGGTGATGGGGCAGGGGTGACCAGTCGGGAAGCCCTCACGGTGTGAAGGTGGTTGTGTTGCCGTCTCTGGTTCTGTGGTCACACGGGTCCCAGTGCATCCCACTCTGCTCCCCATGTGCTATCTCATGGCGGTTGCACATTCCCAGGGCTTGTGCAGAGTTTCTGCTGGATTCGAGTGTAGGTTGCTCCTCATGTAGACCCAGGGTGTCATCACCCAATGTCCCTTATTTGATCTTTGCTTCACCAAGAGGTTCAGTGGATGGAATTTCACTTTCTGGTTTTGGGCAGCATACTCCTTTAAGATACAATAGTTGAGTGACTGTCAGATCCCAGAGGGGAAGCTTCGGGAAGGCATTTTCCCTTTCGGGAAGGTGGGATTCTCACCTCCCCTGTGTGCTCCCAGACACACAGAATCAAGTGTGACAAGTCCACTGGCATCATCGAGATGGTGATGGATCGGTTCACCATTGATAACGAAGGCACCTACACCGTGCAGATTCAAGACGGAAAAGCCAAAAGCCAGTCTTCTCTGGTTCTTATTGGAGACGGTACGCTATGTGGAAGGTCCTTGTGTGTCCAGAAAAGAAAATTCAAAACAGATTCTTCTGATTTGAGAGAAGCATGTTTATTTCATTTCTGTTTTTTCCCTTAAATATTGGATTTAGCATTCAAGGCTGTCCTAAAAGAGGCTGAATTTCAAAGAAAGGAGTTCCTCAGGAAACAAGGTAGGTGGTCGGCTGGCTCCCCACTACTGGCATAGACGAAGGTGTAGGATTTGAGTATTTGTTTGGAGCAGATCCTGTCTGAGGCCAGACGGCTAACTGCAATTTTAAAATGATGGAGAAGTCAGATCTCTTCTATTCTGTAGAAGTTTGGACCCTTTCTGTTCCTTTATTTCATCTGTGCTTTTTTCTTGCTTCTACTTGAAAAGCCCTGGCATCTCTTGTTTAGTGTTGATGTTTTCCTGCAGTGACAAGGAAAGGGTGCCCTCGTTACAGGTCCATATGAGTCCAGTGATTGTAACAAAAAGAGGAAAGAATGGAGGGAGGCAGTGAGGTGGGGGCTTTATAGGAGAGATGGAGAGAGGGCCACAGACCCAACTCCAATGCCCAGGAACTTGTTATTTTACTTAAAATTGTGTGAACTTGAACTTTTAGATGTAATTGTTCAGTTACAAATAATATATTTTAAATACATTGTTTTAAAAATGCATATTATCAATAACTAGATATGAAGGAAAATAGATAAATTTTAAAAACTGAAATATAGCCCAGGGGTTTATTTGAAAAACACTTTTATACAGAATTTCTGTTTTTTTTTTTAAAGTTAGAATACAGATTTTAAAATATAAAAATACTATTTTATTGTTTTTATGTTATTTTTATTTTTAATAGACAAAAATATTTATTTTACCTATTTCTACCATATGATTCTTTAACTTTGTAGAATGTATTTATATGGAAGAAATTAAAAAATACTTTCTAAATCTGCTTTGTATTTTTGTGTTGAATGTGTTATTAGCATATGACTTTTACATTAGGCAAAATGGTATTTTCTACAGATATATAAATTCATCTTTGATTTCAGATGCTATGTAAATAAAATATCACATGTGGATATGATTGCTAGGTCAAACTGCTTTTTCTTCATCATACTTAGATTAGTTTTCCTATTTCAAGGTTTTTATAGGCTATGCTGGTGGATGTTTATTCAGACACGTGCCTTGAGAAGAAATATAGCATTTCATTATTCTTCTTTCTAAAGGGCAGTAGCCGTCAGATGTCAGTAAGCAGGAGAGACTGGGCAGCGTCGTCCTGTTGGAAATAGAGATTTTTGTACCAGGATTGCACATGCTGAGGTCAAAGCCCTGAAGATTAGTTTTATCAAGTTATTTTGGTTTCAGACTGAACAACTACTTTCTTCTGCCCCGAATGCATTTATATGTATGTGTCTGTGTATACATTTTTCTCCTTTTTAAAAACTTTTATCCCCTTCTCCCCCCAGGCCCGCATTTTGCTGAGTATCTGCACTGGGATGTTACAGAAGAGTGTGAGGTTCGGCTTGTGTGTAAGGTGAGAGATCGGTTCCACCCAGAAGGGAGTGACAATCGGGGAGATGGTCACATCACACGCGTGTGGCTTTATATTATTTATAAATTTAAAATACACTGCTCACAACTTGTCTTTATTATTGAAATCGTCTATGAACCAAAAGAAACTTACACCATCTGATTTCTTGGATTAGAAGAAGGAGGAGTCATTCATTCTTCCTGTTGGGGCTTAATTATTTCAGAAGCTGGAATTTAGAAATGTATTTACCGTTGATAGAACAGATAGCTTTCTTGTGAGCTTCCATCTGACACCGTCTATAATAAAAGTTTATTCACTTTTTTTAGGTCTGTGATTTGAAATCAGAAAAGACTTTTTTCTCACGAGCTCCAGCAATTCACATACTCAACATAAGACCCCTGTCTTGTAGGTTGCAAACACCAAGAAGGAAACAGTTTTCAAGTGGCTAAAGGATGATGTTCTGTATGAAACGGAGAAGATGCCTGACCTGGAGAAGGGTGTCTGTGAGCTGCTTATACCAAAGGTGTGTGTGTGTGTGTACACATGTGCGCGTGCTCTGCCATTTCAGTCATGTCTGACTCTTTGCGACCTTCTGGCTCCTCTGTCCATGGGATTCTCCAGGCAGGAATACTGGAGTGGGCTAAAGAAAACAGAAACAAGGAAGAAAAGTCTTTCAAACCTCTTGCGAATTCTGCCTTATCTCCCAATTTGCATGCTGAATGTCCATGGTTTGCAAAGGAAACGTATTAGCTTGTATTAGTTTTATATCGTGGCATCAGTTTTACATACGTGTGGGATGTGTTTCATTTGCAGCTGTCGAAGAAGGATCACGGTGAATACAAGGCAACCTTGAAAGACGACAGGGGTCAGGACGTGTCTACCCTTGAGATAGCTGGCAAAGGTAGATGAGAGCCTTGTTCCTGCTCCCCAGGGAGGTCCACCTGGCCAGCAGGATGGGTGTGAGATGCGGGCGAGGCATCCTGCGCCCTTGGGCATATTGTGTCTTTGGTGGCAGCGCAGCAGAGGGCAGGCTTCTACTCCTGCTGTCCTCAGAGGCGTTTGAGTGAGTTGAGAAGGATGCTACGCTGGGCTTCTCTGAAACGCCATCTTCGTCCACCAACAGGAGCCAAATCCTGTCCCATGATGAATGTGTTAAAATGATTGAACCCAGGATGAGGTGGTTCAGTTAAATGCAAGGTCAGATGAATGTTGAGCAAAATGTCCTTGCTCCAGGTTTAAAAAATGGAGAAATTAGGATTTATCACCACATAAGCCTTTCATGGATACACATTGCCATTTTAATATTTCATTTTTCAACTGAACATCCTGCTTTCCAGTATCAATTTAATTAAACGTGAAAATGCTGCTGATAAATTAGGCCTGTAACTGTGCACTTCCTCCTTCCTTTCAGTGTACGAGGATATGATTTTGGCGATGAGCAGAGTCTGTGGTAAGTAAATGCCTTCTAATTTTCAAGTCATTTCGGGGCTAGACTCTCTATTTCCTGAGAAGGGCATTTTCCACAGCTGATGGAACCACAGCACATCTGTGAACAGGCCCAGATTCAGTGGCAGGACAGCGGCTTGTGGATGACAAAGGCGTACGGAAGGGGCTTTCTGCGGGGTCAGGCTAACGGCCCACAGAACAAGAGTCTGTTCTTAGTGTCCCCAGGGCTGGAGGCGATGTGTGGCTGCAAAGCAAATCCGTTGTGATAGAGTTAGGGTCCCTCGACCTCCTCACCCTTGTGATAAGGAATCTGGAGGGGTGACTTTCAAGTTCTCATTCAGAGGTAAAATTCTGTAACTGTGGATACAAACAAACCCGTTACAAGAATCGATGCCAGAGTGACAGTTCTCTGCATGGAGGACGCTGTGTGTGTGAACACACACGTGAGAACATGCTGTTGACACTTCTCTACGTTCCCACCTAACTTCTGAGGCGGGAACAGAACTGGAGCCTCAGGCTCCTTAGTGAAGTCGCAGCATCTCATCACTGTGTCCACGAGGCGTGCTAAGGCACCCCGTGTGCGTCTTCTGCGTCTTGGGAGAGACCACGGTATTCAGACGAGAACTCTGGTCCCGGGGCAATTGTGCGACCTGCTGTCACCAGCAGAGTCCTGGGGAGCACCGGGGTCATCTCGTGTCCCTAGTTCAGGAGCCCAGGCTTCCTTCTCATATCCTTCAGCATTCCCTCCTGTCGCGAGACGTGTACTCTAGGATGCGACCCATCCAATTCTTTCACATTGGTAATCATCCAGTTTCACAAAAATGTCTGAGGTGTAGGTTCTCTAAAGGGGGCCAAACTTATAGTGTGTCCCTTGATTTTTAATACTTAAGAACTCTGAAATGTCTAATCAAATAAGAAGCAATTGTGGAACAGAAACACCAACGGCAGAACTCACTTTTTGGTGTGGTGACTGCAAAGATTAAATATGTATCTGGTTAAATTTTGTCTGATAAGACATAGATGCTCTTTAAATCTTCAAAGTCAAGGCTTAGTAAGGATGCAGTTGAGATAAAGTGGAGGATAAGCATAGGACTTCCGCGACGCGTTGCCCCGGTCAGAGTCAGCCCTGGAAGCCAGGCTCTTGTTGTCTGATTACCCGGGATGTGCATCCCGCCGTCCCTTCTCCCCGTGGCGGCACAGTTGCTTATCCGTAGATTCTATCTGAAGTGAGTCAACCCGGCTGGTGGTGTGGGGCAGGGTGTAACCCCGTGCAGGCTCGATGAGGAGCACAGGGACATACCGGCACCCGGATCTGAGCTGAGATATTTCCCAGAGCCGCTCTCCTGCCCGGCTGTCCCACGTGCGTGCTCAGTCACCGCAGTCAGACCCGACCACTCTCCTCTGCCCCTGCGTCTTACAGACGGTACCAGTCCCCACTCCCTGCTTGACTGGAAACCCTTCTGGACACGCTGTCATTTACTAACCCTATCTGTAGTCTGAAAAATGACCCTCCTCTTTACACTCTTCTGTTAAGACTGCAGCGTTTCCGCATCTTTGTGTTCCAGGATGTGCGGCTTGCTGCCCTCTGCGGTTAGTCCACTCCGCCCCCCCACCACAGGGTGAAATGTGCAGAGAAGCACGATGCAGAAAGGGGTTTAGAAAAGCCATTTTCTGGTTTACCTTCAGGCAGGAGCAGAGCGAGGACTCCAGAGGCCATGGGGTGGGGCGTTCAGGTAGCTGGCTCTGAGCTCAGAGCCCTGTGGAGGGACTCCCACCGGGGCATTGTTGATGCATTTCCACAAGACGTGTAGGTGACGGAATGCCCAGGGGTTCTTCCCTTCAGGGGGTAGGAAGAGGGAGGGGAGGGGTGTGAGAAGCTGGATGTGGTCTTGCCCACTGGGCAGGCCCGTCGGCATGGGGCCCCGTCTGCACTGGAGGCTTGCCTGTGGTCTAGTTGTAAGTGGACACTGTAGTAGTGGCTGCATGGACGTGGTTGGGGATGTAAGGAGCCCCTCGGGAACATTTTCTCGGGGCCATTTGAGTCCCTTCATGCCTCTGTCAAAGAGATTTTCAGGTACTTTCGGTGTGGATGTTAGAACACACTTGGGTGAGGATGTTTTCATGGGGATGTAGCTGGGCTTCCTGGCCCAGGGCCAGCCTGCTCTCACCCAGCACAGACCGCTCCCCTCAGGTCTGAGTCTGCTCTATCTTCTGCAGGAGCCTCTGCGTCTCCACTGAAGATTCTCTGCACCCCAGAAGGAATAAGGCTTCAGTGCTTCATGAAATACTTCACTGAGGAAATGAAGGTGAACTGGTACCACAAGTAAGTGTCCACGTGCAGTGGGCCACGGCCCTGCGTGTCCACAGGGTGGTGGCCGGGGCCCATCACTGGGACACGGGGCTCCTGGCCAAGTCCTTTCAAGACTTTGCAGTTTTGAGACGTAATGACAGCCGTGGGCTCAGGGCGGGGCCATCTCAGAAATGGGGGAGAAGGACAAAGAGAAGTGCTGAAGGTGCCGGAGATTGAGTCCTCTGCTATCTCGGTTTAGACGAGGGTGGCTTTGCTGGTGACACAGGTTTTGTCGGCATCTGGCAGAGCTAATGGAAAAAGACTATTCAGAAACCACGCTCCAGATTTCCAGTCTGTTGCTTTCACATTAGATCAATTAAAAAGAAAGGGCCAAAACACACTTAATAGTACTTAAGAGAAGAAAGCAAGTGAAATCAAGCCCTGCACACAGCAGGTTTCTGTTTTGACATCTGCTGCAGTTGCCCGTCCAGGTAGCCATGCTCGCTCATGGCGGTGGGCCAGGGCCTGCCCCCGGCCCCTTGGGGTCTGCCCTTCCGACCCTCCTCCCCAGGCTTATCTCCAGCACACTCGTCAAAGCTTCAAGTCTGTCAGGAACAGGACCAAGTTCAGGGTTACCGTCCCCCGGGCCTGGCCTCCGTCGGGCAGTAAGTGGGGACGGTGGGTAGTCTGTCTCTAACCTGAGGACATGGGCAACCTTTCCAGACCACGTTTTCAGTGACGTCCACAAACCCAGACCTTCTGTTCATCAGCGGACAGGACCCCAGCGTGTTCACACGTGCCTTACAGAACCTTGGCTATATGTCACTGTTTGATGATCACGTTCTTATTTGACAGTAATTGGAAACACAGAGAATAACAAGCATTTGTTGAAATACAGCCTGCCACTGGAGGCTACAGGGCCCACTTAACAGAGTTGGGGTGCCCGAGGGAGACTCGTCCTGGGGACCCGGGCATTCTGCACCAGTGGGTGATGAGAAATCAATAGAGAATGATGAGGATTTGGTGAAACGTGCACGTCAGCAAGGCCGATTGTTCTGTGAGGAAAATGCTGAGTAAGACATCAAGGGCCACTTAGAGGAAGGCGGAAACCTGCTCCTGAGGACTTAGAAACCCACAAAGTGGAGTCAGCAGAAACGTCCTCTGGTAGGAGATTTTTTTTCTTTTGCTGGAAGGTGAAATGACTGTGATTGGGGAGGGCTAGACCTCAAAGTGCGAAGTACTGGCTGCTGAAGGCGTCGAAGCAGCAGAGCCACTGAAGCGCCAGTGGCCTCTTTACAGAAGGAAACAGTCAACGCTGCTTTAATCCCAGAGTGTGGACTTTAGCTCAACTTCGGAGCTTTGCTCTGAGGCCCCTGAAGTCTCAGTGAAGCCTGGGGCTCCCGGGGGAGGGGAGGTTCGGGGCGACCCTGCTGCCAGCCCACCCCTGCAGGGACCAGCCTCCTGGTTGCTTTCACACAAACAGGCAGACACGTGTAGGCTTTCGCACATCTGCCTCTTTCTCTCCTTAATGTAAGATGTTTTAAGATTATTTGGGAATAAAGGGATTCAGTCAGGTTTTGTGATGAACTAATAAAACCAAGGAGGCGGTTTTATCCAATTTGGCCCACTTAAGTCCCCAGGCAGTAAGGAACAGACAGTTCTTTGAGCCACGGTCGCGGTCAGTGGGTGACGGTGACAGTGAACTCTGCCGCAGCTCTGCTGCTCCAGCAGGATTGGTCTGCCTGCTTCTAAGCTGACAGGTTCCTGGAACTGCTGTGGCAGGTGTGGGCTGAGCGTGGGGCTGCTGGCCAGGGAAGGTTCTGGAGGCAAGGGTTCATCTGGGGATGGAGCCAGGCCGGGGGTGGTGGAGGGGTGGGTCTGCTGCAGACGGGGGGCTTCCTGTGTGTCTGAGGGACAGAATGTGTCCTCAGTCCAACAAGTCGGTAGGGCTGTGACCATGGGGTGGGGGCAGAGGTCAAGTCTGGGCTTGGGATCGGAGACTGGAGCTGGTCTCAGGGTCACGCTGGGCTGGGGACGTGCTGGCCCAGGGGCCGGGGGTTCCTGCAGGAGACCCGGTGGGCGGCAGGGCTCCAGACACGTGTGGGCAGGCTGCGTGTGGTCTGGCGTTCGGTGGATACCCCCTCCTTCAATGCCGTGTTCAGCCTTCGTCATGGCTGAGTCGATGCTGGGTATAGTTCTCCCTTCGTGATCAGGTTGTTTTACTCGGCATGATGTCCTTGAGGCCCATCCATGCTGTAGTGGGTGTCAGAATTTCCTCCCACTCCATCGTGTGGATGGGCCACCGTTTGCTTATCCGTCGTCTGTCCCTGGACACTTGTTTCCACCTTTGGCTGCTGAGTCATGCCTAGTGAATCTTTGTTCCAGTCCCTGCTGCCCATCCTTTTGGTTACATATCCACAGGATCATACAGTGGATCATACGGTGATTCTGTTTTTAATTTTTTAAGTAGAAAAATAAGTCATGGCCTAGAGGATTTGATAGTCTATGTGTGGCCAGCAAGCAGATGTTAAACCACAGTGTATCTCTATGAAGTAAGTATCAGATTTAATTTCGGAAGGTTTTCAGAGCTGAGCTGCTGATGTGGTTCGTAAATGTACAAGATCCAGAGACATCTACGATGACATCGACTCTACAGCTTGGAGGAGGCTCCCTCCGAAAAACGCCCAGCATGCCCCAGAGTGTCTCACGTGCAGTGTGAGATTGTAAGTCGAATGTGTCCTGTGACTTTTCAAAGGGATGCTAAGATCACATCGAGCGAGCACATGAGGATCGGCGGCAGTGAGCAGATGGCCTGGCTGCAGATCTGTGAGCCCACGGAAAAAGACAAGGGGAAGTACACCTTCGAGATTCTCGACGGCAAGAAGAACCACCAGCGCTCGCTTGACCTGTCTGGTCAGGGTAAGATCATTGTTCTCTGGCCCCTGGTAATTTTGTACTAGGGGATCAGGGTAAGCTGGATGCTGAAAAGGAAACCACCAATTTTACGATTTTCATTCAGAGAGGATTACTTCTGAATCAGCGCTTTATTCATTCAGCTATTTGTCAGTGTTCACGAAACAAATTCAGGAGCCGAGAGAGTGGGTGAATAAAAGCCAAGCACATTCAAACGCTCACTAATGTGCAAAATATTGCCTTGCAGCTTTTGATGAAGCATTTGCCGAATTCCAGCAGCTCAAGTAAGACTTGCATGTTTGTCCATTATTCTGGGGGCCAGGGGACCAGGCGTCATTTTGGTTGAATGTGGGGACCTCTGTGGATGCCTCACTGACCCCAAAAATGTGAAGCTCTAGGAATTGGGATAAGTTGGCAATTTAAGCCATTCCACATCCAGAAGAAGGCGTCCTTCTAAACTGTAAATGCATCTAACAGTTAATTTTAGAGTTATAATGACCCTGGGTTACCTTAAATGAATTTAAATACTGAATTTCTGAAATAGGCATCATTATAGCCACACATCATACAGAGCAACGTTTAAAATGTTGGACGTTTAGTTTCCTTTTAAAGGCGTCATATTTTTAGGGCAGTTTTAGGTTCACAGCAAACTGAGAGGAAGGGACAGAAAATACCCGCCCCCTCCATGCGTGGCCTCCTCACTCAGCACCCGCATCACACCGTCCATGAGTTACAGCCGGTGAGCCTGCGTGGACAGGCCACTGTCACCCCGAGTCTGTGGGTCGTGTTAGGGCTCGCTCGTGGTGTTGGACAGTCTCTGGGTTGGGACAGATGTATAATGACAGGTATGACAGCTATACTCACGAGAATTCCCCTACCCCTGTGCTGGTTGAGGGTCCCTTCTGCTGGGATCCCACAGTCTGCAGCCTCCTCAGACTGGCTTCTTTCACTCAGTCATAAGCACCTAACCTTCTTCCATGTATTTTCATGGCTTGAGAGCTCGTTTCTTTTTAGCTGATTAATATTCCATTGCCAGAGCAACTTTTTAAAGAATGACTTGGGATTTCTAATCTGTGTCTCAATTTTAAAGCATCTTTAAAGCTGACAACAGTCTTTGTCCCACATTGAGTTATTCAGTAAATATTTGTTGATGGATGAATGCATAACTGAGGTAAATCAGAAATCAACATTTTCAAAAAATATCTAAAAATCCCCAATGCAATCTGGTGAAAAAAGAAATCTCTTCACCCTGCGAGTGCGGGTGGCAGGCCTTTCTGTGGGTTTCAGCAGCTGGAAGGCAGGGCGGAGGGAGGCGTCAGAACTCTGCTCGTCCCTGTGACCTGGATTATTCTTGGAGAAGCTCTGTCTCTAGTAGACCTCTTGAATGTGTGACGCTGTAGTTGACAGCATTTGCTCATGACTCTTTTTTTTCTCTCCCCTCTGCCCTCTTTAATTTTTAGGGCTGCTGCTTTTGCAGAGAAAAGTGAGTACATGCTTGATTACAAGCACAATACACTCTTGCGGGTGGGGGTAGAGGGTCCGTATTTTAGAGCACAGAGTGAGCACAGCAGACCCGCCTCACCTGACGAAGCCCCAGGGCTGCCCATGCCCCCTCTTGCCCCCAGCTGCCCACCCCTGCACCCTGCAGCCCGATGCCAGCCCCCCCTTCCCCCTTGCCCTCCTTCCTGCCCCACCTCCCCACCACCCATTCTGTGTCCTTTTATTCACTGCTCACTCAGGAGTGGCCACCTGAGGATACGCAGGACAGGCTTCCAGTCCTGGAGGCAGGGGTGTGCCAGGCATGCGGGGGTTGGGGTCAGGGGCAGAGGGCAGGACAGAGGGGGACAGAGGCCACGGCCTGTCCTGGGGTTTGCAGGGAAAGGCAGGCAGGGTGGGGTGAACACGAGACTGGCCCGTTCTAGTGATTTCTCTGGGCTTTGGGCTACAGGGGTGTTCTGAGCTGCCAGGCACCTGGCTGGGGTGATCCAGGCAGATGAGTGTCCCCTCCGGGGGCAGGGCAGGTGGTGGAGGCCAGCCTGGCTGAGGGGTTGTCACAGGTTGTGGGCGACTCCTGGCGGGCCCTTGGGGAGTGGGGGGGTATCTGCCCACCAGCTGGGATTTCAGATGTCAGAACATCATGGGAGGCAGAAAATTATACTATATATATATATATATATATATATATATATACACACACACACACACACACACACAAAACACTGCCCTTGCAAAATCCTCTCTCCAGAGGCCAGGCCCTTCCAGCTCCTGAAAGAATTCAGGAGGACGTGGTTTGCCTGGTGTCGTGGCCAGGGTGAACCTTCATCCTCAAAGCCCCGCTCAGTCTGAGCTTCTAGAGTGTTTCACAACCTCCCTTTTCTGCCCACCACCCTGCCAGCCCCTCCCAACACGGAATCACACCCCTCCACACAGACCTCAGCCAGGGACCCCAGCCATGAGCCTTGTCAGGCAGCACCCCCACACCTGAGCCCCTCCTGGCCCCTGGGTGCCCCAACCCCCAGGAACAGGCCCACAGATGGTGTTCTCAGCCGAGTTGCTTTCCTGTTGCAGATCGTGGCAAGGTGATCGGCGGCCTGCCTGATGTGGTGACCATCATGGAGGGCAAGGTGAGGGCAGGGGGTACCCGGAAGGGCAGGGGATCCTCATGCAGGCCCTGGGTGTGCGCTGGCGTGGGGGGTCCCTGCATCCTGCTGGGTCTGGGCTGCCTCTGCGGACATTATCTCCTCAAGGGACAGATGTTGATTCTTCTGAATACACAGGGCACCCCTCCCACCATGGGATACCTTCCGTGCTGTGTCTGAGGCTCCTGGTGTCTCCAGTGGTGCCTCCATATACAAAGAGCATGTTGACCAAATAAATGATGGGTGGGGCAAATCAATACCTGGGTGGGGCCGCAGGTCCAGCCACACAGAGCCCGCCTGACTCTTCTTTCTCTATCTCCCCCTCCCTGCCTGCTCTTCCCCCAAGACCTTGAACCTGACCTGCACGGTGTTTGGGAACCCTGACCCAGAGGTAGTGTGGTTCAAGAATGACAAGGACATCGAGCTGAGTGACCACTTCTCAGTCAAGGTGGAGCAGGGCAAGTATGTTAGCATGACCATCAAGGGCGTGACCTCCGAGGACTCGGGCAAGTACAGCATCCACGTGAAGAACAAGTACGGTGGCGAGAAGATCGATGTGACGGTCAGCGTGTACAAGCACGGGGAGGAGATCCCCGACGTGGTGCTGCCCCAGCAGGCCAAGCCCAAGCTCCTCCCCGCAGCTGCCCCCTCACCCGCCCACTGAGGGGCCAGGGGGCCGTGCCATCGCTGTGGGTGGCGTCCTGTGTGGCCTGACAGCCCCTCGCACGTTGTGGTTTTATCTTGGTGTTCTGTTGTTAGTACTTTCGGTCCTTCTGAGCAGAAGAGCGGGTGTTTCCCCGTACAACTGTGTCTGCAGGCACTGGACAGCGTGGGCTAGGGGTGAGCTGATGCCTCGCTGGGGTGTTCTGTCCATGATGCCTGCAGGCCTGGGGGCTCTGAGATGCTGGGGCTGTCAGCATATGTGCCTCTTGCTCTCTGCTTTCTCTCGCTTCAGACAATAAAACTTCAAAAGGCAACTCTTTGTGTCTCTTCTGTACCAAGCAGTTCCCAGCTCGTCATCCTGCTTGTGTCCCCGATCTGGTCTGGTTAATTGCAGGACTTGGGGCAGCTTCACAGCAGGAGCCGGCGGGCCACGTGCCCTGAGGAGCTGGGCGTCCAGGGTGGAGGGGGGTCCAAACTCTCACGTGGGTCCTGTTCCTGCAACTTCCCGCAGGCAGGACACCCCAGCCAGTGAGAGGCCTCTGGTTTCCTAGGATTCCACCTGAATCCTTTCCTGAAAACCCCCGCCGCTTTCCCCAGTCAGTAAACACGGAGTGAAGCCCAATCCTGTGCTGACCCCACCTGCGTATCCATTCTCAAAACAGGAGGAGCCCTTGAGGGGTATTTATGTCCGGGACAGGCAGACAGTGTGAATGATGGCCGTACTGTTACTCAGGCTTGAACGTAACTCTTCTGCCTCCTTCCAAGGGAGACAGATGTGCTGCTGTCAGGAAAACATGTGTTTTTTTTTCCCATGAAAGGTTTTTCACCTAGGAGAGCAGTGAGAATCCACATGTGAACGTTAATGACATAGAAAATTAAAAGCCATAAATACATTGAGAAATTAAATTTCATAAAAGTGCACTCACGGTAATGATGGCGCAAAACAGATGAGCAGACACACGTTTGTGACTCATCTGAAGGCGTCTCATTAGCAGGGGGTATTTATGAAAGCGTCTTTTAAAAAACTGATTCAAACAATCGTTTAAGTACATAAAGGTAGGTTTGTGTGTCTGTCGATGGGGAGAGCATCTGTAACTGGGGAGCGAGGGCTTTGCTTCTGCGTCAACGAGAGTCGTTTCCTGTGTCTGGGGTCCTGGGCTGGTGCCTCACAGGGCTGGGTTCTGCAAACACGGTTTCCAGCAGGCGTAAGAGCCGCGTTAGGGCCGTGACTGAGTCGTGACCAAGAAGGGGAGCTGGACCGCTTCTCCGTTTTTACGGAAGGCAGGCGGCCACGGAGGTCAGCCCAGCAGGCTCTCCTGTTCTTCTCCAGGGCCAGCTTCTCAGCGGTGCTGGGTTTTGCAGCTTCCATGGGCTTCTCTGGCCTCAGTGCAAACCTTCCCCTGATTCGGTTCAGCCCCACCCCTGTGCCTTGCTCTCCACTGGGAAGGTTTCCGCAGTTCCAGCTCAGCGTGAAGGGCTGAGATAACCTAGTTCTTAGACATGTTCACTCTCAGCCTTGAGGGTACACTCTCCACAATAGGTTAACGAGAAAGCAGAGAAAGCCCTGCCAGCCAGCGCCTGTGCTGGGGCTCACCACCTGTAGATGGCACTCGGAGAGAAGGTACTGAACCACAGCACGCCCATCAGCGTGGCCAGACCAGACCCGTCTTTCTGATGCAGACATGTTGCTTAATGAATGGAAGATTATTGAGGGCGTTATGCTCGCCCCAGAGGCAAGGACAGGTCCAGAAAATTACTGTTTCCAGGAAATAGCAGGTCATTTTGAAGGCGATAATATAGCCTCTTAATCTTCACGTGATACACATTACAAGGAATAAAACATACCGTGTGAGAGGTTACGAGGCTCTTCTTACACCAGCGAAGCCGTAAAAAGATGTCATCTATCTATGCATTAAGTTTGGGGTATGGATTTTAAATATTCCGTGTTTCAAAGAAGTATGTCAAACGCAGCAGGCTCCCTCATCTTTCAAAGCAGTAAATTACAGCTTTGGAACTTTTCCCATTAAAGCCGCCGGCGCTGCAGGGCTGTGGGGCGGGAGTGGGACTGGAGGACCCGGAGGAGCTTCGGGGTCTTCGGGGAGCCGTGTGCACCCAGCTGCCCTTGTCTGTCCTTGAGCATTTCTCAGCGGTTGTTCTACCTCTTGATTTTTTAAAGGACTTTCTTACAATGGATGTTTGGGAGAGGAAGCTGCTGGTCGGCGTGAGCAGCCCTCATCATCTTCTGTTTTATAGTGTTTTATAGGGTTCATTGGAGGGGGCATCTGCTTTTTATTGTAGTTGCCCCCTTGGATGTACAGTTAAATAAAGAAATGGAACAAAAGTGTACATATAATCATCTCTTTTTTTGGCTTAAAGTAGTTGAAAATCCATTTAAACATCATTTAAGCATAGGATTATACTGGCATTTTATCACAGACTTATGATGGTATTTTTAAACAAAGGGGGCATACAAACAAGGCACATTTAAGGGCTGTGTTAAAAATGACGGGAAGATGCAGCACCCCACTCGGGGCAGCTCCGGGACGCCAAGCACACATCGCAGCCGCTCTCCTGTGTCCTGTGTATCACTCAGCCTCGACTCAGCCTCGCCCACCTGTCACACTCGCGATCGATCGGCTTTTGTTTCATTCAAGATGATGGCTTCTCCAGTAACCAGACCTCGCTTCTTTCACTGCTTTTAATGCATTGCCCTAGAAAAGCATGGGGTGGGGAACAGAGCTGAGGGGGCACGGGGGTTAGTCCCAGCTCTCTCAGAACCAGCTACCCAGGAGCCCTGGAAAAGCCTCCATCCGTGTGTGCCCAGTGCCCTCACTGTAGAGGGGATCCCGACAAGCCTCCATCTGTGTGTGCCGTGCCCTCACTCTACAAGGACCCCGACAAGCCTCCACCCGCATGTGCCCAGGGTCCTCACTGTAGAGGGGACCCCAACAAGCCTTCATCCGCATAAGCCCAGTGCCCTCACAGTATGGGGGACCCTGACAAGCCTCCACCGTGTGTGCCCCGTGCCCTCACAGTATGGAGGACCCCGACAAGCCTCCACCTGTGTGTGCCCAGGGTCCTCACTGTAGAGGGGACCCCGACAAGCCTCCACCCGCATGTGCCCAGTGCCCTCACTGTAGAGGGGACCCCAACAAGCCTTCATCCGCATAAGCCCAGTGCCCTCACAGTATGGGGGACCCTGACAAGCCTCCACCTGTGTGTGCCCAGTGACCTCACTGTATGGGGGACCCCGACAAGCCTCCACCCATGTGTTCCCCATGCCCTCACTATAGAGGGACCCCGACAAGCCTCCATCCGCGTGTGCCCAGTGCCCTCACTATAGAGGGGGACCCCCAGTTCTCCAGCCGAGCGCCATCTGTGTGCCTTAGGAATGCCCTGAGTGGCCAGCTCTCTGTTAGCCTCAGGCCCCGCCGTGGTGACCTCAGCTTCTGTCTCCTTCGTGACATGTTCTGATAGGCTCTTGGGGTTTTCAGTCCAAAGTTTTCTCCTTGGAAACTTTTCGACCCTGCCCCGGGGGGTCCATGCTTCAGGCTGTCTCCTCAGGTCCTAACTGAACCATCAAGAGTGTTTAAAGAAAGAGGTCAGTGCCAGGGGACGGATGGCGGCCAGGAGCCCAAAGAGCGAGAATCAGGGGAGCAGGGGCCCCGGCCTCGCCCGCAGCGCCCGGAGGGTCAGCAGGCGTTTACTAACTGCTGGAGGGTCAGGACCCTGGGGGCAGCAGGGTGAGAGAGGCCAGGGGCCAGGGGTGAACCCTGGCGCTGGGTGAGGAAGGGGCACGGTGTCCAGAGGGCTGGTCCCCAAGAGCGGGCACTGCAGGACGGCCGGTCCCCACGGGCGTGCTCCAGGAGGGCCATGCTCGCTGCACTGGGTGGCCTGGAGTGCGCAGACTGCCCTGCCCCGTCGGGACTCCAGTCAAGGCTGCCGTCTGGTGGCTTTTTTAGATGCTCAGCTCTTCCGTGCAGTGTAAGAAAACGCACAGGTACATCAGTCCACATTTTCCCTTCTAAAGATGAACAGAAGGAAAAAAAATGACGCCCAACCGTTTCCCTGGCTATGCCGCTGTCACTGCTCAGCCTCGCACAGAAATGACCCGTCCCGTCTGCCCCCCGGGTCTCGCACACTCCTCGCTGCCCCACTAGGACCCGGGGCCCTGCCGCTCAGTGGTCACTGCCTGTGCTTCCTGTTCACCACACATGTGCACCGAGCAAAAGCGGGGAGCTTTGCGCTTTTTCCAGTACGAGTTCACCTCCTCGGCAGGAAGTTCCTGTGTTCGGTGTACCAGCCGGCTGCCCTGTGAGGCCTGGGAGCCCGGCCAGCCCACGCGCCCAGCTCCGTCTCCCACACGCCCAGCTCCATCTCTCCCAGCTCCTCGGCTCCTGCCACCGGGGCCTCACAGTCCATTGAGAAACTGCTGTAAGAGCACGTCTGCGTATTTGCAGGAAGAATTTTTTTTACATTATCCTTGTCTGTCATGTTTCTAAATGGGCAGCCTCAGGGAGTATTTGTATAAAGCTGGCATGCAAAGACGTGTTTTAATTAAGTCCAAGCCTTAAAGGATGAGGCAGGGGATGTGCGCCCCCACCCACGCAGATTCTCATGTGGGATGCGGCATTTGTGGCTGTGCAGTCATCTTAGATTATGTTCTGGGCACAAACATGACGTCTTGTACTGCTGTCTGCTGTGAGCTTTCTGTACGGGACACAACGTACAGCTGGGTGGTGGTTTCTGTAGGGAGATGATGCCTTAATTTATCAAACATCATACACTTTACCTAAATGATTTCATTTGTTACTCAGTCTCCATCTTGGTTACTCCTCTGTTGATGAATACCATCCTTGAAAGGCTCTTCTCTTCCCTGAAGCTGTGATGGATTCCAGAAGGAAGAATAATATCATTCTGTAAGGGGCAAGCAAGGGACCTCCCAGGTGACTCGGTGGTACAGAATCTGCCTGTATTGCAGGAGACACACGTTCCATCCCTGGGTCGGGAAGATCCCCTGGAAGAGAAAATGACAACCCACTCCAGTATTTTGCCTGGGAAATCCCAGGGACAGAGGAGCCTAGTGGGCTACAGTCCATGGGGTCACAAAAGAGCTGGACACAGGACGGGCAGATATCATGGAGCAACCTGAATATCTCATATATGTAATCCCAGGTAGCTCAGTGGTAAAGAATCTGCCTGGTAATGCAGGAGACATAAGAGATGTGGGTTCGATCCCTGGGCTGGGAAGATCCCTTGGAGAAGGAAACAGCAACCCACTCCAGTATTGTATCCTGGAGAATCCCATGGACAGAGGAGCCTGGTGGGCTACAGTCCGTGTGATCACAGAGTTAGACGTGACTTAGTGGCTGAACATGCACACCACACTCCCTTTTCACATCCTTTTGTGCCCTTATTTTGGTTCAGGCTCTTAATCCCTCTGACCAAGATTCTCCCTGGCTTCCTCCCTGGGTCTGTATCCTCCCACTCCCCTTACCTGGCTACCACCTGCGGCCTAATTCACCCTCTGAAAGCAAAGTGCTGACAAAGAGAAAGCTTCTGTTTTACTACTCGGCCATAAAAAGAAAGACATTTTGCCAGTTGCAACAACATGGATGAACTTGGAGTGTATTACACTATGTGAAATAAGTCAGAGAAAGACAGATACTGTATGATATCACTTATACGTGGAACTTAAAATACACAACGAACTAGGAAACTCACAGATGTAGAGAACAGCCCAGCGGTCATCAGTGGGGAGAGGGCCAGGGGGAGGGGGTTAGAAGGTGGAGTCTGTTAGGCATAAAATAAGCTACAGGGATACACTGTACAACTCAGAATATACTCAATGTTTTGTAATAACTATAGATGGAGTATGGGCTTCCCAGGTGGCTCAGTGGTAAAGAATCTGCCTGCCATTGCAAGAGACTTGGGTTCAATCCCTGAGTTGGAGAAGATCAGTGGAGAAGGAAATGGCAACCCACTCCAGTGTTCTTGCCTGGAGAATCCCGTGGACAGAGGAGCCTGGTGGGCTACAGTCCATGGGGCTGCAAAGAGTGACTTAACACACACACACACACACACACACAATGGAGTATAACCTTTAAAAGTTGTGAATCACTACAGTATACAGGCATAATTTATATAATATTTTAAATCAACTATTCTTAATTAAAGAAATGCAATCATACAAAAAAGAAGAAAGCTTCTGTCCAAAAACCTTTAGCTGACTCCTTGTTGCCTGAAGATCCCCAGCCTGACTTTCATTAGATAGAATCTGTCCTTTAGACTGGTTTCCGGGAAGATGATTTTTCCACAGACCAGTGTTGGAGGGGGGGATGATCTGGGGATGATTCAAGCAGATTATCTCTATTGAGCACTTCATTCCTGGCCTCAACGCAAACTCACAAGTCCCTGGAAAGCGTCTTTAAGTTTTCTTCAGCGTTTTCTCCGGAGGCTTAGGAGGCAGACTGCTCCGCTGTGCAGCTGCTCTGCCCAACCTGTTTCTGCTACAGACACTCACACCGACATGCACTCCCTAGACAGGTCTCCATGCGCACAAGCTGCAGCCCGGCAGGTCCTCGCTGGTCTGGGAGGGACACGTGGGTCCCTGGTCCCCTGAGCCTGATTCTCCAGCGCTGTCAACTCCGTCTGTGTTTCAGTTCAGTTCAGTTCAGTCGCTCAGTCGTGTCCGACTCTTTGCGACCCCCAAAATCGCAGCACACCAGGCCTCCCTGTCCATCACCAACTCCCGGAGTTCACTCAGACTCACGTCCATCGAGTCAGTGATGCCATCCAGCCATCTCATCCCTCTGTCGTCCCCTTCTCCTCCTGCCCCCAATCCCTCCCAGCATCAGAGTCTTTTCCAATGAGTCAACTCTTCGCATGAGGTGGCCAAAGTACTGGAGTTTCAGCTTTAGCATCATTCCCTCCAAAGAAATCCCAGGGCTGATCTTCAGAATGGATTGGTTGGATCTCCTTGCAGTCCAAGGGACTCTCAAGAGTCTTCTCCAACACCCCAATTCAAAAGCATCAATTGTTCGACGCTCAGCCTTCTTCACAGTCCAACTCTCACATCCATACATGACCACAGGAAAAACCATAGCCTTGACTAGATGGACCTTTGTTGGAAAGTAATGTCTCTCCTTTTAAATATGCTATCTAGGTTGGTCGTAACTTTCCTTCCAAGGAGTAAGCGTCTTTTAATTTCATGGCTGCAGTCACCATCTGCAGTCATTTTGGAGCCCCCAAAATAAAGTCTGACACTGTTTCCACTGTTTCCCCATCTATTTGCCATGAAGTGATGGGACCAGATGCCATGATCTTCGTTTTCTGAATGTTGAGCTTTCAGCCAACTTTTTCACTCTCCACTTTCACTTTCCTCAAGAGGCTTTTTAGTTCCTCTTCACTTTCTGCCATAAGGGTGGTGTCATCTGCATATCTGAGGTTATTGATATTTCTCCCAGCAATCTTGATTCCAGCTTGTGTTTCTTCCAGTCCAGCATTTCTCATGATGTACTTTGCATATAAGTTAAATAAGCAGGGTGATAATATACAGCCTTGACATACTCCTTTTCCTATTTGGAACCAGTCTGTTGTTCCATGTCCAGTTCTAACTATTGCTTCCTGACCTGCATACAGATTTCTCAAGACGCAGGTCAGGTGGTCTGGTATTCCCATCTCTTGAAGAATTTTCCACAGTTTATTGTGATCCACACAGTCAAAGGCTTTGGCATAGTCAATAAAGCAGAAATAGATGTTTTTCTGGAACTCTCTGGCTTTTTCCATGATCCAGCGGATGTTGGCAATTTGATCTCTGGTTCCTCTGCCTTTTCTAAAACCAGCTTGAACATCAGGAAGTTCACCGTTCACGTATTGCTGAAGCCTGGCTTGGAGAATTTTGAGCATTACTTTACTAGCCTGTGAGATGACTGCAATTGTGCGGTAGTTTGAGCATTCTTTGGCATTGCCTTTCTTTGGGATTGGAATAAAAACTGAACTTTCCAGTCCTGTGGCCACTGCTGAGTTTTCCAAATTTGCTGGCATATTGAGTGCAGCACTTTCACAGCATCATCTTTCAGGATTTGAAATAGCTCAACTGGAATTCCACCACCTCCACTAGCTTTGTTCGTAGTGATGCTTTCTAAGGCCCACTTGACTTCACATTCCAGGATGTCTGGCTCTAGGTGAGTGATCACACCATCGTGATTATCTGGGTCGTGAAGATCTTTTTTGTACAGTTCTTCTGTGTATTCTTGCCACCTCTTCTTAATATCTTCTGCTTCTGTTAGGTCCATATCATTTCTGTCCTTTATCAAGCCCATCTTTACATGAAATGTCCCCTTGGTATCTCTAATTTTCTTGAAGAGATCTCTAGTCCTTCCCATTCTGTTGTTTTCCTCTATTTCTTTGCATTGATCGCTGAGGAAGGCTTTCTTATCTCTTCTTGCTATTCTTTGGAACTCTGCATTCAGATGCTTATATCTTTCCTTTTCTCCTTTGCTTTTTGCTTCTCTTCTTTTCACAGCTATTTGTAAGGCCTCCCCAGACAGCCATTTTGCTTTTTTGCATTTCTTTTCTATGGGGATGGTCTTGATCCCTGTCTCCTGTACAATGTCACGAACCTTACCTGCAGCCAAAGTTCCCTCTTGACTAAAAAGATACAGTCATGTACACAACACAAGGCAATAAAGAAATCAAGGAGGTGGAACCTACAGAAAGCAACCCTTCTTTGGGAATGAGTGCAGGTATGATCGGCTCTGGGCTTCCCCAGTGGCTCAGCGGTAAGGAATCTGCCTGCGGTGTAGGAGCCACAGGGGACGAGGGTTCGACCCCTGGCTGCATCGGGAAGATCCTTTGGAGGAGGAAATGGCAACCCATTCCAGTATTCTTGCCCGGAGAATCCCATGGACAGTGGAGCCTGGTGGGTACAGTCCATGGGTCACAGAGTCAGACATGAGTGAAGTGATTTAGCACGCAAGCACGCACACACGATCAGCTCTGGCCTGGATCCCACTTCTTAGCTAGACGAGGGTCAGTGACCCATCCCCTGGCCGTGGGTTCCTGACTGTAAACCAGCTCTTGTGGGCATGGCGGCAGCTGGGAGAACTTCCATGCTGACCCGAGGGGTTTCTGAGGCTTCCTCGAGGGACCAGCCTGCAGCCTCCACCCGTCGCCGACAGGCTCCCTGTCCCCTGACCTCTGACCTCTCCTCTCAGACATGGACTGTGTAGCTCTGCTGCATAAATTTGGCTTCTTCAAGTTCTCTGTTCCTGACTTTAAGGGACTTTTAGCATCTTCACCCCCCTCCCCTTCACCTGGAAGATCGCCTTCAGACTGTGTGTAACTGCAACACCGTGAAGCGACACCAGGAACAATTAGCCTCATCAGCTAGCAGTGGATCCCTTCACATCATTTCTCTTGTGCTTATGATCTTCTTTCTAAGATGCTGGTTTTTCCCTAAGTGATGAGGGGTTTGTTAGGTACGGGTGGATGGAACGCCCGAGAGGCGGGAAGGATCAGTGGAAAAGGAGAAATTCTGGCATGGGCTGAATATTCAGGAAATGCTCTTACTGTATTTATTTACTTTTTAACATAAAGCAATGTAATATCATTTTAAGTTCATAAACATTTAGAGAGGTGGAATTTATATGGTTTTTGGACCCTGTGCAGTTTCTTCTTCCACAGGATTCTCTGTGGCTCAGATGGTAAAGCATCAGCCTGCAATGCGGGAGACCTGGGTTCGATCCTTGGGTTGGGAAGATCCCCTAGAGAAGGAAATGGCAACCCACTCCAGTATTCTTGCCTGGAAAATTCCATGGATGGAGGAGCCTGGGAGGTTACAGTCCATGGGGTTGCAAAGAGTCGGACACGACTTGAGCGACTTCACTTGCACTTGCAGTTTCCTCTTGAAAAATAAGAAGTTGACAGGCAAAGGAAGTGGTCTTAAATAAAACTAGAAGTGTAACATAGCTCTAGGAAGAACAACACAATTGGAAGAGAGTTAATAAATTTTTATGCAACCTGCATCCAACTATGGGAAGTGGTCTTAAATTTCTGAAGGGGGGCAAGTTGCTTCCACGTGGTGAGAGTTTGACTTTTCCTAGGCATAATGAAAGCCAGAACCGGGCCACTTGTTGTCAGAGTTGGCACCACGCCCCCTGCACAAACATGCCAGTGCGCACCTCCTGCACAAATATGCCAGTGCCCCGTGCGGTGGCTCCCCGAGCAGCAAGTCCTCCTGGCTTCTCCCCAGACTAGAGGGCTCATGGCTCCATCGCTGATGAGTCCTGGAGCGTCTCCTGGATCGCACATTTGGCGGGATGGCTGGAGATGGCCCTGCAGTGGGGCTGTAAGAGGTGGGTACCTCAGTTGCCCTGACTGGTGTGAGCAGCTGTTTCTCTCCTGTGCGAGTTGACCACTTCTAGAGCCTTCTGAAGCACGGAGGTCAGCCTTCATCCTGTCTCTGTCTTGTTGGCTGGTGGAGGGAGCGCCTTCCCGGTTTTCTGCTCTCATCCGCTGTTAACTGTTTCAAGTGCCAGATGTTGAGAGTTCAGGAGCAATCACTTCCCTGGTTTGTTTTCATCACAATACGTGCTGATAATGAAAATGACCGAAGCCGTCCCCCACCGTCGCCTCGTCAAGGTGCAGGTATTGAAGTAAAGCACCTCTGGTTCTCTCTGGCTTCCTCCCTCCGTTTGTGAAATTGAGGCAGCAACTCTTCGCAGGGTTGTTATGAGACTGCAGCCAGCTTGCCCTGTTGACAGAGCGGACACGGGCCCGTGTGATGTGGAAATCGATGGCTTCTCCCCTCCGTCTTTGGTTCGAAGTTTGGTTCAAACTTCGTCAACTTCAGACTTAACTAATATGGAATTTCACTTCCTCTCCCTGAGTTCTATTCGCATTTCTAAGAACTTAGCAGTGAACTGACATTTTCTTAATCCAGTTTTCCAAGTCAGACACGGGAAAGGATGGTGCAGACACCCGTGGTTTTGAGAGGGAGTGTGAGTTTTGTCTGTTTGAAAATGTTAGCCGTTTTCACCCATGCTGTCATTGCCTACTTCAGAATGAGGAGGGGAGAAACTTTATTTATAGAGCATCCACCATCCTGGGCTGTGAAGGATAATGAAGAGACTGCTGTCTGTGGGACAATTCGTGCCAACTTTCTGCCAGCGATGGAGAGGGTGAAGGTGTTGGCTGACAATTTTAGCAGGAACTTACGCAACACGGCTCGGACGATCCACACACACCGGGAGTCCTGCTCGTCCTGACGGAACACGGCTGTCAGCGCCCCTGCCCCACGAGTGTGCTCTTGGGTGGCTTTTATGAACTCGACAGGCTTTAAATACCCCGTCCAGGGCCGGCTTCGCCAGCATGTCAGGACGCAGCTGACATGCTTTAGGAAATTCACAGCTTTAGGAAATTCATCCTTGAAAAGTCAAATGTCTGTTTTTCCAGTGTTGGCCTTTGCAACCCACTGTAATTCCTGTTTCTTAAAGTACTGTGTTGACAGATTGTTTAGCTGGTGTAAAACATTTTCTTTGCAATAATATTTAGTACTATTAATACTATTAAAATTAAAATAATATTTAAAATTAAATTTTATCCATGAATCTTGTGTCAAAGTAGGGGAAAGAGGAGAAATCAGGAGAAAATAAGTGAGAATTGTGTGTTATGATACTGTATATGTGTGTGTGTGTATGTGTATATATATTTTGTGTGTCTGTACCATTTTTAGCCTCAATGTTTTGTTTTGTGTGGATCAAAAATTTTCTCTAGATTTTATTATTTTTTACTATTTAAAAATAAACGTATCCACCGTATACATAAACATGTCTATTTCTAAATACTTACTACATTTAATCAAAAATCTCATGGACTCCAATTTACCATAAATCTTACCTACTAAGCAAACAAAAATAAAATCACTTAATAAAAACAGTTAATGATCATGCTGTTAATATTCTGCTAATAAATTTACTGGAAAATACGTATCTTTAAACTCTTGTGAAGAGTGAGTTAAATATCAGTGTAGGCCTCTCTTTGCTCTGTCTTCAGTCTTGGATAATCTATTTGTTACTACCTTTCAAATATACAGTGTTTATATAATAAAGGTGTCTTTTAGGCACCTTAGAATAGATGAGAAATTAGGTTTTCAACAAGTTGGAGAGGCTGTGGGAAACAGGCCTCCCCTGTGCTCTACAGATGGGAATGCACACTGCTTCCCCTTCATGCACTTTTTATGTAGAATTTAAAGATACATTACATGTCAACCCTATATTTGCTTTATATTTATGGACTCATTTATATTTCCAATATTTTATTTGTGCGACATTTACTTTATAGAGTATACATGTTTCTAATGCTCTGCATTTTAAACTCTTGAAAGTAACAAGTGCTCATGGTAAAGAAAAAATACTGGAAAGTGGTAAAAGGAAAATAAATCCTTGCTCCTCTTTATTCCAGTTTTCTCTTGTGGTCAAACCAGGTCATCAGTGCCAAAAATCTGATTCGTGTTCTTCTACACAGGTGTAGAGGACTAATAACATCTTGAATTATTCTATCATCTATTTATGTATGTACCTATCTATCAACTATGTAGATATTTATCACCTCTGTATTGATCTGCCCTATTTATCTTCTATCTGTTCATCCATCCATCTGGTCAATCTATCCCATTCCTCACTTCAGAACTGTTTAGAGATAATTTACAAAAGAGTGTCCTTACAAATAACACAAAGTTACGGACAGTTAGGTAGAGAGAAAATAAGAAGGAAATACTAAGATTAAACAGAAATGCATAGAAATGCCTGTGGTGGTGAGAACCTGCATAGTGATTAAATTTGGCAAAAACTCATCTCTGAGCTCAGCAGCATCCAAAGACAACCGGGAAACTTGAGCAAGGCTCAAGAAATACCAGAGCAATTTTGTGGGTGCTGAGTCCTTTGATGTTTGGGGAAAGGTAACAGAAGGGAAAACAGCTTTCATCTTAAAAGGTTTAATGTAAGTTTAATTCAATTTTAAAAAGCACACAATAAAACCACCAATCAACCTATGTGCCCAGCACACGACTTTAATATCTCATTGCCAAAATAGCCTATAAATATGAAGAGAAGTGGTATTGTTGAAACGTGAAAAAATGGTTTTGAGAGGTAATTCATGGTTGTTTCTATAGATAACAGATGTAACACTGCTCAGATGTGGCTGGAATTACGGCCCACAGATCACTGATACGATTTGTGTGGCTGTAACCTGCCCCCACTATGAATCTTGCAGAGTGGTGTTTCCCAAAGACTCTCGCAGCTCCAGGCTCAGACAGTGAGCATAAATCTCAGAGGAGTGGCTACTCTTAAGCAGGCTGAGTGTGATGGAGGAGAAGCTGATGCATATTCACGACAGAAGGGAATAAATAAGAGGGGATGGTAAACATATGGGCAAATGCTGAGGGAGCAGCAACTGTGCAGTGCGGGCAGCTATTAATAACTGTGCATAGAAGTGCTTCTCAGTTAACTCGATTGCTCAGTTGTGTCCGACTCTTTGCGACCCCGTGGACTGTAGCCCACCAGGCTCCTCCATTCATGGGATTCTCCAGGCAAGACTCCTGGAGCGGGTTGCCATTTCCTTCTCCAGGGGATCTTCCCGACCCAGGGATCGAACCCAGGTCTCCTGCATTGCAGGCAGACGCTTTAACCTCTGATCCACCAGGGAAGCCTTAAATAGCACTCTGTTTTAAACTTAGTAATTATCTATGTTTTCTCTGCTTTGTTTGCTTGTTTGTGCTCTGAAAAATAGGCTAAATAATTCCTGAAGGATGGACTAGGTGATGAATCATAACTAATCCTGATGACATTAAACCAGGGATACACAGTGTTTTTGGAAATATATGCATGTAGATGGATTTTGTTCCTTTCTAAACGTTTAACAAAATCTTGTATGTGTAACAAAGTACTATATACATTGTATGGTAAATATATTTTCCTTTTAACACTGTGTCTTTAGGCAGCCCTGTCTTTTTCCCCCTAAATCTCTGTCACCCACATGCGTAGGAAGGCAATTTCATACTGATAGGGTTATGTTACACGTGCTGTTTACTTTCATGAGCGTTTTGCTTGCCTTTTCTCTCCACATCTAACCCCTAAA
This sequence comes from Bos javanicus, assembly GCF_032452875.1. Lineage (NCBI taxonomy): Eukaryota > Metazoa > Chordata > Mammalia > Artiodactyla > Bovidae > Bos > Bos javanicus. The sequence goes on from NC_083894.1 coordinate 1,938,366, forward strand.
TCCACTGGTGTGCATGGGGCAAGGATGGGGTTTGTCTGTAATGTGTAAATGCTTTCCTTAGCAGGCACATAGGGGTTTATCCTGTAAGTCAGACGTCACAGAGCCAGCCCCAAGGGTCCAGGGGGACACTAGGCCCTGGGTGGCGGGGCCTGGGGTGCGTGCCATGAGGACAGCAGGATTAAAGGTCAAGCCCCTCTGATGCCCACAGACGAGGGCTGGGCTGCTGGAGCACGGCGCTCCCAGAAGTGAGGCTGGTGATGCCCACAGACCAGGGCTGGGCGCTCCCAGAAATGAGGCTGATGGGATGCTTACTAAACTCTTACCTGGTTAAATAATGTGACATCAGCTAAAGTTGACAGAGAGGTCCTGTCTTCTCTGTATAGAGCCTTTCTGGGGCTTTAGACCTTATCAGTGAAGGTTTCCAAAAGGCACTGCATGGCCCGGAGAAAGGGGAAGCCAGGAGAGATGTGTGACAGCCAAGACCATGACAAGGTTTCAGAGGTTTCCCAGTCCCCCACGTGAGGGTGGCTCTTTGGAAAACCTAGTACAGAGCCCAGTCCAACCCGGCCCAGTGGCATCCCAGGCCCTGAAGTCCTCAGCACCTGCCAGCGGATAAATGAAAGCTCCTTGCACTTGACTCCAGCTCTCAGATCTGTGCTGAGAGCTTGGAAAACCGTTACAGCCCATTTTCTGGCTCACGCTGGTTTGTTATCACCTGCCAGGCTGCGTGTCTTTGTATTATTTTAGCTCCAGAATATATTAGGCCTGGTCTTCACTTCACAGTTAATAAAAGCACCGCTGAATCATGGCCATGCACAGATGGTGGGCTGGGGTGCTCCCCCTCTTCTTCCCTGTTGTGACTCTGGGCCTTCCCCAGCTTCCACAGGCCTCCGGGGTCTTCTGGTTCCAGGTAATGCTTGTTTGGAGGCTCCGAGGCCAGACCCACTGGAGCCACTTCCCTTAAGATGGTTCGTGGAGCCGGGAAGGGGGTTTGTGGTGACCTTGGGGTTACTTACTGGTGTGAAATGCATTGTTTCCACGTGGCTGGGAATGGCTCAGCACAGACATCATAAACCAGGAAAGCAGTAGTGTAAACACGACTAAGGAAACTTAAGGAAAATGCCAACATCAATAATTCAACACTATTCAATATTGTTTTCAAAAATAAAATTTACAAACAGAACATAGGTTTTTCCTGACAATGAGGCTTATATTTTCTCCCATGAGGAGGGATGTGTAGACGGTCAGAGACGTGAGCTTCTCCTCCATCGGGTTGTGCGCCTGTCTGAGTGTCCGCCCGGTCCCAGGCTCCCTGACTCCTCACTGCGTTAATGACACTTCTTGCGGGATGAACGTCCACTGGCAATTTCAGCAGGCGTGACCTCAATTTCAGAGCAGTTATGTCTGTTTCGGAGGTGAGCCCCGTGGCCAATTCCGCACGACAGTTCTGAGGCATGGGGCGGCGGTCCAGCTCTGGGATTTCTGGCTTCTTGGAAACGTGGAAATAGCTTTGTCAATCAGGCTGCCTTTATCCTTCACAAAATGGGACCATGACACCATCACATTTCCCCGTGGAGGCAGGAAGATAATCCTGCACCTTGCATTGCCCGCCTGCACACGCAGGAGCATCTTATTTCACTCCCGTGAGGATATTTTGAGGGGATGAAGGCTGGCCAGACTCTGCACTAAACCGTGACATGCCCAGTGTAAGCCTTTTCCTCTCAGCATCTTCCAGAGCCCCTCTTCTCATTACGTTAGATCTGCAATATCACTGTGAACAGATTAATCTCTTCCTAGATTTAAACTGAAACAGTCTGAGAGGTAACGATGGCTAATTATGAATTCTAGCCCCAGAGAAAGGCTTTGACATGGCTCTGAGGGGCAGGAGGACCTTCAGGTGGTGATGAAGTCAGCTGCCTTAGCTGGTTCTGTCAAACTGCCCCTTGGAGTCAGTAAGGAAGTACGAGCTAACAGGTTATTTGCTTAGTGATATGGAATGATGCTTTCCAAGTCTGCCTTTGAGGCATAATAAAACCCGAGGACATTGTTTAACTTTCCACTTGAGACCTGGCACAGCCTGGGCAAATAAAACACCCCCGCGGGCTGCGCTCAGCCGTGTCTGTGGAGGGTTCCTTTCTGCCTGCCTGACCTGCACGGGGTTGGGGGAGCTCTGTGTTTGTCACCAGGGAACCCCAGCCTCCACGTGCCCAGCTTCTCAACTGTGCAGAGTCAGACTCACGCTCCCCTCTTGTTCACAGTCCCCGAAGCACAGACACAGAGTTTCTGCCGACTTTGAGAACACCCTTGCTGCTATTGTTCAGTCGCTCAGTCGTGTCTGACTCTTTGCGACCCCGTGGACTATAGCCCACCAGGCTTCTCTGTCCACGGGATTCTCCAGGCAGGAATAGTGGAGCGGGTTGCCGTTTCCTCCTCCAGGGGATCTTCCGACCCAGGGATCGAACACGGGTTTCCGGTTTCCCCTGCATTGGCAGGTGGTTTCCTAAACACTAGCACCTCCTGGGAAGCCCTCAGAGCACAGAACTGCCACCAATAACTTTCCTTTTGAGATTTCTGGTCGCTGAGATGGCGTCCCTGGGATTTGCTCGGCTCCGGGCTGACTCTCCCTACAGGGAGCAGATCTATCCTGCATCGAGCAAGGAGAGAGCAGAGAAGACCATGATCTGGGAACAGAGAGACCGCGTTGCAGCCCAGACTAAACCTGTGGGTTCCTAACCTGTAGTGATACGTAATTAACCAGGACATGTAATTAATCTGTTTTCCAGGACGGCTTGTAAGCATCTTAAAGACCTAATGCACAACTTACTACAGAGACTAGAGCTGTGGCAGTGACATGCAGCAACAAGTCGTCGGCAGAAGAGACAGTGCCCTGAGCACTTCCTACTCTGCGCCAGTGACCCCACAGCCACTCATGCTCCTGCATCATCTGCTCTGTGTTTCATCGACATGCCCTCTTCCACCCCACTTTTTATTGACACTGTCATACAGCAGTTGGGAAGCTAAGTGTTTCAGAAGCAACTGAAATTAAAATAGATTTATATTGGGAAGAGCTGACAGTTTAGAGTTTGATAGTCTATAAAAACATGAAAATTTCTCTCTTTTTATTAGCCCCTGGGTCATACGTTATCGATGGAGCTGACATACATGAGCTGATACACTACAGAGCTTTTCATCAATAACATCTCTCCTGCTTAGCTTAAGCTCAATATTAAGGGGACAAAATCGAGTGGTGAAAATATCTACTCCCCCACTGCGACAGACAGAAGAGGCTGTCAATCCGTCGATGATAGGCTCCTTGACAGGGTATCTGAGCAGCTCTCCTCAGGGAAACTCCCAGGGTCTCTGTGTCAGAGACTCTGAGGGCTGGCAGCTGAGGCCTCTTCCTGCGGCGCGCAGCTGCGGGACTGCTTCGGGAGCGGCCAGGCCATGGCCTCCTGGCTTCGTGGTCCCAGATGAGGGCCCGGGCCCTGGACACTGGCTTGGTGATGCTGTTGCTTACTTTTTTTTAAAGATGCAGATTTTATTCTTGGCTGGTGTCCTGAATCTGTGAGGATCTCCGATTCCTCGGTCATCATGAGTTAGACTTTAGATTCTAGAGAGGCAGAAAGCTGTTTAGACATTTGAAATAAAAATATCAGATAAGAGCAATGGACTATCTTTAAAATTCCACTGGACGTGAGCACACTGGACTCTCCAATGTGAAAGAGATCTCCTAGTGAGTACATTTAAAATGGGTCACTTTCTCCAATTTTAGCAATGTGTAAAGAGGGGGTGATTTTTTTAAGCCAATATTATGCCATTTTGAGAATGAAGTAAACGGGTGTTGACACGTCTCTGCACGCTGAGGTTCTATCTAACTTGCCATGTGTGTGAATTCCAGCCTCTTCGCCTGGTGGAGCTAAGGATTTCAGGTGAGAGCTCTGTGCATCTGGAATGTCTCTGACCTGTGGAATAAGATGGGGCCCAGTCCTGCAGAGCTTGCCCTTCAGGGGCAGGACTCACACAGGATGGGGCTCTGGCTAACTCCTCCCGGATTAAGAGCAGTGAAGAAGGAGGCTCTGCAAATGTCCTTTCTTTTCTCCTCGCAGTGACTCCAGGTAAGGTTTCCACACATATCAAGCACTTTGTTGATTTTGAAATCACTCTTGCAGCCCAGGTTTTCTAAACTTCACCAATCAACAAGAAGGCACTTAGGTAATTTGAGGTAAAAATCAGTAAATCGGTCAATTATGGAAACGAGACTTCCCCGGAGTGGTCTGTGAGTAGACAGTTCACGACCCGGAAGCGCTGTGCTGACCCTCTGCTGAGCTGCACGTCATTCAGGCAGCTCGGGCTGCGTTTCAGAAGTTTTCTATGCAAATCGATTCCGACACTTTTATTCCATGAGAGATTAATGAGCACATTGATCAATTATGGGAATGAAGACATCCTCAGTGTGTTTCATAGATAAAAACTTTAAGCAACAGAAAGCATTAATCTGCAGGGTTTTTTTTTTAAGTTCTGACACCCTTGCATGTTGTAATTAAGACAGAGCAAAATCACGCAGACACAGACATGTCACTTAAAAGGACTTGATCTTTTTCAGTTAGTCTTTTCAAACGGAGTTTTAAAAAGTCAGAAGTTAAAAACTGTGCATTTCTCATTAGAGCCTATTCAAAGGATTAAAAAAAATTTACAGAGAGAATAAACATCAAAAGGATGATGACATTTCCGAGGCAGAGTTTCTTTCAGCAGCTTTCTCGCCCTCATATCAGATACCAGGCGGCGCTCTTGATCTGCACTTTTATGTGCTCTGCTTTGAAAACAAAATGGGTTATAAACTGACTCACAAAGTCCGGGGAAACCCACTGGCTTTCAAGGCGGAGAGGGGGTCACCTGTCCAGCCTCTAGGGGCTGTGTGGCAGAGTGGACTTCCATGCCTCCCAAATCTGGGTTTTGTTTTCTTTGTGTGTGTGTTTTAATAAAGCCACAGGGTTGGATTCAACAAAGCTTGATGGTGTTACTGGTCCCCTGGTCCCTTGACTCTCCTGTTGCTGACATTCGCAGAAGGTGGTGCCCGGACCGTCCTGGGGACCAGCTGTGTGGCTCCTCTCCTCTCTGGCTGTGGCCAGTCCTGAGAACAGGACAGGCCTCGGCTCATCTTTCCCAGTCCTCACGGATGCCCGGGAGCCAGGACAGGGCTCGGTGCCTGCAGGGCACTGGGAGACTTGCTGAATCAACGACGCCTGGGCTGAGCACCTCCATCAGCTGGGGCTGCTCTCTCAGAACCACACGCGGCGGCTTATGAACTGCGTCGGTCTCTCAGTTCCCATTTACTGATGGCTGTTGTCACTGTGGCCTCATGTGGCAGAGGGGGCAAGGGAGCTTCTGGGGTCTCTTCTCATAAAGGCACTGATCCCACTCATGGGGTCTCCACCCTCATGCCCTCATCCCCTCCCAAAGCCCCACCCTCCCACCTTAACCCCATCGCCCTTGATGTTAGAATTCAGCATAAGTTCTCGGGGGACACAGATCGCCAGGCCATAGCACTGAGATTATTAGCATTCCCTGTGGTCTGTGGCACAACCTTGCTTATCTGGCCTTCTTGGCTGTGCTCACGCCGAAAGGGGGCTTGATGTTTTTAGTTAGGGTCATGGCAAGACCGAGAGGAAGGCACAAAAATTCCCACACACCCCGTCCCCGCCTTGCACAGCCTTACCTCCATCAGCATCCGCATCGGATGCATTAGTGCCTGTGTGACAGTGGGTGGGCCTGTAGGCGTCATCGCCCGAGTCCATGGTGCACGCGCGGGTCCCTCCTGGTGGACTGTCCTGTGGGTGTGCACAAACAGGGGGGCTTGGGCGGGGTCTGTCAGAGGCTGTGAGGGGATTTTTCTCCATGTGGCAGCTTGTGATCAAAAGAAGCCACCACGTCAGCCTGGGCAGCCCTGTCACTCTCCCCCTAAATGCCCACATACGTGCTCTTCTATCTGGTTTCTTCATATCGCTTATAAACTCACAGCTGTTTAAGTTGCTGGGGGTCGTGGTTTGGCTGACACCTGCTATTTCCTCCATCCCCCTTTTCTTCCTTTTTCTGCTCTGACCCCCTGATTCGGGATTGGCTGGTGATGGTGCCGTCTCTGCTCCAGGAGGCCCGGCTGGCCTGTCACGTCCACGCTGATGAACTGGAGACATGTCCACGGGAAGGATGGCCATGGGTGCATCTTCTGGGTGGTGTGGCTGAGGGGAAGAGGATGGAAGGCCTCCTTCTGGGTCGGGGGTGGTGGGCGCACATCCAGGGACACTGGGAATCTCACAGGCACCTTTGCTGGGGTCGGGGGAGCCTTACCCCTGAGGAAGTAGCAGTTCAAGGTCACTGGGCTGCTTGCCTCTGGCATTGAGAACGCACTACAGATTCCCAGGCTCTTTAATGTCCTGCATCAAAGCTGTTCAGGGTTTTCTTGGGCACATGCCATCTCTGAGGTCACAGGCACAGACGATCCTCATCCACCAGGCTCTCTGTCTCCATGTGGCTCCTAGGAGGTGAGGAGAATGGGAGCCCTTTTTTAGTAAACGTTACCAAATAGGTTGGAAACGCATCTCATACTCGATCTATGCTTTCAATGCTTCTTTGCTGCTGCTGCTGCTAAGTCGCTTCAGTCGTGTCCGACTCTGTGTGACCCCATAGACGGCAGCCCACCAGGCTCCCCGTCCCTGGGATTCTCCAGGCAAGAGCACTGGAGTGGGTTGCCATTTCCTTCTCCAATGCATGAAAGTGAAAAGTGAAAGTGAAGTCGCTCAGTCGTGTCCCACTCTTAGCAACCCTATGGACTGCAGCCTACCAGGCTCCTCCGCCCATGGGGTTTTCCAGGCAAGAGTACTGGAGTGGGGTGCCATTGCCTTCTCCGAATGCTTCTTTAGTCGTGTGCAAATGCATTCTGCTTTCTCCTGGGGTCTCCCTAAGACCAGGAAAACTGTCCACTTTCAATCCTCTGATAACTGAGAGTCTCCCCTTAATGAACTAACAAGTATCTTCATCAGCGCCTTTCTTTCCACTCCTGGTTCACTAGGAATCAATCAACGTGATGCTTCAGAGGAGGAGGCCGTTTCTGGGCATCTGCACAGAGGCATGCGGGAGTTGATTTCTCATTTCCCCGCAGACCTGTGCTTACAGAGGAGCCCACGCGGGTGGCTCTGAACTGTCTGCGCTAAAATGAGCAGAGATGACTTGAGAAGATGAAATCCCCAGTGCTCAGAAGCCCTCCCTCCCCCCGCCCCACCATCTATTTCTGCCTTTCGTCCCTTCCTCCTTCCAATGTGTGTGAATGAGCATCCAGATCACAGGCAGGAGGAAGACTCCAGATGCTGGGAGGACCCCCACGCGGAGTGCCCCCTGGAGGAACTGCCATCGCAGGGACACACGCAAGCTGGGTTCCAACCTGTCAGAGAGATGCAACCACGAGGGCTGGCACTGAGTGTTGGGATAAACAGAAATCCGCTTATTTTCATTCTTCCTGCCAGAAAGTCTCCCTCCTTCCGCAGCAAATGTATCGTATAAAACCGGTCACATCTCAGTTCCTCTGTGTCAGATAACTAACTCCCCATTTTGCCTGGCGGTGGGGATTTTCCTATCTCTCCCTAGGCCCAGGATTCCATAATATTTTAGTATATTTTTCCTTTTGAAATTTGAACACAAAATAAAAATTTTGTATTTTTGCTCTTGGCCTTTTGTTGTCTCATCTGTATGAGCACTGGGTAACTTTGCACGTCCCTTTATCTCGTTTCAAGCTGCAGGAGGATTTAGGTCCGCGGCGAAGCCTCACGCTTGGAAGCAGTAGCGTGCCCAAACGCTGCTGGACTGTCCTGCCGTCGGTCGGCCCTCTGAGGTCCTGTGTCCACGCAGGGTGGTCTGAGCGGCTCTGCTCCTCGCGGCCTTGCTCTTTCCCGGGGTCTTCGAGCCCAAGGACTCAGCTCCCCCTGCACCCCTCCCATCTTTATCTCCCCTTTGGCTTCCTGACACCTTCTCTTACCCTTTTGGATTCTGATTGACACATTCTTTAAGGTTGAGCAAAAGATTCAAAGGCAGGGAGGCTGCGGGCGAGGGGTGGGAGGTGGGTGAGCAGGGAGCAGGCCCCGGGGCCCGGGAGGCCATAGTTCAGGGCCTCTTCCCTGTGGACAGTGGGGGCCACGGTCAGGCTCAGGTGTCAGCTGCCCTGGAGACAGGAGGGAGGCGCCACCTGACTCAAGGTTTGGGGACGCTCCGGGAGAAGACCCAGGGTCACTTTCATATCTGAATGTCGTTCTCCACGTCGTGGTGACGGGCAGTTAGGGAAGCAGCCTCCCGAGTTCTCTTAAGAGCTGATGACACAGGGCCCAGCACTGCGGTCAGCGCTGGGCGGAGGTTCTCCTCCTGGAACGTGGCACCCCTGCCTAGCGCCCCAAGTGGCCCTGGCCCCCCCGGGACACTCCCGGTCGCCTTTCTGCTCATCACCCCCCCTCTCCCAGGGGTGCACTGCATTTTAAATGTCATCATTAAAAGTCCAGACACCAAGTTCCTTCCCTTTTCCCCTCCATGTCCCTGCATGTTCAGGAGGGACGAGTCCTGGGTGCCTGTAGCTCAGGCGGTGTCTTGGGGGTTGACAGCTGCCTTGCAGGTGGTAGGAGATTTGCTTCCTTTGTTATTTTTGATCCATGTGTATCATCCTCTCCGAGCTGAAGTTATTTACCCAGACGGTGCGAGGGAAGAGCTGGGAGGAAGGGAGATTAAAACAAGCAGGATGTCCCTGCATTAGAAACGGCGCTGAGCAGATGCAGCTCACGAGACAGAGCTGCGGGCAAGGGTGGATGCCTGGGAGGGGGACGGTCAGTGGAACTGGGATGGGGCGACCAATGTGCGTCTGCAAAGGACTGTGTTTTCTTTTTTAAAAAACTTATTAGCAGGCAATGAGGATGAAAGGATGAATGAGATGTTTGCCCTCATCTTTGTAAAAAGAATCTTTATTTACAGGCAGACCTTAAAACCATGCTATGCCCTTGGGGGCTGCGGCAGGAGTTGTGGGGTATTCTTACGATCGTGAACTTGGTGGCCATGGAGCTGGGTGGCAGAAGGCCTGAGACTCAAGTAACGTGGGGGCCTGCACATCACAGAGACGGGCCTCCAGCCCAACCCTCTCCCATCGCTACGTCCTTACTCCGGGGACGAGGAACTAACACCACATGTAATAATATGCTCGGTGCCCAGAGCATTCTCGGTAACTGACTAACATCTCTTCTGCTTCCTCTAGCAAAGCTGTTTGCGTCTGCTCATCAGCAGTTTGAGCAGCTGTGGTGCTGGGTTGAGGTGGTGTTGGTCAGAGCAGGGCTGGGGCAGGACCCTGACTCCTGTCTTTGTTCACACGTCCCTCCCGTGTCAGCAAGATAACTGAGAAGTCTTTCTCTCTTTTTGGCCCTGAAGTCTCATGGCTGAACCCCAAGAAGGCAAAGCTCACATGTCTATCCATTACAGGATTCCTGATGTATGACCCATGGAAGGTGCTCAGTGTAGGTTTTGAATGAGTTGATTAGTAATTTATCCCAATCAATAGAAATTGAACCCAGATATATATATATATATATATATATATATATATATATATTTATCCTGCACGTGCATGCTAAGTTGCTCAGTTGTGTTTGACTCTTTGTGACCCCATGAACTTGTAGCCCACCAGGTCCCTCTGTCCATGGGGATTCTCCAGGCAAGAATACTGGATCGGGTAGCCATGCTCTCCTCAAGGGGATCTTCCTGACCCAGGGATTGAACCTATGTCTCCTGTGGCTCCTGCATTGCAGGCGGGTTTTCTCCCAGTGAGCCACCCAGGAAGCCCTTACCCTGCCTGAGTCATGGTAAAGTAATAAAGTGTAGTGATTCAGAGTCTGGGCTGCAGGATTTGACAAACTGTGAGTTTAATGAGTTCGAGTTCAGTTCTGGGTCAGCGGCACATTCACTCTGTCCTGGAACAAGTTATTGAATCCCAGATTCTACTTTCTAAAATGGACATAATAGCTGCCCCTTGCTTATGCAGGCTTGTTGTTCAGTCTCTAAGTCATGTTAGACTCTTTGCGACCTCGTGGACTGGAGCACACAAGGCTCCTCTGTCCCCCACAATCTCCTGGCGTTTGCTCAAACTCATGTCCACTGAGGCGGTGACGCCATCCAACCAGCTCCTCCTCCGCCGCCCTCTTCCCCCTTTGCCTTCAGGTATATGCATGTACGTCACATACCACACCTGTCACATATGCACTTTATGTTTCTTAGCGTGCTGATCTCCCTTCTGACCAACTAGTGCTTGAGCCCCATGAAGGTGGGGCCACACTGGTTCAGGTTGCTATTTTTTGACCAGCACTTAAAGCAGAGTCAGGACCTCAGCATCTGTCTGTTGGACGCAGGGCCCCACAGAGTTGTAGCAAGGTGGTAACAGAGAGCCCGGATTTGATGAGTGCAGGTCCCACCCCCTCTGCCGTATCACTAACAGGGGCTGGTCAGCACAGAGAGGAGGTTTTATGCACTTTCCTACACAGAGGAAGTTCAAGTAGGTCACATGCATAGGAGGTTTGAGTTAATACATAGATGGGATTTGTTTATAATTAACATATTAATTGATTTTATGCAAATCACAACTTTAAAGTGACAGTGTTAGAAAACTGTCCCCTTAAATGCAAGTGTAATCATTGCTCCTGCATCTTTGTTTATGCTAGGCAATCTTCTTTTCTGTATTAAAAATCAACAGATACTGAGAGGAAGAGTCTACAAATACTCTTAATTCCACTACTTTACGAGGTTCTGATCCCAGTTTGAGCAGAATTCTCATTAGAAAAAGAAGTCAGTTTGTTTATTATTTTGGCCATGCCAGGGGTCGCACCCAGGGCCACTGCAGTGAAAGTGCTGAGTGCTAGCCGCTGGACTTCTAGGGAACATCCCAAGAAATTCAGCTTTTTATTTTAAGCTATTTCCCAAAAGACAGTGTCTCCTAGATTAGGTCCTCATTTCTACTGCAGTTCTTATAGGGGAGCCACGTGGCAGTTGGGCTGCTTAGACTGTACGGTGAGCGTGTAGTTCCTAGAATTCAAGAACTGACTTCTGACGGGAGAAGGCGGCTCCCACAGTGTCCCTCAGAGGTAGGCGCTGTAACGCTACATTTTGGTGGGACGTTTCCTTTCCCTCAGATGGTGGAGCATTGCCTGGCAAAACTTACCTGTCATATGTGGCATTTAATTCCTTGAGTTTTAAGAGCAAGTTACTAACTTTAACATTCTGGAATCTGAAAAACACCTGTGCAGGGAACAACAGAAAGAGAGGCACTGTATTAATTATTTGGCTGCTTAAGAATGACTCAATTATATAACAATTATATAACAACTTGCTGTGTGATTTATAAGGTGTGTTTCCTGTGTTTATTAAAAAGGGAGTTACTCCAGCAATTATGTAATGAAATAAAAGCTTGTTTATACTTGAGCTGAACATCTTTGAGAGTTTATTGTTTTTATGCATTTTCTTTCATTCTTCTTCCTTTCTTAATCGGTCTACTCTGACGTGTTTTCTAGACTTCACATTAACTGGTGATGACTCTGAATCATTTGGCTGATAAAGTGAGCGATTTCTTTAATATACTGAGAACGTCCAAGAGACAATAGAGGTTTTATTTATTTTTAATTAAAAATTATTCTACATCACAAAGTTTCTTCCTGCACTAATCCCTCCTTTTGCAGTCCTCAAAGCTGGCTGATGAAAAGGCTCCTAGGAGGATGCGTCCTGGTTCTTCTCTAGGACAGCCAGGAAACAGATGCACTTCCCGCCTCCAGTGCGGCTGCGCCAAAGCGGTAGATTTCTGTGGCCGGAGAGGACCCGGCAGCCCCCGCGGAGCCCTCGCCACGGGGAGGGTCCCGCTCTGACCGCCTTCCCTTCAGGGGTGGTGCTCTCCTCGGGCGCTCCGGGCCTCGGGCGGGGCCTGGCCTCCCCTCTCGGGACTGCGGGTGCTCCAGACACAGGCAGCCCGCGGCGCCGGGCAGGGCGGGGCGTCCTGCATCTCCACCGCCCTCCCGGTGTCCCGTCCGGGCCTTAGTTCTCCGTCTGCCAGGCGGCCGCCCCTGGTCACAGGGACGGTGGGACCGCGAAGAGCAGGTGCAGCTGGCCCCGGCGGTAAACCAGCTCCTGAGGCGTTCCGGGGGAACTGGCTGGGCTTCCTGCCCTCACTTTCCTCCTCTGTCAAGTTCAGAGTCTCTGTTTAATCAGCGAGTCCAACGCCTGCTGCAGGGAGGTTATAAAGCCGTGGCCTGGCTCAGCCCTGGAGGTGGTGTAGTAAGTGTGGTCTGAGACCCCAGCCTCCTCTCGGGAGCGGGGAGGACCCGGTTCGTCTCCCCAGCGCTCCAGGCGACACTGGAGCTGAACCAAGTGAGCTGTGAACGGAGGAGAGAAGCGGCTGGGATCTGCGCTGAAGCCGGCGTCATGGGGGCCGATGCTCAGGCCTCTGCCTTCCTGTGCGACAGGACAGGGTGCATGGGCTGCTCAGACACAGTCCCTTCCGCGGGCTGTGCCTCAAAGGCTCCAGGAATGAAAACATGGGCTCTGACTATTGCACTTCGAACTCTATGGACTTCTGGAAACAAAGCTGAAAAATGCTTTCAGATGTGGTTTCAGAGCTTGTAGCTTGAGATTTCCTCTGCATATACGATGCAGTGACACTTCTCATTTGTGAGATACTGGTACTTACTGTCTTTTTGTAGAAAAGACGTTAGACTGACCCGCACGGTGATGCCGGCCTTTAGCTTGTGACTTGGGGTGGGGAACTTCAGCTTTCTGGCCCTGAGTCACCCCAACCCCAGAGCCGTATCCTGATATATTGCAAGAACTTCATGAATCCGTTTCTGCAGTGTCGTTGCTTCCAGCCCTTTATGAGAATTTTTTTTTTAGGTTCTTGTATATTTTTTTAAATACTTTTGGAGGGATGATTGCTTTACAGAATTCTGTTGTTTTCTGTCAAACCTCAACATGAATCAGCCATAGGAAGACATATATCCCCCCCTTTTGAACCTCCCTCCCATCTCCCTCCCCATCCCATCCCTCTAGGTTGATACAGAGCCCCTGTTTGATTTTAATGAGAACTGAATGCACACTTGTTTATATTGTAAGAGGGGCTAGAGATACATCAGTTATCACTGCCTTTTCTTTGGTCATCATTGTGGGAAAACACACGAAGCCCCATCAGCTTAGAGCTTAGGTCTTGGGAGCTGATGCTCAGGCCTGAGTTGGTGTTAACGTTGGCTCAGCTGTGGGAGGAGCGGGGGATTACAAACAGCCCTGCACGTAGCGACCTGGAAGAGACCCGACGCATGGCCGCAGGCGATCCCAGTGATCCCTGCGGGGCTGGGGAAAGGAACACGCACAGCAAACTTAGGGGAATGTGGACTTTAATTAAAGGTGGAGGCACAGTGAGGCTCTGGACACCAGGGTGGCTCCTGACGGTCCCAGGGCCCGCAGTCCTGGACGATCTCATCACAGCCCGTCACAGCCCAGCATGACCACACAGCAGTCACCGCCCACTAGGATGTGCTCAGGAGCTAAAGTGTGCGACAGTTGGTAGAGAAAAGGGAGACTCAACCCAGCGAAGGGGAGCAGACAGCAGGGGTGCGCCTTGGGGGCCGTCTGTGCCCTGGTCCATCTCCAAGGCCCAGGGAGCCCTGGGAGGCGGGCAGGCCCCGACCTGTCACGGCCATAGTTTTCCTCTTTTCTCTGCACCTCTCACCTGGCCCTGCTACCGCATCTTCTTCACCCACCATCCTGACGGCGGAGAAGCAGGGCCTGACTGGAGGCCTCCTGGGTGCTCCTGGGGCCAGGAGTCCCTAACCCATGGTGGAGGCTCCCCCGGCTGTGGTGCTGGTGGGCTGGCACCGCTGGGCAAGCGCTTTTCTAGATGCACCAACTCAGACGTGGAACTCGTCCAAGTTCGTCCTCATGGACACACCAGAGTAGGGTCTCACCCGTGGGCCATCACGTGACGGGCAAGATTCACCATCTCCCTAGTCCCGCTGTCCCGGGGCTCAAGGAGAAGCCAGCTTCCCTGACCCGTGCCGGCCGAGCTGCCCTCCAACCCGGCCTCCTGGAGCGCGGTCTGTGCCCAGCCTGCTTGCGGCTCCATCCTGGGTGTGGGCAGCTCTGGGGCCCCCATCCTGGTTTCCATTCCTGAGAGGGCTTTGTGCTCCTGTAACTGCTCTGCACAAACGCTTTTCTTCTTTTTCATCTGCCCTGGACCTGGCGAATCCCCAAGCGTCATCTCCCCGGGCTGTGCCCTCACCGGTTCACAGTCAAGAGTGAGGACTCGTGACTTTTTCTGATATAGGTACTGTGATAAAAGTATTTTTCTCCTCTAGACTGAAGGTCTGGGGTGGTGAGCGACTGCTTCTGTTTCTGCTGACAACTATGTCTTTGTATCCACCCTGACCAGGAACCTGCCTGGTACCTAACAGATGCTTGGTAAGTAAGATGCCATGTACCTGGAGGGGGGCAGTGTGAGAGGGGCCAGGGCTGCTCTCTGATCCCCGAGGCCCCACACAGAACGGGGTGGACTGGGGCACACTGCAGAGTCCTGGCCTGCACCCCGGAGATGACATAAAAGCTGCACTGTGAGATCAGATCTGATCACAGCCCTTCATCAGCCACAGGGAACATCACACTTGGCAGGAGGCAGATGTGAACATCGAAGTGAGGTTAGAATGTACTTTATAAGAAACACAACAAATAGGCTTTGGAATATCCCTTTGCATAATTAACTCATTATACTCATGCACTGAGTAAATATCTGTGTGACCATACTCTAAATTAGAAAATTATTTATTCCCATTTCTGTCTATAAACATATGAAAAGGCAACTAAATCACTGTGATTACCTTTATGCTATGTTCTAGGAAGCTTGTTTTACTCACTTTTAAAAGGGATCTGCGCTATCAGAAAATGAAGCTCCACGTGAGTGGTGAAGGCCCAGGTCTGACTCAGCCAGAATCTCGGTCTCACTCTCACATGGGCTGGACTCTCTAGAATCGGTTCCACCTACCCAGGGCTGTGGCAGTGATGCACAAGTGAGGTGAGCTACTGCGCGCTGTCTTCCGCATGTTTATGTAGAGACGTGAGAGATCGTGACCACCTTCTGTGTGGGAGAGAAGGCTTGCTGTCACATGGTGGGCAGAGTCAGCTTTCTGTGGGTCCATTAGAGGAGCTTCCAGAGCCTTCAGGTGGCTGTGCTGAAGCTCCCTATGCCTGCTGGAAGAACATGCAGGTGGGAGACATGTCCCACGGTCTGGATGGCTTGTGTGTGTGTGCATGTGAGTGTGTATGTGTGTGTGCGTGAGTGTGTGTATATGAGTGTACATACACACATATGTGTATGTATGAGTGTGCCTGTGTGTGTACCTATGAGCATGTGTCTGTATATGGTTATGTGTGTGTGTATGCGCACACACGTGTGTTTTGAGAGGTGTGCCTGCTGTGCGAGGGTGATCTCTGCATCACAGATTGAATGAGACAATATGGTGTGATCTCAGCCGTTAAATAAAAACCATATCACAGATTCATTGTTTCACTTTTAAATTATATTGTTTAGTGGCTTGAAGGGGTTCACCAGGGTCTGAATATCAAAAGATTTTGGCAAATTGAGAATGGATTCACTCTCCTTAACTGACTCTGAATGAGGATACAAAGCACTTCTTAAAAAATCTCTCCTCCTTTCCACTACGTTATGGAAACAGCAAGGCTCAGACGTGACAGAGGCAGCCTTCATTATTAGGTAGTTTAAGTGAGAAAGTGATAAATTAGTGTCAGACTTTATTTCTTGAACCTATACAGATGGTGACTGCAGCCATGAAATTAAAAGATGCTTACTCCTTGGAAGGAAAGTTATGACCAACATTACTTTGCCAACAAAGGTCCGTCTAGTCAAGGCTATGGTTTTTCCTGTGGTCACGTATGGATGTGAGAGTTGGACTGTGAAGAAGGCTGAGCGCCGAAGAATTGATGCTTTTGAACTGTGGTGTTGGAGAAGACTCTTGAGAGTCCCTTGGACTGCAAGGAGATCCAACCAGTCCATTCTGAAGAAGATCGGCCCTGGGATTTCTTTGGAAGGAATGATGCTAAAGCTGAAACTCCAGTACTTTGGCCACCTCATGAGAAGAGTTGACTCATTGGAAAAGACTCTGATGCTGGGAGGGATTGGGGGCAGGAGGAGAAGGGGACGACAGAGGATGAGATGGCTGGATGGCATCACTGACTCGATGGATGTGAGTCTCAGTGAACTCCAGGAGTTGGTGATGGACAGGGAGTTCTGGCGTGCTGCAATTCATGGGGTCGCAAAGAGTTGGACACGACTGAGCGACTGATCTGATCTGATGGAGTTGTCATCTGTGACTTGTATTTTAATTATTATTGTATCTAAGGTTACATGCGCAGGCATTTAAAATGTTAGCTCTTTAATAAATGTGTGACCATCTGCCATCTTTCCAACAGCAGGTGTTACAGTTTCCTATTCAATACTATTTGCATGGACAAGAATTTACTCCTTGTCATGGGAGTCACTTTTCACATTTCTATAGATTTTTAAATGAAAACCAATTTTACCTAGTTTTACAGTGTATCTGTAGTAAAGTTTATCACAAGCCCATTTGTGTTTACTACTTTCTACAAAACTATTTGAAACTTGTAGAGGTATGTGCAGCCCGCAGGAAGGCCCTGGCCCAGTCTAAGTGGAATTCGCACAATCGTGGTAAAGAAAAAAGCTTTTCTCCAGTTGTGCTTTACTGTGAGGATGCTGTCTGCTTGCTCTTCTCCCAAATCATATTTAACACTACTTCAGTAACTTGCATGTCAGCCACTCACTGCGTTAGCTTTTTTAGTTCCCAAGCTAAGGACTTCCTGTAAGAGGTGGTGCTGAAAGCATCTTACTTTATAGATGCGGAAGCTGAGCCAAAACCAGATTACTTTGCCCAAGAAAAAGAACCAGTCAGTGGCAGAGCCAGGATCAGAAGCCTGGCTTCAGGGTTAAACTTTTAACCTATTAAACAGGTTTATCATGGATACTGAATATCATTCCCTGTGCTATACCGTAGGATCTTGTTTATTCATTCTCTATGTAACAGTTTGCATCTGCTAATTCTAAACTCCCAAACCATCCTTCCCCCCACTCCCCACCTTGGCAATCCAAGTTTGTTTTCTATGTCTGTGAGTCTCTTTCTGTTCTGTAAATAAATTCAGTTGTGTCATATTTTAGACTCCACATATAAGTGATATCGTATGGTATTTGTGCTTGACTTACGGGGGTTCCCTGGTGGCTCAGTGGTTAAAGCGTCTGCCTGCAATGCAGGAGACCTGGGTTTGATCCCTGGGTCAGGAAGATCCCCTGGAAAAGGATATGGCAACCCACTCCAGGAGTCTTGTCTGGAGAATCCCATGGACGGAGGAGCCTGGTGGGCTGCAGTCCACGGGGTTGCAGAGTTGGACACGACTGAGCGACTTCGCTTTCACTTTATTTCATTTACTTTGAGAATCTCTAGGTCCATCTGTGTTGCTGCAAATGGGGTTATTTCTTTCCTTTTTACACCCAAGTAATACTCCACTGCATACATGTACCCCGTCTCCTTTACCCGTCCCTGTGCTGATGGACACCGAGGTTGCTTCCGTGTCTTGGCTGTTGTGAATAGTGCTGTGGTGAGCACAGGGGCGAGTGTAGCTTCTGGAGCCGGGAGTTTTCTCTGGATATACGCACAGGCACGTCAGATACTGTTAACACATTCCTACTGTGGCCTGTATGTCTCTCCACACTCCATGACATTGAGGTGTCCGCCCTACGGTGCCCACCCCACCAGATCCAGCAGCCTGTTTACGTAGCCGCAAGAGTGCAGACTGTGGGGTGTCCCGAGGCGCGAGGCTGGAGGCTGCCTCGGTGCTCCGGTGGTCAGCCCCGGCCTCACTGGGGACATCGCACCAGCAGCGACTCGGCCGAAGGGGAGCAGGCAGACCAGGACCAGCAGTGGTGCCCGGGGATGAGCTGCTCTGCCAGCTGCTGCTCCCTCGGTGAGACTGTGAGCAAGGCTTCCGGATGCCCTGCCTGAGAGAGGCGAGTGCTGTTTCCACCGATGCCTGTGTCTCAGGCGGGTCTGAGACTCCTTTGTGAACACTCTCTGCTCTGTCTACTTCTTCTGAGGATTCGGAGATGCTTCTCAGGAGTAGCACCTGCTTTTAAGAATTAGATCCTTGATGCTCACGCTTGTCATTGCAGGATGTGGGCATCTTAAACCCACGTGTGACCTCTTGCGATCACTGACTGACTTTAAAGTAAACTTTGGGTTAATAAGCACAACTTTTTAAACTGATTGTTATGTTTATTACTGATTTCCAGTACTTTTTACATTCTGTATATATGTCTTTTTAAAGCTATGTGTTGGGATTCTTTTTTTCTAGGCTTACTGTCTTATTTTTTCCAAATGGATTTTTTGATGAACATTATTAAGTCATGTCTGACTCCTTGTGACCCCATTGACTGTAGCCCACCAGGCTCCTCTGTTCATGGGATTTTCCAGACAAGAAGACTGGAGTGGGTGGCCATTTCCTTCTCCAGTGGATCTTCCCGACCTTGGGATTGAACCCTAGTCTTCTGTATTGGCAGGTGGGTTCCTCACTGACTGAGCTACTAGGGAAGCCCAAGATATGTGTGTTGGGATTCTTTTTTCTAGGCTAACTGTCTTATTTTTTTTCCCTAAATTTATTGTTTTGATGAACAGAAGTGCAGTTCAGTGAAGTGAAGTGCATTTGATCATTTGTAATGATTAGCACTTGTTAACACATGCTGCCCGGTGACCACAGACGCTTTCGGGGGCCCCACGGGGGGGCAGCACAGCCTGGCTGGTGGGACCCCCGTGAGTCCCGGATGCCCTCCATGTGGGGAGGATTGTTATGCAGCAGTGACAGCCCCTGCAGCGAGCGAGAAGGAAGCAGGTGTTCTCTCAAGCAGGGGACACTCTGATGAACCGGGTGCAGTATTAACTCTTCAAACAAATGCTGATGAGTAACAGGTCCTCCCCTGACCATGGGGCTTGACCATGAGGGTGGGGCCAGGCCCAGGCCTGGCAGGGTGGACACTGGTGGGGCCTGAGCGTGCCCGTCTGCTCTCCTCCGTGTCATGGGCCCCAGCTGAACCACCTGCGCTCCTGACCACGGCAGGCGCAGGTCACTGAAGGGCTGCTGCTGTGTGTCAGCAGGACATGGAGCAGGTGTGGGTGACCCAGCTCCCTAACCCCTGCCCACGTGCTTCACCGCAACACCATACAGGTGCTCGTCGCTGTCCCTTGGGTCCTGGACAGTCCAGTGTGACCTCCTGTGAACACCCAGCCCTCGGGGCCCATCCACGCAGGAGGCCCCTGTCTGCCTCCCCTGCAGTGGCAAGGCTTCTGGGGGTTGGGTGGGGGGGGCGCTCTGCACACTTTCGGGACTCCTGAGGGAATCAGGCCAGTCCCTCCCTTCCAGTCTGGGTGTGAAAGCATTCTTTCTAGGAAGCAGGAGCTGCCTGGTCACTGCGGAGTCTACAGACGTTCCCTTAAATGAGGCGACAGGGACTCTGGGGACTGAAGGGGGAAATGGATATAGCGTCCCCCGCCCCACCAGCCTCCAGAGCCACCGAGGCTCCTGGTTTTTCTACAATGTTCATTTATCAATCTTGATAGAATTTAACTTCATAAAACAAAGTAAAAGTGATCAAAGTCAATATGGGAACATGAAGGACAGCTGGTCTCCAGGAACTTGACGCCTGGAAATCAGGTTAAGTGACGTGAGAATCCAATTAAGGGGGTTCACAGCTCCAGCACCCTGACCCTCTCCCCATCACCAGCCCGAGCGGGGGAACTGAGGCCTGTTTGTTTTTCTGAGAGGATTCAATGATTCAGGTAATTTTATAAATTCCTTCTGAGCAGGGAGATGAGTGGACAGACTGATGTATCTTTGCATTTAAATCTAGGTCTCTGGGAAAATACAACCCACTGCCATGCTGAGGGCCACACTGAGGGAGGGGCACCCTCTCAGGAGAGGCTGCGGGGAGGCAGGTGCCCATGAGCACCCATCAGGGGCACCCGTGAACTTCCTCTAGGAGCAACCTTCTCCTCGGCTTCAATACAATCCAGCCCAGGGGAACTTTGCAGCCTCGGGACATTTTCATTAATATGAGTCCTGGCATGGCCATTTTTGACAAAAGTATATGCGTGATTGGATACTTACTTATGTATCTTCCCTAATAAGTGTGGTTACTCAAGTGAAACATAATCAGGCAAAATATAAAATAAGTGATGAAACAAGCTTGCAGTTTTGACTGTAAACATTCAGCTCACCCTTATGGCTTGTGATTTTCTGGGAAAGTCCTCAGAACAAGTATATGTTTAGGCCCTTACTCTCTTTATGTGTTTAAAAGGTCAGGTGGCATCCCACTCCAGTGCTCTTGCCTGGCAAATCCCATGGATGGAGGAGCCTGGTAGGCTGCAGTCCATGGGGTTGCTAAGAGTCGGACACGACTGAGCGACTTCACTTTCACTTTTCACTTTCATGCATTGGAGAAGGAAATGGCACCCCGCTCCAGTGTTCTTGCCTGGAGAATCCCGGGGACGGGGGAGCCTGCTGTCTCTGGGGTCGCACAGAGTCGGACACGACTGAAGCGACTTAGCAGCAGCAGCATTCATGAAATAGTTTAATAATTTTAACAAAAAAACAATAGCATGTCAGAAGATCTGAAGCAGGCATTAACTACATTTTCTTCTTTTTAACTAGAAAAGCAACAGTGTGTTTAGCACACACACCAAGACCTGTAACACAAGGTTGCAAAACAGACGGAAACATACATGTTCGATAGACGCACAGAACCCGAGGGTAAGACAGTTTCCCCCGCACTGCCGTGATGTTGGGGTCACCGTGTTTCTTGTGGTCAGTGGACCCTATCGCCCCCTGCTATGTTTGGGGACCGCTTGCTCACCCACTGATAGCTATGGGGTACCCTGACCCGACTGTTTTCTCTGAGGCTTTGTAGGCTTGTTTCTGTCATGGGACTGAACACGTGACCCCCTGGCCTCTGGGCTGGCGAGGCTTTATCTGGAACACAGGGGCACCAGTGTGCACTTGGGAGGTCACAGCTTGGAAGCTGAGTCTGGAACGTGGAAGAGTCTGATGATTAGAGGGAAGTGCCACTGTTTTGGACTGGCTTCTCACGTCCACGTGAAAGCTGCTTTTCTGTAATTCCCACCCCTCGGTCTTGTTCTGCTTCTGGAAAAACAAACAATACCATAATTGCCCTTCTGTGTAAGAGCCCTTTGAATTATCAAATTCAGGAGACTGGGCAGACAAACAGCCACTGGAACTGACTCTACTGGCTGGTGGGCAGGCTGGATGTCCAGCCCTGGCTCTGCTGGGGTCTTGGGTAGTGAGTCAGGCCCTGGGTTTCTGATCCAAACCTGCAAACCGAGGCCCACAGCTGTGCTGCAGCTCGGGGCCCAGAAAACCAAAACAAAATGGCACAGCTCTGGGCACAGAGCGCACAGTTAGTGGACGGTGGCTGCTTGTTACTCTGACGTTATTTTTAGGCTAAAAAAAATTATACAGTCTTGATATATGGCCAGAAGGAGGTCACAGTTCACTGGGAGAAACAGGCATATAAATACCAGAAAACAAACGCATAGATGCCTAGAATACAACAGGACCAGGGCTGTGAGAAGAGCTGGAGAAAATAAGATGCGAACCTATCGACCAGTGCCAGTCAGTCCATTCCCCCGCCCCGCCGCCCCCGCACCCCAGGAGACACGCACGAGATGCCATCCACTGAACTGGTCCAGAAGACGGGGCCTTGCTTGCTGTCGCCTAAGAATCAGGAGTGCAATGAGGAGGTGGTGACGGGACAGGACCGGGTGAGGCCAGGCCGCAGGGCCATCTCTGCACCATGTCTTCCCAGGTGGTCGAAGGGCCCTGTCCTCTGCGGCTTGGGCGCTGCAGCTGACCCTATGGACCAGAGCCCACCAGGCTCCTCTGTCCATGGGATTCTCCAGGCAAGAATATTGGAGTGGGTTGCCATTTCCTCCTCCAGCTATTTAATAGAAAGAGAAGATCCTCTGGAGAAGGGAATGGCAACCCACTCCAGTATTCTTGCCTGGAGAATCCCATGGACAGAGGAGTCCATGGGGTTGCAGAGTCTGACACGACTGAGTGACTAAACCAGACACCCAACAGTGTGAGGATGGGAACGGAGCCTCGACAACAAGCACGCAACACCTGATCCAGCCACCAGGTGACGCTCTTGCCCTGTGTTTCACAGCGGAAGGTCCCCGCTGCAGGCCAGGACTTCCTCTGCAGAATTCAAAGACTTTCTGTCCACGGTGTTCTGCTTGAATTAGGCGGCGTATTTTTACCCCTGCAAGTCTGGCCAGGGAGGTTCAGAAGGAGAAACTTGTTTTGTCGGGTTAGCAGCTGATGGACTTCAACTGTGAACACACAGGTGTCCAGATGAGTGTATTCTGAAGTACTTGGGTGTTTAGGAAGGGGAAGCATAGATAGGGTAAGGTTTTGTTTTCTGCATATAAAGGAATAAAGTGTTTCTCCCCTTTATTTTTTTTAAATGGATCTTTGGAAAAGAGCTCTTTGTTAGATGAAATTTAAGCAAAAATAAGGATTTCAGGGTATCGGGCATTAATGGATGCTGAAGAGAGAGCTCCCTGCTCATCCCAGAGGAGCCCTCTCGGAATCAGTACTGTGTCATCAGCCTTCAGAGCCTGGGGGAACCGGTGAGGCTTCATTCTGGAGCCGTTTGTTCCTCAAACACTCTAAACGCAGAGTCCTTCCTGTTTGTGAGACGAGTGAGGAAAGGAGGGCCGTCAGCTCAGTGCTTCCGGGAGGAGAGGTCTCCCAGGATGTCAGCAGGGGAAATGGGATGGGGGCAGTTAACTGGACCAAAACTGTCATCCAGCATCGCCCTTCATCATCACTGCTGTGAACACGCTTCTCTAAGTTGCTTGGCTAATTAAACAATGCAACACAGGCAGGGACGTTGTCCGGAAGGTGCATGTGAGATTCTTTCTGCCTTGGTTTCGGGATCACCGGGTACAGACGTGCCCTTTGGACCCAGATGCGGCCGCTGCTGGCCCTGTCCCCGCCAGGAGCCGGCCCTGTTCTCTTGGCCCGGGTGTGCTCCTTCCTGTCCAGGGACGGGGCAGGAGGGAGGTGGTCGTCTCTCTCCTCGGGGACCGAGGCTGCGGGCTCCCACCAGGCACGCGGCGGGAGTAGCAGAGCAGCCTGGCGGTGAGCACCCGGCCCTCAGAGAGACCTCCCGGCTTCTCCCCGGGCCGTGAGTACCTGTGGTCCTCCGGGCGGAGGAAGGCGAGGATGCCGACTGCTCTCTAGGTGGGGGGGCTTCCCTGGGCCAGGTGGGCTGGCCATGACGTCTGGAGAGTTGACACAGGGTCCTCACACGGAGATGCTGGGTGCCGGCAGGCCAGCGCGTTGGGGCTGGTCAGCGAGGGGGAAAACAGCAGAGTCACCGGCAGCTCGCAGCGCGGGCGGGCGGGGCTTGGGTTGGCGGCCGTGGTCCAAGGACAACCGGCTGCAGTCAGCGGGGTTCCTACGTGCGCGCCCCTCCCCACCCCCAGGCTGCCGGCTTCCCCCAGCTCCGTCACAGCTCCGCCCGAAGGTGGAGGCACCCCATCACAGCATCTCCATCACCAGGCCCGGGCGGCTGTATGGTCTCCACGCGATTTCATCATCTGTCATCGTAACTCACCGGTGCCACAGCTCATTGTGTTTGGGAGGTGGACGAGTACTGAGCCTTCTGAAGGGACATCTTTGCCCAACTCTGAAAGCAGGAGGGAGTGTTGGACCAAGACGATTACTTTTTCTAACAATGTCTGTTTTGACTGGAGACCTTGCTGCCTAGTTCCCTGTCAAGCAGAATAAAAGTAAACTCCACCCCCCGCCCCCAATCCGGTGGTGCTTTATAGGGTTGGAGGGAATCTTCATAAAATATGCCAGTAATGCATCTTTGATTCAACATTCACATATTCTCCCCCACACCAAAACTCAAGGCCATGCTTTAAAGGGAATAAAAAAAAAAAAAGGTCCCATAAAGAATGACAGCTTATGTGGCTTATTTAAGAAAGAGGTTCTGATAAACTGCTAGCTCTCCCAAACTTCCAACTTTTTAACTCTAAATCCGCCAGACTCCAAATACCTACATGTAGGTCTCTAAATTTTAATTGTTCACTCCTGTGGATAAGGTTACAGGAGCAGATGTTTAAAACTATGGTGAAAAACACACATTCAGTTTACCAACGTGACCATTTTTAAGTGCACAATTCAGTCGTGTTAATCAAGTACGTTCCTATTGTTGGGAAACAGATTTCCACATCTTTTCCATCTCGCAAGAGTGACACTTTCTTCCCACTAAACACAGCTGCTCTTCCATCCCTCCCTAGCCCTGGTATGTGGCATCCTTCTGTCTTTAAGAAATGGACTCCTCCAGGGTTAACCTCTCAGAAGGGGAAACCTGAAGGTTTGGCTCTCTGGGGACTGGCTTATTTCTCTGAGCAATGTCCCCGAGTGTCATACATGTTGCATCATGTCACATGAGCTCCCTTTTTTCTAAGGCTTCACAATATTCTTTGATGTGGAGGGCTGTGTGTCTGTCCGTGGACTTGTGTTGCGTCCATCTCCGGCTGTTGTGAGCACCATGAATCTGGGGCGCAGGTGTCTCCTCTAGGGCCTGCTCTGAATCCTTTTGGATAAATATCCAGAAATGAAACTGCTGGGTCACATGATAATTCTAAGTTTTTTGAGGAATCTCCATACTCTGGTACACAATGGTTATACTCTTTTACATTCGAACCAGGTTATACCAGCCCATTTTTGACAAGTGATATAAATTGTTATACTTAGTTCCACTGCACAAGCTTGTTATTGATTGGAATGGTAAGTATTTCTGAAGGGTCAATTTGCAAGGGCAGAAGAAATTTGTCATTTACATATATAGACATGGTGCTCTAGGAAAAGGTTGTTTGATCTTAGAAATGTTTTTTTTTTTTTTTTTGGATAGTAAATGAAATTCCAGAGGCCTGAGACCAGAGCAAATTAGAAAATTGAATAGAACTCTCAATCATTTCTAATAAGTTTAGGGTAGGCAGAGCACTGCATAGTTTAAATTGAAGATCTGTGAGAACTCTGGAGTCCTGATGACGTGGATGGTTCAGAAGGGCTGTGACAAGACAGACATGTTCCTCTTGGGAAGAGAAATGCATGTGGGTTACTTAGAAACCAAACCATCATCACGGGCTAAGCTGGCAGGGTCCCCGAGTCAGGTCAGGAATGTCCTGGTGAGCGGATCCAAGTGGACACGTGGACAGGAGGGCCCATGGGGGCCTTAAGGACAGGAGCCTCGGCCAAAGAAAGGACACAGCCCTGATGCCAGGGAGAAACTCCCTGTCCACAGCTTTGTTCAGAGCTGGACACCAGTGTTGATGTTTTATGTGAAGTGCTATTAAATAGTTTAACTTGAGAACTGTGTCACATGCCGAACAATCTGAAGAAATAAAGTACTGAACTCATCACCTTAAAGTATAACTCCAGTATTTAAAGAAATGGGAAAGAGAACTGTATCAACCTTTCTAGTAATCAATCATGAAATATTAGGTCTAAAACAGGTTTGTTTTCCCTTTTCCCCAAAGCCTAGTATGTTGGCTACAGAAGATGTTTTTATTAGCACCTGTCTGGATTCTGTGTTGATAAGAAAGGGCCCAAGTGACTCCTTTGAGCAGTGGATGTCAATAACTTTTTATTTATCAGTGGATTCATTTAATTCCTGGGTATGTCAGTTCTCATATATTTTTATAACCTGATTCCCATATTATCATAAATTCTAAGTCAATACTTCTAATACCCAAAAGAGTACTTAAAACTTATCTCCACAAATCATCCTGATGTGACCAGGACATTATCGGAGTTGAGAAGGAGACACATGATCCATATTCATCCAGCAGAAAGGCTGATGACTATGTGTCTGGATAAGCACCAACTTACAGAACTGACTTTAAAGGTGATTGAGTTCAATCCATTCAAGAGTTTTGCCTATTGTGCCTGAAGCTTTATTTTTTCAGAGACTAAAATATGCTTCCACCAAGCCAGCATTCATTTATTTTTGGAAATACCAGAATTTTCATTTACGCCAAACCAGACATCAAGGAGACCTCAGACCCTGTGCCCCTGTGGTCCAGTCATGGAAGGTCAGGCCTTCTGCTTTCAGCCTAAAGACACTCAAGCCTTCAAGCTCATTTTCATGAAACACCCTGCAGGGGACCGTGTGGTGAGTGGGGGAGAGCAGGTGGGGAGTGGTGGGCAGCTGTCACTCAGGGTCCTAACGTCTGAGGGCAGGGCGGCGGCCAGGTCAGAAGTGTCTTTCCCTGCAGTGCCTGGCCATGAGGTCGCCCCTGCTCCAGGCCTGACTGCTGAGGCTGCTTGGTGTTTTGGGTTTGGCCCTGCAGATGTTTCCACTTGGGTAGAACTTTGGATTCACGAAGATGTCTGATGAAGTGTCCCTGCCCGCAGCCATGGCTCTCCAGTGCTCTGAGATGTCCCTTCCCACAGGTGCCTTTAATGACCCACCTCACACAGCACCTGGCCTTCCCCAGTGGCTCAGTGGTGAAGAATCTGCCTGCCAATGCAGGAGACGAGGCTTGATCCCTGGGTTGACAAGAGCTCCTGGAGGAGGAGATGGCAGCCCACTCCAATGTTCTTGCCTGGAGAATCCCAGGGATAGGGGAGCCCGGTGGGCTATGGTCCACGGGGTCACAAAGAGTGGGATATGATTGAGTGACTACACACAAGCACAGCAACTCATACCACATGTCAGGCTCCATCTCCAGTTCAGTCCAGTCACTCAGTCATGTCTGATTCTTTGCGACCCCACGAACTGTAGCACGCCAGGCCTCCCTGTCCATCACCAACTCCCGGAGTCCACTCAAACTCATGTCCATCAAGTTGGTGATGCCATCCAACCATCTCATCCTCTTTCGCCCCCTTTTCTTCCTGCCTTCAATCTTTCCCAGCATCAGGGTCTTTTCCATTGAGTCAGCTCTTTCCATCAGGTGGCCAAAGTATTGGAGTTTCAGCTTCAGCATCAGTCCTTCCAATGAATATTCAGGACTGATTTCCTTTAGGATGGATTGGTTGGATCTCCTTGCAGTCCAAGGGACTCGCAAGAGTCTTCTCCAGCACCACAGTTCAAAAGCATCAATTTTTCAGCGCTCAGCTTTCTTTATAGTCCAACTCTCACATCCATACATGACCACTGGAAAATCCATAGCTTGACTAGACGGACCTTTGTGGACAAAGTAATGTCTCTGCTTTTTAATATGCTGTCTAGGTTGGTCATAACTTTTCTTCCAAGGAGCAAGTGTCTTTGAATTTCATGGCTGCAGTCACCATCTGCAGTGATTTTGGAGTCCAAGAAAATAAAGTCTGTCGCTGTTTCCCCATCTATTTGTCATGAATAGATGCCATTATCTTAGTTTTCTGAATGTTGAGTTTTAAGTCAACTTTTTCACTCTCCTCTTTCACTTTCATCAAGAGGCTTTTTAGTTCTTTGCTTTCTGCCATAATGGTGGTGTCATCTGCATATCTGAGGTTATTGACATTTCTCCCAGCAATCTTGATTCCAGCTTGTGCTTCATCCAGTCCAGCATTTCTCATGATGTACTCTGCATATAAGTTAAATAAGCAGGGTGACAGTATATAGCCTTGACATACTCCTTTCCTGATTTGGAACCCATCTATTGGTCCATGTCCAGTTCTAACTGTTGCTTCTTGACCTGCATACTGATTTCTCAAGAGACAGGTCAGGTGGTCTGGTATTCCCATCTCTTTCAGAATTTTTCACAGTTTGTTGTGATCCACACAGTCAAAGGCTTTGGCATAGTCAATAAAGCAGAAGTAGAAGTTCTCTGGAACTCTCTTGCTTTTTCGATGATCCAGCGAATGTTAGCAGTTTGGTCTCTGGTTCCTCTGCCTTTTCTAATCCAGCCTGAACACCTGGATGTTCTGGGTTCACATACAGGAGGCTCCATCTTGGGATCTGTTATTGCTGTTTCTGCCCCAAACTCCTCAGCTCAAGTCAAAGTTCCAGGAAAACAAAAGATACTGGAGCTCCATCAGGAAGTCAGATCACAGCGCTAGCTGGATATTGTGTTCTGTGTTTTATGAAGTTTTCTCTTATCAGCACCTGCATCAGATGATGTTTATTAAGCCCGTTCTGGGCCCAGTGCCACATGGGATAATGTTTCCCAACAGTTTCTCACTGTGCTGGCTTTTTAAACGGTTCTGACCAATTCTGTTGTTAAGTCAATTTCTCTCTTGATATTTTTATTTTATGGTTATTTTTTATTAGAATCACCAGACAGTTCAGTTTGTGATTTCAGTGAAGGTGGTTCAAGAGCATCATGGCCTGGGTGTCAGGGTCAGCGCCGCAGGGACAGACACACCCGGTTCCTGGTCAGCAGCCGGCCCATAGCCTGGAATGTGCAGCAGCTGCACGCTGGCCTTCACAGTCCAGAAAGCTTTCTGTGCAGTTTTCAGGATGTGAATAAGCACTCTGGGTGTGTATGGCACTGAAACAGATGTTAATTTCCCCAAAGACGAGCTGTTATCCTTGGTATTAGTTAGCTGCCCTTGCTGGCTTCCTTCTTGGCTGAGCTGGTAAAGAATCCACCTGCAATGGGGGAGACCTGGGTTCGATCCCTGGGTTGCAAAGATCCCCTGGAGAAGGGAATGGCTACCCACTCCAGTATTCTGGCCTGGAGAATTCCATGGACTGTATAGTCCATGGGGTTGCAAAGAGTCAGACACAACTGAGTGACCTTCACTTCTTACAGCTGCCCTTTCTAGTTCATCTGCTTTATTTTTTCCTGAAGTTTCCCACACTAGTGTGTAAAAACTTCTAATAAAGATAAAATGTTACTTGTAAATGATGACAATAGCTGCATGAGTCCAGGATCTTAGCAGTATCTGCCTGCCCCCAACTTCTGCTCTGTGAGGAGAACCGTCGAATGTGAACATGTATTAACCATTTCAGCCCACTGAGCACATCCTGATGAGCCTACATAGTAATGTGGACCTTGAGGTATCTGTCATTAGCCAGAGAACAGATACAACGTGCAGATACATAGGTGTGATTTCTTTCATGGTTATGAGCTGCCTGATGCTGTGTTGGCTTCATGCATGCCATGTGAGCCATCCCTTCAGAGGCTTAGGAAAGCTGGGAGATTCACCAGAGAATCTGGACCCAGATCAGAATCCTTAGGACTCCCCACTCGTGGCCCCTCCATAAGCTGTCAGAGGCTGTGGGTTCTTGGCTGGCATTTCACAGACCCCAGGCATGTCTTTACAGCACAGCTGTCAGATTCCATCTACAGGCAGTTAATTTTTGAAAGAACCAAGGGTCCTCAGGCTCATGGTGGTGTCAGCCTGGCTGAGCGGTAGGGACTCCATCCTGGGGCAGAGCAGTGGCACTTGCCTTGGGGAAAGAAAAGGGGCCTAAGATGCCAACAGACAGCCCTGGAGTACTGCTCATTCACAGACTGCAAAGAACCTGGACTCCCACGTGCAGAAGAGGGGAGCTGAGGGGAAATAGCTCTTTTTACACAACTCAGCTCTGAAGGACGGGGAAGGCAGGGTGGGATGACTGTGCATGCAGCTGAAGCCCATCAAGAAAGCTGCCAAATCTCACGATGCACAGACGCATGTCTTGGTTTCACAGAAGACATTGAAAACCATGGCTCTAATTGAAGCTGTGGACTTCATGTTGGGGTGAGGAGGAGATGGGCAGGGAAGCAGCCATTGGACTGGGGGCAGGGAAGAGAGGGAGTGTCAACATGGTCAGGACACAGGGTCCCCTAGATCTCAGCTGCATCCTGGTGATGGAGTGTTCCTTTCCTCTGGAAGAGTGCATGGCCTCCCTTGGGCTTCTCTCTGCTCCCAGGAAGAAAAGGGCTCACAATAGCTTTTAAGTCAAAGAGGCATATTTTGGGGGTGCTTTAGGCCAGCTTCTTTCCAGGCGGAGGTGCTCCTGTGCTCACACACAGCATTTAGCATGGTTTCCACATCACAGGATTTCCACAGTTACAGGCTTGCTCCTCTGCCTCCTCTCCCTCCCTCCCTCCTTTCACTATCTCTGTCCTTCCCTTCCTCTGGCTCTCTGCCCTTTGTCTCTGTCTCTTCTCTCTCTGCTCTCTGCTCCTTCTCACTGCTCTTCTGACTCTTTGTCTCTCTGCCTCTGCCTCTCCCCTTCCCCCAGGACAGGGAAGTCACGTGGGGCCAGCGTCTTCTCTGGCTCTGCCTGCAGAAACACACTCACAAAAGGAGAGTGAGTCCACCCGCCTGTCTGCTGTGTATCTCTCACAGGGTGGAGACTGGGCTTGAGCACCAGTCACCTTGAAATGCAAGCCCACATTCTCAGCCCAGGTGCCACGGGTAGACCGAGCACTCACAGGTACACAGGCTCCTGCACGTCTGGGCTCCTAGGTGGGGTGGAGCGGCTCGGTGGAGCGTGGACGCCTGGCTTTAAGGCTTTAATCTGGATGGAGAACTAGAGCAAGGAGGACATAAAGAGGCCTTCCCAGCAGCAGAAACAGCAAAGCGGCCAATCAACCAGTCTTGGGAGACTTGGCAGCAACGTGGACTCAGGACCATGGACAGCTCCCGAGCGATGGCTCCCAGGACCCAGCTCGCCTTGTTCCCTGTTCACGTGCTGTCAACAGCCCTACATCTCTCGGTCCAAGGAGACTCACCAGGAGCTGCACAGAGACGCTGGAGATCATCAACGTCTACTCGAAACTTCCTTCCTGCAGTCACTGCAGGTGGGGAGACAACGGCGAGGGCTCCCCAGAAGAGAAAGAAGGGTTCTTTCCTCCAGCATTTTACGTGTTGACAAATACTTCATCACTTCATATGGTGCAGAAATCTCAAAAGTTTGTGACAGGAAAGGAGAAGGCCAGTTTTGCCTTCATTTATCAAATCCAATGAATGTACCTTTAGCTCTTGAACTTTAAAATATGAAAACACTGGGGTCAGACTGCGAGCCCCTTGACAAGTCAGCATGAGAACAGCAGTAGCTGAGGCTGAATAGGCCGACCTGGTTAAAGCAGCTGTCAGAGCCGGTTCATCGGTGACGAATGCAGTTACAGGAGTCTCATTAACACAATACCAGCAATAAACCCAAGGAACTGAAAGGAGGCCAGTGCCAAAGGCAGGAAGGAATGGAAATCACTTCTGCCTGAAGCAGCAGGTGCCCAGACAAGGGGGCCCCAACACCCACCCTCCTGACTACTCATCAGGTTACTTCCCTGGTACTGGCAACCTTTTATCACCCAGACAGGTGACAGTGACAGTCGCTCAGTCGTGTCCGACTCTTTGTGGCCTCATGGACCGCAGCCCACCAGGCTCCTCTGTCCACGGAATTCTCCAGCAAGAGTACTGGAGTCAGTAGACTTTCCCTTCTCCAGGGGATCTTCCCAACCCAGGGATCGAACCTCGGTCTCCCCCATTGCAAACAGATTCTTTACCATATGAACAACAGGGAAGCCCCTTTATCACCCAGAAGTAAACTTTATTATTATTACATAATTATTGATTGTCATCATATAAAATATATATACAGATAGAATGTGAAAGCCAGGTTTGCTGATATTAAAAAGAACTATACTATAGATACTAATTTTGTGATTTTTAACAGAAGACAAAGAAATGAGAGAAGGCATCATAAGCCCATTATAAGCCTTCTGCTGCTGTTCACAGAGTGGACATGCAGAGACAGGGAGGCTACTCCACCGGGGGGAGCAGGCAGGTCAGCACCACCTCGCTGTCCCTCCCCACAGTCCCTGCTGTCATGAGGGGCGTCACTGGCTTCCCCATCCCCCCAGTGTGGGTTAGGTGCCCCTCGTAGACACTCGTGAGATACAGGGAATTGTACTGATCTGCTTATTTGTATGAAAACACTTCCTTTGCCATTAACTTCTAAGTTAATAAGTTTGTATGAAAACACCTCCTTTGCCATTAACTTCTAAGTTCATCAGAGTAAGGACTGACCATAACCATCCACTCGCCTGTCTTCAGGGATGATCCCAAAGCATCAGTCTTAATAAACACTCATTCAGGGTCACAACACCAGAGGTTGTGATTCAGGCTGAAGTGAGCATTAGGATCTGTGTCTTTATTTTAATAAAGAGAAATCTGATAACTGGTGGGGTTTGGCAGGTGCCATCTTCTACCCTCACTGCATCACAGGAACGGGCATTTTTTGAAACAGGTCTGGGCCAATCATGTGGAAATTCAGATTCCAGTGGCTGGACATGGAGCCTACCCACCAGATGCTGTTGTTGGCTTTCCTGAGGTTAACGGTGCCCATGGCAGGCAGAGGGGACTCCAGAACTTCTGTGATTGAGGGCCAAACAATGTGGTACGTGCTTCAGTAACATCAAGAAGACATTTCTATTTTCAGGCTAAGAAAGTTGTCATTAACCTTAAAGAAAGGTAATTTGCTGCAGAGTTTAGTTTTAAAGCTAAGCACACACGCTCCACAGGGACATGCATTGCTTTATGCGTTTGCGGTAAGTGGTGGCCAGTTCTGTGACTTTTGTCCAAAAAAATGAGGATTTGAAGATTGAGCTACAAGCTATGCTATCAAGAGAGTAACTATTGAGGCTGGTTTTGAATTATAACTGAGCCAAAAAGCATTTCAAAGCAATCCGTTCTTTTTCTTCCCTTTCTCACTTAAAAAACTTGGCTGTATTTTCTCACATTTGGTAAAAGGAATGCTCAGAATCTTCTGCTGGGTATGCCAAGTTGTAGCCCAGAGCACAGTTTCAGAGCTGATTCATGGGTCCCAGAAGGCTACCTGGGAGAGATTTCTGTGGTTGCAATGTCCTATTTTTTCCCCTGAATTACTTTGTATCTGATGCAGACTGGGATTTTGCATACAGATTGGGCACTGCTTTGAAACCTCCGCTACAATGCATATTTCATGATTAGTCTTCTCAAACTCCAAAACCTCTCCAGAAAAAAATCCTGTACCTTTGTGGTTTGCTTATTAAAATCTACATGGGCCAATGAAAGGAGTTGTCCCCTAACTTAACAAGAAATACTTTTTAAAACAAAACTTGGAAGAGTTGAAAATGGCATGAACAACAAAAACAAACCACTAAAAGGGAAAAATATTTAATTGTTAAGTATGGATTTGAGGAAAAAAGACTTATGATTGTAATTAAAATAATCCCCCCTTGGTGGAAGGCATGTGGACCAACATACTCTCTTCCCATGTGATGTACTGTGAGAGAACACAGATAGAGTGAGCTTAGATCCCAGTAGAAAGATGCGTTTGCTCTAACTCCTGGCAGGGAAACCAGACACTGGTGATGGAATGGGGCCGAGGACGAAGGCATAAGATCAGGAAGGGAGTTTGACATGTGAGAGCTTCCTGCTTATATGCGGATTCCCTTTTTTCTTGGCGGATGACTCACCTTTGCCTGGGAAATCTGAGGACATTTTATCTGAGTAGACCGCCCCAGCACTGTTTCTTGCCCATCTAAGAGCATTTAAGATGTGAGGATGGGAAAACCCACAAATGCAAATGCAATCACCTCTGGTCCTTCTGGTCAACCCCTCTGGGCTTCCCCGCTGAATGCATGGCCTCATCTGTGGTCCAGTTTCTCCATCCAGAACCAAAGAGATGGCGATGCCCCCCTGCCTTACTCTTCTGTATTAATTTGCCCAGCAGTGCCTGGGTCTTTTGAGGGGTTCACGTCCCTCCACTGGCAGAGGCCTTGATCATCCCTGACCTCTGCTCCACCCCCAGTGTCAAAAGCTCTGTCCTGCTCACAACTCTGCAAACCTTAAGCAATGTTCTGTCCTGTAGCCAGAATGATACTTCTAGATTTTCTATCTCATGATAACCCTTCTGTGCTTAAAACCCTCTGGTGACCCCACAGCCACCAGGATAGATCTTGTCTGCATGGGAACAACCCTCTGCAGGAGCCTCCCCCCACTTTCTCTATCAACGCCCTCCCTCCCCACTCCATGATCTGCTGCAGCCACGTTTCACTTGAGATTTCTTAAGTTTACTTTGCTCTCCTTGATGGCAAGAGCTTGAAACATTCCATTTCTGTGTGAAATAGGATTTGCCCTTCTTGACCTCTGGGCAATGCCTACTCAAACTTCAGAATTCAGCTTAAAAACAGCACTTCCTCCAGGAAGCCCTCCTTACTGGAATGTGTCCTCTCCACAGCACATGCCTCCGCCAGCACGACTGGTGTGGTTCACACACGTGCTTCTGTCTCATCCAGATCATTTGTTCTGGACTTGAGACACGTGCATGTTCATCCTGCACCCTCAGTGTACTGGGGGCTCATCCAGCAAGGTCATGGAAGGTCAGCCCTCATGCATGTCTGCACCGGCCATCACAGCACCCTGTCCACACCCCCCAGGGTGAGGTCAGATGCTTCTCCCATAGGATCCTGAGAGTGGTCACCTGAGAATACATTTAACTGCTCCTGACATAGCTCTGTTACTGTCTCCTCACCCTCACCAGCCTTGGGCTCATTCTGGGTATCTTCTCCTTTCCCTCTAGGAATCCCAAGGACATGGTAGGCTTGACTAGAAATCCTTCTGGGATGTGTTTGCACGATTTCATGTTTCCAGGTTCATTTCTATAGTGATTACTCAGTCTGTGGACATGATTCAAGCAGTAGCTCTCTTAAAAGCCCCTTCACAGCAACGCTTTCACAATAGCTGGAACACGGAAGCAACCCGAGTGCCCATCAACAGCAGAAAATTCTGATATTCACCAGTGCTCTTCCTTTTTAGGGCTGAATAACATTCCACTATATGCACACACTACATCCACTTACCCAGTCATCATCTTTTTTATATAAGGATATATGTATATTATAAGCCTATGACATACAATTGACTTGAAGTCCAAAACAGAGAATGGAGGTTAGGCATGTCACGTCATCCTAAAAACATCCCACTGGAAATCCAGAATAATCTCAAACTTGCATTCTAATGCTGACAATAGACTTGACATATATAAAGTTTAAAATGACAGTAAATGCATCTGTCATCTGTTGATGGGCACTCAAGATTCTAGAGCCCAGGGTCCCAGAGTCTCAGAAGGCCAATGCTAACTGTTCCTTTCCTCACCCATCCCCCAGAGCTTAACTTCTCTTTGGAGCCTTTTATTCTGACTTTTGTGATGTAACACCTTATTTCTATTAAATAAACCCAAGAATCTTCGTTGTCAGTTTATTCAATATGATGTTCATCATGAATTTAAGATGTTGAATTCAAGGTGTATTTTTAAAAATTTATATATTTTAATTGGCAGATAATTACTTTACGATATTGTGATGGTTTCTGCCACACATCAGTATGAATCGGCCATAGGTATACATGTGTCCCCTCCATCCTGAGCCTCCCTCCCACCTTCCTCCCCACCCTGTCATATTTTAAACATTTATTATATTAATGAAAACCTTCTAGAACTATCTTTTGCATTTTTCCTAGATGTGAAACTTTTCCTATCCTTAATGTTTATATTTTTATTTGGCTTCTCAAATTCCTCAGTTTTCTTTCAAGATTATTTGGATGATCTTTATTTCCTAGAAGAGCATACTTAACAGATTCAGGGACAGATTTTCAGAACACAAACAGTACATTTTATAGAAACGTTCTGCTAGTGACTACTTATTTGTGATCTTGCTATGTAAGTACATTTTTTTACACACTGTTCTCTTGGTTTTCCTCAACATCTCTGTATCACTTTTAGTCAAGAAACATCATTTTCCATGAAATGGGAAGAAGTTCACAGCCAAGAGGATTTAAGATATACTCAAGTTACCTTCTTGAAAATTGGTAGAATCAGCAAGGCTGCTTAAACACGTTGGTTTTGAGGCCTCAACTTTCTTGGCTGCCTGACTTGGACACTGTGGCGAGCTTCAGCCTGTATCAGCCTAGGGATGACAGCTGCTTCACTTCCCTAACGTCTTCCTAGGCTTTCGGCAGGTTATCCTGGTCTCGGAAACCTTTCCATTTGTTGTCATACTGGGTTTTTCATGATTACATCATTGAACTAATTAGCCTTTTTTTCTTTCCTTTTGCAATCTTAATGTTCCTACTGTTCCACTGAAGTCCTTGAAGGCACGTTATCTTACTGGTCTCATCTGTGTATAGTGATGATAAATGGATGTGTTGGGTGAGTTAATGAACATGAGTTTAGATACCAACATAGGACTTGGGATTTTCATTTTTTTTTAAATAGCAATCTAAACAATTAATATAATGCCACTTTAAAATTAGAATGCAGCGATAGCTTAATTGTAAAGTTTCATCTTCAGTCATATACAGACTTCATGTCCAACACGCTTTATAAATGTACACTGTTTATGCACCTGAAGCGGCCTAGTGACAGCTCTCTCCACATCACTTCCCAATGATTTGATAGACTGTTTCATTCCTGTAAGAAGTCCAGGCACATAGAGAGTTGACATAGAGCTCTTGTCCGGAAAGAGAGAGAGAAGTGTAAAAGCGTAAGAGAGACACATGAACAAGTAATTATATTAACAGCTACTTGAACATCAAAAGCAATCTGAAAATGTCCACTGTGATGAAAAGGAAATGGCATGAAATTACAAAGAACACAACAGAAAGCTACATATTTTATTTGAAGTCACAGAGTCTCCCTGGAGGTTCACAAGGCATGGAGCACACAGGAGTGCTGTGTGGAGCTTGTGAACATCTGTGGGCAATGACCTTCATAACATTCAACTGGAAACAGCCACCCACACAGCAACTGACACAGAAGGGTCCTCCTGAATACATTCCTTATCTGGAGCAATGTCTCTGAAGATCTACTTCTTATAAAACTTCAGTTTAAAACTGCATGTGACTATGCTTAGTTCAGTTCAGTTGCTCAATCATGTCCGACTCTCTGCGACCCCATGGACTGCAGCACGCCAGGC
This sequence comes from Bos javanicus, assembly GCF_032452875.1. NCBI lineage: Eukaryota > Metazoa > Chordata > Mammalia > Artiodactyla > Bovidae > Bos > Bos javanicus. Next base: position 1,975,454 of record NC_083894.1, read on the forward strand.
CTCCCTGTCCATCACCAACTCCCAAAGTTTACTCAAACTCATGTCCATCGAGTTGTGATGCCATCCAACCATCTCATCCTCTGTCGTCCCCTTCTCCTCCTGCCTTCAATCTTTCCCAGCATCAAGGACTTTTCAAATGAGTCAGCTCTTCGCATCAGGCGGGCAAAGAATTGGAGTTTCAGCCTCACCATCAGTCCTTCCAATGAATATTCAGAACTGATTTCCTTTAGGATTGACTGGTTTGATTTCCTTGCAGTCCAAGGGACTCTCAAGAGTTTTTCTCCATTGCCACAGTTCAAAAGCATCAATTCTTTGGTGCTCAACTATCTTTATAGTCCAACTCTCACATCCATACATGACTATGGGAAAAACCATAGCTTGACTAGACAGACCTTTGTTGGCAAAGCAATGTCTTTGCTTTTTAATATGCTGTCTAGGTTGGTCACTACACTATTTTACACTAAATTGCGATAATCCCCAAAGAAATACTACAATATTAACACTGTCTCAAAATACTACATTGTTTCACTTCTAGTATTTCTAAAAATATGAAGAAAAAATTAATCTCTGTGTTTACTTTTTTACAAAACAGCAAAAAAGTAAAAATTCAGAGTATCTCTATTTTCATGCTAATATAAAAGAATGATTTTGTGAATGACTCCCACACTTATTATTTTTATCCAGTCTCACTGGAAAAGACCCTGATGCTGGGAAAGATTGAGGGCAAAAGGAGAAGGAGGCAACAGAGGATGAGATGGTTGGATGTCCGTCACTGAATGGACATGAGTTTGAGCAAACTCTGGGAAATAGTGGACAGGGAAACCTGGCATGCTGCAGCCCACCGGGTCGCAGAGCTGGACATTACTTAGTGACTGAACACATTGAAATTATAATCATGTGGAGACGTGCATCATCAATTGCTCGAAAACAACAAAAACGTGGAGAAAAAAGTGCCTTTAGAACGCGGTGGCTTGTTTCATAATCTTAATCTCCATCTTTTAAATTTTCCAGAGTGCTCTTATATCAAAGCTCCACTAGGTGATGCTGTGAGAATACTGATGGGCAGAGCAAATTCCTTCATAACAAATGGGAAACTTTTACTTTTTTGGGTAATTTTTGATATTTTATTAATTTTTAAAACCTTGATATTTAAGGTAGCTCAGTCACTATGCAGCTCAAGGTACTTTAACTCCTAGGCTCATGGTCCAAAGCCCAAGAATCAAGGAAACCCTGGATGGGGGCAGTTGGCCCTGAAGGTCCTGGATAGCTCTGGACCCCTCTGATCCTGGGGGCTCTGATCTGGATAGCACATTAAACCTTCCCGTGTTGGGCCCCTTAGAACACAAACCAGCATCACAATGTGTAATGTGAGCATGTACAGTCCCTGCCAACTTTACCTCAACAAGGCTGGGAAAATTTAAAAATTTTGCCTCTGTTTACCTTGTTATCCTTTCGAGGACTGGTAAAACATGGTTAGTAGAGTCTATTATGTGTGATTCTAGCTGTATAAAAATATGTTATTGTGCTTAAAGATGTAAATTTATAAAAATCGCCAAACTGGAGATAGGAACTTGGCTTTCAGATTATTATAAGCATTGCCTATAAAACTTCTGGAGAAGGCAATGGCACCCCACTCCAGTACTCTTGCCTGGAGAATCCCATGGATGGAGGAGCCTGGTGGGCTGTAGTCCATGGGGTCACTAAGAGTCGGACACAACTGAGCGACTTCACTTTCACTTTTCACTTTCATGCATTGGAGAAGGAAATGGCAACCCACTCCAGTGTTCTTGCCTGGAGAATCCCAGGGATGGGGGAGCCTTGTGGGCTGCGGTCTATGGGGTCGCACAGAGTCAGACATGACTGAAGCGACTTAGCAGCAGCAGCATAAAAATTTCACTAGGGGCTTCCCTGGTGGCTCAGACGGCAAAAGCGTCTGCCTGCAATGCGGGAGATCTGGGTTCGATTCCTGGGTCGGGAAGATCCCCTAGAGAAGGAAATGGCAATCCACTCCAGCACTCTCGCCTGGAAAATCCCATGGACGGAGGAGCCTGATAGGCTACAGTCCATGGGGTCGCAAAGAGTTGGACATGACTGAGCGACTTCACTTTCATAAAAACTTCAAGTGACTGAAATGTATTTTTAATACTGGTTTCCATTCTTTTCTTGTAATGACTTCGATTAAATATCTCTCTGGCACATATTTAAATAATCTGTTCTTTGGTTAAATATAAGTTTTATAATAGGAAACTTACTGAAACAGTTTATTATAGTGCTTTGGTCTGGAAAAAAATCATAAAAGGAATACAGTTGAAGTCTGTAGTGAATGTAAGTACTAAGCAAAATCTCACATTCTTCCTACAAAACAGTCTCTTGACAGCCCAGGGACTGTGTTCACTGTATCTGGGTGCACTTGGGAGCCCCAGCCTCCATGGAACCACAAGGCTGCGTGGAAAGGCATGGAGGTCTTGTGTGTTTGTTCCTTTCAGGGCTTGTGTAATGTGAGCTGGGGGAGCCTCAAATCTCAGTGGACACGCACTGAGGCCATATGAGCAAGTCAGGATGGGTTAAATCAACGACCACCCACTCGGATCCTGAGCTGCTTTGGGGGCTCTGTGTAACTTTCTTCACCGGTGTAGGAGCGGGTCCCGGGGTGCCTCTGGGGTGTTGTCATCACAAACTCGTCAGCCGTAGGCACCGCACTGTCAGCTCTGCAGCCACCGGAGCCCCTCATTCTCCTCATGGCCCTGGGGCTGGGCCACTGGATCCTGCTCATACAGGGAGAATCACGTGCAGCTGTAACAGCTGTTCACTTTTCCACAGATCTGTTCACTCATTAATCCATGACGTACACGTTTCTGACATATGGAGTACATACGGATGTCCTGGAAGCTCGTGGAATTTTTATTCTGGTTTGTGTAGCCACGAACAGAGCACAAAAATGCAGAAATGGCAGCCAACTGCAGGCACGCTGACTCCAAGTCGGTGCCTCTGTGAGATTCTCATGCACATCACTGCTTGAGAAGCGCCATCCTGAGCAGGACGTGGTGCCTGCAGACCACTGGTACAAAGAAAGGGCAGCATGTCCCTCTCAAAACAGCTGCTCACTACGTTTACCTCTAACTGAAGATGAAAAACCAAGGGGCCATTGAAGACAGCTGTTGCAGGGAGAAGTCATATCATTTATAACTGATCAGAAAAACAAGGACCGTCATCGCTAACCATGTGGAGTCAGACTCAGGTTTGCCTGGGACCCACTGGCTCCTGATTGCTGAAGGTGACTGGCCTTTGTCCATTTGCTGCCCCACAACTGAATCACACTCCAGACAGAGCTCAAAAAACTTCATAAATAACATGAACTATTAATGTAAATTTGAAATCTCAGATGATAAATAGCAATTTATTTTAATAGACTGAACTAGAAATATCAATTCCGTAGCATTCCCTTCAAATGTATGGCAAAGGGGTACTTCCTGTTTCAGCACCAATAGCAATAATCCTTTTCCCACCATGAAACAACAAACCTATAAAATACGACCAAAAAAGCAATCTACTAAAATGTGCAAGTAAAGATACATAAATTTTTAAGAATCAAATATATAATTTCAAAGGAACGAAATCCTATTCGTTCCTAAGTATGGTTAAGTAAGGAGTTTTTTATGTGTTTCACTGATAGGCAATATAAAGGCAAGTCAGAATCTAATTCCCTCACACTGGACAAGGAACCATAAAATAAGCTGCTCCTTAATAAGGACACAATCCTCTCCTCTGTGCGGATGATGTCAATCAACATTTTGGATGTGAATTCCCAAAGACGCTTACCATCTCATTGTTGGCCCTTCCCATCTCACTCCAGGATCTTTGAAGTTGGTAGACGATTTCTCTATGTATTTGGGGGAATTTGGCAAGAAAAGAAAGAAGGCTATTTTCTACACTTAGGGATCTAAGATAGGAAAAAATTATGTGATTTGACCACGTAGAAGGTGAGCTTCAGAGTCTCTGCTAGAAGCTGGGTTGTCTGCAGGGATTCAAAGCAGAGACTCTGCCGCAGAACAAGACCCTGTCCTGCCCTGTCCTCTCGTTACCTAGCTGTGTGTTTGTCCTTCTGTCTTCCTTTCTTTCTCTCTCTGGGGGAAAGGATCACAGAATAATAAGTTTATCTACTTGCATGGAGACACATGAATCAAATTAAAATAAGAACTCTACTTGCTACACAATGACTTAGAGCACGTTTTACGTAACAAGTGCTGGATTTGAAGATGCTGAGACTTCATATGACTTAAGTGTCCATGTGGTCATGACAAATAATATTCTGCATCTTCCAAAGGAAGGGAACCTCCCCCACCCCCAAAAATGCCCTCGTGTGGGAGCAGCACAGAACTCTTCTTAGAGTGTGATGGCGAATTTTATGCATCAGTTTGGCAACGGCATGAGTTCTGTCCATCAGACCATTTCTTCTCAGCAGTGCCCTCATCAACTGCAAAATTGTAGAATTATTACTCTTCCGATGGTAAAGATGCTTTTCTCAGCTGCCAACCTCATTTCTTCTTGAGCTTCATGAAGCCTTAAGCATCTAAGGATTTTGACCCATTAGCTCCAGAATGCCACCCTGAAGACCTTGGGAAGCTGTATACTGGCCTCACCTAGAAATGCAATCTGCAAATCAACCTGACTACTGACCTTGGACTGACTACAGACCATCTACTTGGTAAGAATTTTCTTTTGTTTTACCTTGTGTTACCTACAGTATGTCATTATTTATATAAATTACTGAAAAAAGATTTGGTAGAAAAAAGTGACATATTGCCATTAATAACTGAACGTCTTAAGGATAGAAAAAGTAGAAAGGAAAGGATGGCATTATGCCTGCGTGTGTGTGTTGTGCGCTTACCACCCAAAATTTGATATCATGCCCTTTCTCAATCTAAATTTGACATTTCAGGACATGCCAACTGAATTACACATTTAGTCGTTTTTGTTTGAAAAATGCAAAAAAAAAAAAATAGTAATGATGACAACAGCAAGACAGGGAGAAGAGCAGACAACACAGTTTCCATGTTCCCAAAAAGATTAGAAATGGATGGAGGGGTGTGAGCAGGTCCTGCTGAACCCAGACTCCCAGTCACGCAGCTGGGGGCCCTGGGCTGTCCACCCCCACACAAGTGGTTGTAAGTGACTGAGAGAGAAGAGAGAGCCCGAGCCCCTACCTGTGCCTCACGCCGCCTGGTGGTGCCTCCCCCGATGTTCCGTTTCACGTGCGGCACACACAAGAGACAGTGGTCTAACAAAATGAAAACAGACTCTCCAGGCAGGCCAGTGGCAGGAGGCAGGGGTCAAGAGACGGGAACCAGGCGGGTTGGCTGAATGTCTGTAACCTTGTGGTGGGAATCACCCTCAAGTAGCCCTTCATGGGGTCGCAAAGAGTTGGACTCGACTGAGCGACTGAACTGAACTGAACTGAACTGAACTGAATATACATGTTTCAATGCTATTTTCTCAAATCATCCCACCCTCACCTTCTCCCACAGAGTCCAAAAGTCTGTTCTTTATATCTGTATCCCTTTTGCTGTCTTGCATATAAGGTTGTTGTTACCATCTTTCTAAATTCCATATATATGCGTTAATATACTATATTGGTATTTTTCTTTTTGATTTACTTCAGTCTGTATAATAGGCTCCAGTTTCATCCACTTCATTAGAATTGATTCAAATGCATTCTGTTTAATGGCTGAATAATATTCCATTGTGTATATGTACCACAGCTTTCTTATCCATTCATCTGTCAATGGACATCTAGGTTGCTTCCATGTCCCAGCTATTATAAACAGTGCTGCGATGAACACTGGGGTACACGTGTCTCTTTCAATTCTGGTTTCTTGGTGTGTGTGCCCAGCAGTGGGATTGCTGGGCCATATGGCAGATCTATTTGCAGTTCTTAAAGGAATCTCCACACTATCCTCCATAGTGGCTGTACTAGTTTTCATTCCCACCAGCAGTGTAAGAAGGTTCCCTTTTCTCCACTCCCTCTCCAACATTTATTGTTTGTAGGCTTTTTTTTTTTTTAATTTTTTAATTTCCCCATCCTGATGTTTGTAGACTTTTTGATAGCAGCCATTCTGACCAGTGTGAGATGGTATCTCATTGTGGTTTTGATTTGCATTTCTCTGATAATGAGTGATGCTGAGCACCTTTTCATGTGTTTGTTAGCCATCTGTATATCTTCTTTGGATAAAGTATCATTCTTTTAAAAAATTTTATTTTTAATTTAAGGATGATCACTTTACAATATTGTGTTGGTTTCTGCCATACATCAACATGAATCAGCCATAGGTATACATATGTCCCCTCCCTCTTGAATCTCCCTGCCACCTCCCACCCCCTCCCACCCCTCTAGGTCATCACAGAGCGCTGAGCTGAGCCCCCTGTGAAATACAGCAAGTTCCCACTGGCTGTCTATTTCACATATGGTAACATATACATTTCAATGCCACTCTCTCAACTCGTCCCAGCCTCTCCTTTCCCATGTTCACAAGCCTGTTCTCTACATCTGCGTCTCCATTGCTGCCCTCCAAATAGGCTCATCAGTACCATCTTTCTAGATTCCGTATATACGTGAATATATGATATGAAGTCTCATTCTTAAGCATAAACCAAGCCCTGAGGGTAACTGGACACCTATGACACAAAAAAGGACGCTGAGTAACAGAAATACAGAACAATTAAAACCAGAACTCCAAGGAAATACGGCGACACCAGAAACTAGAGCTAACATCATCAGAGGAAGGAGGGGAGGTGCTGCACCTATGAGACAGGAGCCAACATCATGGAGATGGGCAGCTGGGGACCACGGGGATCCAGGAGACAACCGCGGGGCAGCTCCAACAGAAGCATCACCAGGGGCCCTGGGAGGCAATGGTGAAGGGTAAAGAAAAAGAAGATATGGGGTATGTTTGAAGTCTATGGGAGTTGTGAACAAAACAGAGTAGGGGTTAAATCAGATTAAAAAAATATATATTCATACTGGGGAGGAAAACATGTCCAGGAAAGCGTCATGAGTGTTCATTCCAAGCTTATGAGAGGCAAGGATTTGCCTCAAGTGCACAAAAAAGGAAACCTTCCTTTACATGGCAAACCATGGCTTATTCTTTCCTACCACTTTCTGGCCACAGGCTATCTGCTGCAGCAAACGCCAGTCCGGCTCAGAATGGCTGCTTCTCATGACAGCAGACACTGGCCTTGCCAAACAGAGGTCTCCGGTAGCTTGCAGGTGGAAATCAGGAAATGTAACTAAAACACCGAGTGTATTCATGTGCAAATGTATTCATACACTGAACTCGAATTTCATTTCAAAGATTAGCTTATATATTAGACGATTTTTTCCCCTAAAACTCAAGCTGTGTTATGCTTTTGGGTTTCAAAACTGATGATACTGATTGTGCATTCTGAATTTGGTTGACAATTCTGTGGATGATTGATATGGCCCTTTTGAAAGCATCTTAGCTCTGCAGCCCTAAGCAAAGTAGTCATTTGGTTGGAATAGGCAATTATGAAGTCACATGGGAAGGGCACATTCTAAAAGACAAGTTTAAATGATGATTTTCCGTGACTACTTTTTCCGCATCTGATTTTATAATGGTCAAAGGCCTCAAAAATAATCTTTTCATTTCTTTGTCTCATTTGCCGTCTCTTCGATAAATCTGTGATGCCCTCCTAATGCTATTGTAAAATAAAATTATAAGATGCTTTAAAGCAACTGAATTTTCCCAAACTTTCTTAATGAGATAATAAAATAAGAACAACGGGTCCAGATATTCCTAATGTTTCTATGGAAAAGGTTACACCATTCTCATTCAAGGTTAATGATAAGGCTGTGGGTCATTTAATAAATGCTAAATTGGCCTGTGATGTTTTAAATTGTCCATAAATAATGACTAGACAAATGGAATGTAAGCCCAAAATTATTTATGATCGACCTCGGTGATCAATCTTGCAAACGTTTGTATAAATGACTCATCATATTATTCAAAGTCAGGGAAAGATTTAATCACTTACATGATGACAGCATAAAATGACTAAAAGAAGTTAGAATTAAGTGTGAGGGAGAGAGAAACTGAATAAAGTTTGAACACGTACTTCATTCACCAATAAATATAGTGATTGGTAAATATGATATGATTCCCATAGAATCATTTGCAAAAAACATTTATATACATTATCTTTTGAAAAAATTTTGTGTTATTATAAGATAGGCAGTAAAGATAGTATCCACTTTTTTCAGGTGGGCATCTCACACTCAGAAAGATTATATATGCTGGTAAATAATGAAACTGCAGTTCAACTCTTGGAAAAGACTCTGATGCTGGGAGGAATTTGGGGCAGGAGGAGAAGGGGACGACAGAGGATGAGATGGCTGGATGGCATCACCGACTCCATGGACGTGAGTCTGAGTGAACTCCGGGAGTTGGTGATGGACAGGGAGGCCTGGTGTGCTGTGATTCATGGGGTTGCAGAGAGTCAGATATGACTGAGCGACTGAACTGAACTGAAGTGAATTCAACTCTAGACCTCATGCCTCCAAAACCAGCTGGTCCAGTGTTACGTTCTGTGGTCTCTCACCTCACACAGACTCATGGCCTGAATATTCACCCATAGGTATTAGGAATTTTTTTTTCCACGTACAGTATTTTATGATTCCGTTTATGTGAAATACCCAGTATAGGCAAACTTATAGAAACAAGCTAGATTAGAGGCTAGAGGGAAGGAAAAATGGGTATGACTGCTGAATGGTGATGGAATGTCCTTTTTTTGTGTGGTTGTTTTGTTTCTTTTTTAATTTAAAAAAAAATTTATTTAGGGTTTTCTATGTAAAGGATCATGTCATCTGCAAACAGTGAGAGTTTTACTTCTTCTTTTCCAATTTGGATTCCTTTTATTTCTTTTTCTGCTCTGATTGCTGTGGCCAAAACTTCCAAAACTATGTTGAATAGTAATGGTGAAAGTGGGCACCCTTGTCTTGTTCCTCACTTTAGAGGAAATGCTTTCAGTGTTTCACCACTGAGGATAATGTTTGCTGTGGGTTTGTCATATATAGCTTTTATTATATTGAGGTATGTTCCTTCTATTCCTGCTTTCTGGAGAGTTTTTATCATAAATGGATGTTGAATTTTGTCAAAGGCCTTCTCTGCATCTTTTGAGATAATCATATGGTTTTTATTTTTCAATTTGTTAATGTGGTGTATAACATTGATTGATTTGCGGATATTGAAGAATCCTTGCATCCCTGGGATAAAGCCCATTTGGTCATGGTGTATGATTTTTTTAATGTGTTGTTGGATTCTGATTGCTAGAATTTTGTTAAGGATTTTTGCATCTATGTTCATCAGTGATATTGGCCTGTAGTTTTCTTTTTTTGTGGGATCTTTGTCAGGTTTTGGTATTAGGGTGATGGTGGCCTCATAGAATGAGTTTGGAAGTTTACCTTCCTTTGCAATTTTCTGGAAGAGTTTGAGTAGGATAGGTGTTAGCTCTTCTCTAAATTTTTGGTAGAATTCAGCTGTGAAGCCGTCTGGAGCTGGGCTTTTGTTTGCTGGAAGATTTTTGATTACAGTTTCAATTTCCATGCTTGTGATGGGTCTGTTAAGATTTTCTATTTCTTCCTGGTCCAGTTTTGGAAAGTTGTACTTTTCTAAGAATTTGTCCATTTCTTCCACGTTGTCCATTTTATTGGCATATAATTGTTGATAGTAGTCTCTTATGATCCTTTGTATTTCTGTGTTGTCTGTTGTGATCTCTCCATTTTCATTTCTAATTTTATTGATTTGATTTTTCCCCCTTTGTTTCTTGATGAGTCTGGCTAATGGTTTGTCAATTTTATTTATCCTTTCAAAGAACCAGATTTTGGCTTTGTTGATTTTTGCTATGGTCTCTTTTGTTTCTTTTGCATTTATTTCTGCCCTAACTTTTAAGATTTCTTTCCTTCTACTAACCCTGGGGTTCTTCATTTCTTCCTTTTCTAGTTGCTTTAGGTGTAGGGTTAGGTTATTTATTTGACTTTTTTCTTGTTTCTTGAGGTATGCCTGTATTGCTATGAACTTTCCCCTTAGGACTGCTTTTAAAGTGTCCCACAGGTTTTGAGTTGTTGTGTTTTCATTTTCATTAGTTTCTATGCAAATTTTGGTTTCTTTTTTGATTTCTTCTGTGATTTGTTGGTTATTCAGCAGGGTGTTGTTCATCCTCCATATGTTGGAATTTTTAATAGTTTTTCCCCTGTAATTGAGATCTAATCTTACTGCATTGTGGTCAGAAAAGATGCTTGGAATGATTTCTATTTTTTTGAATTTACCAAGGCTAGATTTATGGCCCAGGATGTGATCTATCCTGGAGAAGGTTCCATGTGCGCTTGAGAAAAAGCAATAAATGCTGGAGAGGGTGTGGAGAAAAGGGAACTCTCTTACACTGTTGGTGGAAATGCAAACTAGTACAGCCACTATGGAGAACAGTGTGGAGATTCCTTAAAAAACTGGAAATAGAACTGCCTTATGATCCAGCAATCCCACTGCTGGGCATACACACTGAAGAAACCAGAAGGGAAAGAGACACGTGTACCCCAATGTTCATCGCAGCACTGTTTATAATAGCCAGGACATGGAAGCAACCTAGATGCCCATCAGCAGATGAATGGATAAGAAATCTGTGGTACATATACACAATGGAGTATTACTCAGCCATTAAAAAGAATACATTTGAATCAGTTCTAATGAGGTGGATGAAACTGGAACCTATTATACAGAGTGAAGTAAGCCAGAAAGAAAAACACCAATACAGTATACTAACGCATATATATGGAATTTAGAAAGATGGTAACAATAACCCTGTGTACGAGACAGCAAAAGAGACACTGATGTATAGATCAGTCTTATGGACTCTGTGGGAGAGGGAGAGGGTGGGGAGATTTGGGAGAATAGCATTGAAACATGTATAATATCATGTATGAAGTGAGACGCCAGTCCAGGTTTGATGCACGATACTGGATGCTTGGGGCTGGTGCACTGGGACGACCCAGAGGGAGGGTAGGGGAGGGAGGAGGGTGGAGGGTTCAGGATGGGGAACACGGGTATACCTGTGGCAGATTCATTTCGATATTTGGCAAAACTAATACAATATTGTAAAGTTTAAAAATAAAATAAAATTTAAAAAAAAGAAAAAAAATTTATTTAATTTTCAATTAAAGGATAATTGCTTTACAGAGTTCTGTTGTTTTCTGTCAAACCTCAACATAAATCAGCCATAGGTAAATATATGTTCCCTCCCTCTTGAACCTCCCTCCCATCTCCCTCCTCATCCCACCCCTCTAGGTTGGTACAGAGACCCTGTTTGAGTTCCCTGGGACATACAGCAAATTCCTGTTGGCTATATATTTTACATATGGTAAGTTTCCATTTACTCTCTCCATACATCTCACCCTCTCCTACCCTCTGCCTGTGTCCATGAGTCTGTTCTCTATGTCTGTTTCTCCATTACTTCCCTGCAAATAAATTCTCCATGCCACCTTTCTAGATTCCACATATATGCCTTAGTATACAATATTTATCTTTCTCTTTGTGACTTACTGTCCAGTTTTCCCAGCACCACTTATTGAAGAGGTTATCTTTACCCCATTGTATATTCTTGCCTCCTTCATCAGAAATAAGGTACCCATAGGTGCGTGGGTTTATTTCTGGGCTTTCTATCTTGTTCCATTGGCCTATATTTCTGTTTTTGTGCCAGTACAATACTGTCTTGATGACTGTAGCTTTGTAGTATAACCTTAAGTCAGGAAGGTTGATTCCTCCAGCTCCCTTCTTTCTCAAGACAGATTTGGCTATTCACGAGCTTTTGTGTTTCCATATGAATTGTGAAATTTTTTGTTCTAGTTTTGAACTTTGTTCTAGTTTTACAAAGAATCTGTAGATTGCATTTGGTAGTACAGTCATTTTCACAATATTGATTCTTCCTACCCAGGAACATGGGATATCACTCCATCTGTATATGTTGTCTTTGATTTCTTTCATCAGTGTCTTATAGTTTTCTGTATACAGTTCTTTTGTCTCCTCAGGTATGTTTATTCCTAGATATTTTATTCTTTTTGTTGCAATGGTGAATTGGATTGATTCCTTAATTTCTTTTTCTAATTTTTCACTGTTAGTATATAGGAACGTAAGTGATTTCTGTGTATTGATTTTGTATCCTGCAACTTTGCTAAATTCACTAATTTGTTCTAGTAATTTTCTGATAGTATCTTTAGAGTTTTCTATGTATAGTATTGTGTCATCTGCAAACAGTGAGAGCTTTACTTCTTTTCCAATCTGGATTCCTTTTATTTCTTTTTCTTCTCTGATTGCTGTAGCTAGGACTTCCAAAACTATGTTGAATAACAGTGGTGAGAGTGGACACCCTTGTCTTGTTCCTGATCTTAGGAGGAATGCTTGTGGTTTTTCACCACTGAGAATAATGTTTACTGTGGGCTTATCATATATGGCCTTTACTCTGTTGAGGTAGGTTCCTTTGATGCCCATTTTTTGAAGAATTTTAATCATAAATGGGTACTGAATTTTGTCAAAGGCTTTTTCTGCATCTACTGAGATTATCATATGGTTTTTACCTTTCAGTTTATTAATATGGTATATCACATTGATTGATTTGCATATATTTGCATATATCTTGCATCCCTGGAATAAAACCAACTTGATCATGGTGTATGAGCTTTTTAATGTGTTGTTGAATTCTGTGTGCTAGAATTTTGTTGAGGATTTTTGCATCTATTCTCAACAGTAATATTGGCCTCTAGTTTCCTTTTTTTGTGTTGTCTTTGTCTGGTTTTGGTATCAGGGTGATGGTGGCCTCATAGAATGAGTTTGAAAGTATTCCTTCCTCTGAAATTTTTTGAAACAGTTTTAGAAGGACAGGCATTAGTTCTTCTCTAAATGTTTGATTGAATTCACCTGTAAAGCCATCTTGTCCTGGGCTTATGTTTTTTGAGATTTTTGATCACAGTTTCGATTTCAGTGCTTGTAATTGGGTTGTTCATAATTGCTATTTCTTCCTGGTTCAGTCTTGGAAGATTGAACTTTTCTATGAATCTGTCCATTTCTTCCAGGTTATCCGTTTTATTGCCATATATAGTTGTTCACAATAGTCTCTTATGATCCTTTGTATTTCTGCATTGTCTGTTGTAACCTCTCCTTTTTCATTTCTAATTTTGTTGATTTGTGTCTTCTCTTTTTCCTGATGAGTCTGGCTAAAGGTTTGTCAATTTTGTTTATCTTCTCAAAGAGCCAGCTTTTAGCTTTATTAATCTTACTATTGTTTCTTTCATTTATTTTTCATTATTTCTACTCTGGTCTTTATGATTTCTTTCCTTCTGCTAACTTTTTTTCTTGGTTCTTCTTTTTCCAGTTGTTTTAGGTGTAAAGTTATGTTGTCTATTTGATGTTGCTCTTGTTTCTTAAGGTAGGATTGTTGCTATAAACTTCCATCTTAGGACTGCATTTGCTGCATCCCATAGGTTTTGGGTTGTTGTGTTTTCGTTGTCATTTGTTTCTAGGAATTTTTTGATTTCCCTTTTTATTTCTTCAGTAACCTGTTCATTATTTAGAAACGTACTGTTTAATCTCCATGTGTTTGTGTTTTTTAGTTTTTTTTTTTTTATTGTAACTGATATCTAGTCTCATAGCATTGTGGTCAGAAAAGATGCTTGATACAATTTCAACTTTCTTAAATTTACTAAGGTTTAATATGTGACCCAAGATGTGGTCTATCTTGGAGAATGTTCCATGTGCACTTGAGAAGAAGGTGTATTCTTCTGCATTTGGATGGAATGTCCTGAAGATATCAATGAGATCCATCTCATCTAATATGTAATTTAAGACTTGTGTTTCCTTACTAGTTTTCTGTTTTGCTGATCTGTCCTTCAGTGTGAGAGGGGTGTTAAAGTCTCCTACCATTACTATGTTACTGTCAATGTCTCCTTTTATGTCTTTAGTGTTTGTCTTATGTCTTGAGGTGCTCCTATGTTGGGTGACTAGATATTTACAATTGTTATGTCTTCCTCCTGGATTGACCCCTTGATCATTATGTAGTGTTCTTCGTTATCTCTTGTAATATTCTTTATTTTAAGGTCTATTTTGTCTAATATGAAAATTGCTAGTCCAGCTTTCTTTTGCTTCCCATTTGCATGGAATATATTTTTCCATCCTCTCATTTTCCGTTTATATGTATCTTTAGTGGGTTTCTTGTAGACAGCATATATATGGGTCTTGTTTTTGTATCCATTCAGCCAGTCTGTGTGTTTTGGTTGGAGCCTTTAATTCATTTACAATTATTGATATATATTATTGATATATATGTTCCTATAGCCATTTTCTTAATTATTTGGGGTTTGTTTTTGTAGATCTTTTCTTCTCTTGTATTTCCTGATTACATAAGTCCCTTTAACTTTTGTTATATAGTTGGTTTGGTGGTACTGAAGTCTCTTAACTTTTGCTTGTCTGAAAACCTTTTGATTTCTCTATCAGTTTTGAATGAGATCCTTGCCAGGTAGAGTAATCTTCACTGTAGATTTTCCCCTTTCAGTACTTTAAATATATCCTGCAATTCCCTTCTGGCCTGCAGTTTCTGCTGAAAGATCAGCTGTTAAACTCTATGGGGTTTCCCTTGTATGTTACTTGCTGCTTCTCCCTTGCTTTTAATATTCTTTCTTTGTGGTTAATCTTTGCTAGTTTGATTAGTATGTGTCTTGATGTGTTGCTCCTTTGGTTTATCCTGTATGGGACTCTTTGCACCTCTTGGACTTCATTGAGTATTTCTTTTTCCATGTTGGGGAAGTTTCCAACTATCAATTCAGTTCAATTGCTCAGTCGTTTCTGACTCTGCAACCCCATGAACCTCAGCACGCCAGGCCTCCCTGTCCTTCACCAACTCCCAGAGTCCACCCAAACCCATGTCCATTGAGTCGGTGATGCCCTCCAACCATCTCATTCTCTGTCATCAACTTCTCCTCCTGTCCTCAATCTTTTCCAGCATCAGGGTCTTTTCCAGTGAGTCAGCTCTTCCCATCAGGTGGCCAAAGTATTGGAGTTTCAGCTTCAGCATCTGTCCTACCAATGAACAAACAGGACTGATATCCTTTAGAATGGACTGGTTGGATCTCCTTGAAGTCCAAGGGACTCTCAAGAGTCTTCTCCAACACCACAGTTCAAAAGCATCAATTCTTTGGTGTTCAGCTTTCTTCACAGTCCAACTCTCACATCCATACATGACCACCGGAAAAACCATAGCCTTGACTAGACGGACCTTTGTGGACAAAGTAATGTCTCTGCTTTTTTAATATGCTGTCTAGGTTCATCATAACTTTCCTTCCAAAGAGTAAGCGTCTTTTAATTTCATGGCTGCAATCACCATCTGCAGTGATTTTTGAGTCCCCCAAAATAAAGTCAGCCACTGTTTCCACTGGTTCCCCATCTATTTGCCATGAAGTGACAGGACTGGATGCCATGATCTTAGTTTTCTGAATGTTGAGCCTTAAGCCAACTTTTTCACTCTCCACTTTCACTTTTATCAAGAGACTCTTTAGTTCTTCTTCACTTTCTGCCATAAGGGTGGTGTCATCTGCATATCTGAGGTTATTGATATTTCTCCCAGCAATCTTGATTTCAGCTTGTGCTTCTTCCAGCCCAGCATTTCTCCTGATGTACTCTGCATATAAGTTAAATAAGCAGGGTGACAATATACAGCCTTGACATACTCCTTTTCCTATTTGGAACCAGTCTGTTGTTCCACGTCCAGTTCTAACTGTTGCTTCCTGACCTGCATACAGGTTTCTCAAGAGGCAGATCAGGTGGTCTGGTATTCCCATCTCTTTCAGAATTTTCCACAGTTTATTGTGATCCACACAGTCAAAGGCTTTGGCATAGTCAATAAAGCAGAAATAGATATTTTTCTGGAACTCTCTTGCTTTTTTGATGATCCAGTGGATGTTGGCAATTTGATCTCTAGTTCCTCTGCCTTTTGTAAAACCAGCTTGAACATCTGGAATTCACCTCTTCAAAAATTTTCTCATGTCCTTTCTTTTTCTCTCCTTCTTCTGGGACCCATATAATTCGAATGTTGGTGCATTTAATATTGTCCCAGAGGTATCTGAGACTATCCTCAGTTCTTTTCATTCTTTTTACTTTATTTTGCTCTTCAGAAGTTATTTCTACCATTTTATCTTCCAGCTCACTGATTTGTTCTTCTGCTTCAGATATTCTGCTATTGATTCCTTCTAGAGCATTTTAAATTTCAGTAATTGTGTTTGTTTGTCTCTGTATGTTTATTCTTTAATTCTTCATCTTTGTTAATTGATTCTTGCATTTTCTCCATTCTACTTTCAAGATTTTTGATCATCTTTACTATCATTATTCTGAATACTTTTTCAGGCAGTTTGCCTATTTCCTTTTTATTTATTTGGATGTGTGTATTTCTAGTTTGTTCCTTCATTTGTGCAGTATTTCTCTGCCTTTTCTTTTCTTTTTTTTTAAACTTATCGTGTTTGAGGTCTCCCTTTCCCTCGCTTCAAGGTTGAATTCTTTTTTTCCTTTCAGTTTCTGCCCTCCTAAGATTGGTGCAGTGGTTTGTGTAAGCTTCGTGTAGGGTGAGATTTGTGCTGAATTTTTTTTCTTCCTGTGATGGGCAGGGCTGAGTAAAGTGACAATCCTCTCTGCCAATGATTGGGTTTGTATTTTTGTCTTGTTTGTTGTTTGGATGAGGCAGCTGGCACAGGGTACTACTGGGTGTTGGGTGATGCAGGGTCTTGTTGTATTCAAGTGGTTTCCTTTGTGGGAGTTCTCACCATTTGATACTCTCTATGTTTAGGAGTTCTCTGGTATTTTGTATCTTGGAGTCAGCACTCCCACTCCAAAGGCTCAAGACTTAATCTCTGGCCAGCAATGGAGCTTCCACAGGTGGTTTGTTATGGCATTAAATGGGATTAAAATGAATACCCAAAAATGAGAAACAAAAGATAAACCCCAGATAAATGGCTGTTACAAAATCAGGCATATAATAATTAAAATAATGGAATATACACATATACATATACACCCATAAGCAAAATCAAAACAGTCAACAAAAATAAAGTACAATAGATTGACCCAGCACACAGAGGAAACCAAAAATGATCCACCAGTTAAGAACAAAACTAACTAAAGCACAAACTGGCAAACAAAAGTAAGGTGCCAACTGGGGAAGAAAGCAATTAAAACAAAACTAAAAAATATGGTGAGAAAAAGAAAGAAAGGAAATAAGGAAAGAAAAGAAATGCAAAGTTAAATAGAGGTAGATAAAGAAGACTTATATATATAAAAGTTTAAGCAAGGGGAAGAGAACAGTAGAAAAGCAAGCAAAGTAACAAATGTAGAAAAAAATAATAATAGGTCTAAAAAATTAAAAATTAGAAAAAAAAAGAAGAAGGAAAAGAAAAAGGAAACTCCACAGAACTGCAAAAGGCCAACATAGAGGTATAGGCTTTTAACAGCGATAAAAAGTGTGATTGAAAAAAAACCAAAAGCTTAATTAGATTTCACAGTGCTAATAAAATCGACAACTACAACAAAGAAAGAACAAAAAAAGAAAAAAAATCCAAAGGAACCATAGAACAAGTCAGAACTTAGGAATAATAAATGTTTTTCTTGGGTCACTGCTGTCAGAGTCCTTTCCCTTGCTGGGAGTCACAGTCCACCTCACCTCCCTAGGATGCCCTCCAACACTGTGCTGGTCTCTGGACCTGCTTTGGGAGCAGCTCAGACTCTAATCTGGTTCTACTCCTGTGTGTTCTTGCCTCCAATGTCCATAGCTATCAGAACTGGTGCATTTTGTTTTGTGGGAGCTCTCAATGGCCTTATATGTATATTCCATAGACACAGAGTCTGCCTAGTTGATTGTTTGGATTTAATCTGCAACTTGTACAGCTGGTGGGAAGGTTTTGGGTCTTCTTCCTTAGCCACACTGCCCCTGGGTTTCAATTGTGGTTGAAATTGAACCACACTTCTGCATATGGGGCATCCACTTGGGTTTGCTCCTGAGGCTGCTCTGGAGAACTTGGGTTTGCCCCTGTGAGGGTCAGGTGTGCAGGTGGTGCAGCTGCTTGGGTTGCAGGAGCTCTGGCAGCACCAGGTACTCAGGGGGGTTGGCGGCTAGGGCAGAAGGAAATGTAGCGCTCTAGAAGGGTATGGCAACCAGTATGGGCCAATTCGCTCTGATGTTCTTGCCTGGAGAACTGCCCTCCCTGACAGAGGAGCCTGGCAGGCCACAGTCCACAGGGTCACAAACAGTTGAACACAGCGGAGGCAACCCTATGTGCACAGATGCAAGACTTTTTTCCCTGTGGCAGCTCCACCCCAGTGAGGGTTCAGCGTGAAGGAGACGCAGCTGCTTGGGTCGTGGGGACCCTGATGGTGTCAAGGGTGCAGGGACACGGACTGACTCCACCACAGAAGTTATGGCCCTCTCAGAGTCTTTTTTTTCAGCTTCTGGTAGCTGGTAATCAGAAAGCCTGTTTGGCCAGTCTTTTCCTTAGCTCTGCCCATTCAGGCACTTAGAGGGCTCCCTTGCCTGGGGTCCTTCTCTGTTGTTCTGCTTGTCAGGCATATAGAGGGGCTTCGCTGGCTGGGGTCCTACTCTGTAGATCGGTGCATCAGGTACTTAAAAGGGCACCTGGGTGGGGTCCTACTCTGTAGTTCAGTGCGTCAGGCGTTTGATGGGCCAGCCTCTCTATTGTTCAGCTGATGCTGTCATGTCTGGGGAGAGAGGCTATGGTGATGGCTCCACCCGCTACATGTGACTCAGAAGTACTGCCTTGCTTCCATGGCTGCCTGCCTTTCCTCCACCGGCATTTCCCACCACAATCTCCTCCCTCACCTCCCCTAGATCAGTCTCTCTGCAGTCAACACCAGCCCTCACCCTGGGATTGCTCCACAACCCCTAAACTCCAGCTCCCAGCTGCTGTGCCTTCTAGGGGACCTGCATCCCTGTCGAGGGTATGTATGGCTGCAGCAAGGGCTGTCTGATTCTCAACCCATTGAGGCTTCCCCAGATCAGCTGTTTCACTCTCAGCCTTAAATGTTTCTCCTCTGACCCAGACAATTGCCCTGATGTGGGGATGGGACCCCCTGCTTCAGTTCCCCCACCCGCTGAGGGCAGGTCCAGGCCTACTAACACTCCTGTTTCCCCCCCGAGTTCTTTCATCTTCCTGAGTTTTTCGTGGTTCTATATGTTCTTTTCTGGTGGTCAGGTACTCCTGTCAGTTGGTGTTCTGCAAGCACTTCTGTGTCTGAAGATGTATTCCTGATGTATCCGTGGAGAGACATGTACTCCATGTTCATCTACTCTTGCACCATTTTGTTCCTCCATTAGGAATATTTTATGGCTCAGTGAGTGTATATATGTATATGAAATGTGATATTTTCTTTGGGGGGAGTTTTATTATCAGTAGTACACAACATGCCTATATTTCAATTTTAAATTCAAATTTCATTAAAAATAATTCACTATCAATTTGACAAGAAAATAGCATGATTATCATTACATTGGTAAGTTTTGTCTTATGCATTTTTCTGAAAACAAAACAAAATAGAAAAGGCAGTCATGAGGGAGATGACCAACAAATAAGCCCCAAGCACACAGGCTACAGAGGCATTGGTTATTACAGAGACAGGATGCAGCCAGCAGCAGGAGAACAGGAGTTGTGGGTGGTGGGGCTGCAGGGTGGGGGTGGTTTGAGGAGGTCGGGGACAGTGGTGGAAGCTTCTGGAAAGTCCCCAGGCAGCATCGAGTGGTCCTGACCCCCACCTCCAGGGGCAGGAGGATGATGGAGTGTGTGGGAGCTGTGCGGCTGTGAGGAAGGACTCTCTCAGAGGATGGAGATGGATGAGCAGGAAATTCCGTGTGCGTGCGTGCGTGTCTGTGCATGCACGTGTGTATATGTGTGTATGCACACGCACATGTGCGTATGTGTGTGCGTGTGTGTGTGTGTGTGCTTGTGCGCGTGTGTGTGCGTGTGCACATGTGTGTGCGTAAGAAGCAGATCTGCTTGTGTACAGTTGTAAATCGGCGTTGGAAACACCCTATCTTACAGGAGCGAGGACTGCCAGGACTGTCACCCGTGAAACAGCTGCAGTAACACTGAGCACACATTGGGCGTGATGGCCAGCTCAGCAGCTCAGTGTTTATTCTCCTTTAAAAAAAATCACCTCCTCCTCCTCCAGCCAGTTCTTAACTGCTGATGTTTTCCAAGTATCATCATCCACTGTCTCCACACACATTAAAAAATATGATCGACTGATTTTTATAGCAGTTTGAAGTTTATATAAAATATTGAGGAGAGAGTAACAGAGTTCCCACGTACCACCTCCATCGTCCCTCACAGTCACCTCTCCTGTGAACATCTTGCATGACGGTGTTAAATTTATTGGTCATGGCTGACACATTATTAAGTACACTGGGTTCACTCTTGTGTTATACATCGTATGGGCCTGGACAAATGTATTTAATATAACAACAGGACATGCATTCACCATTACTGCAGCACACAGATGGTTTCACAGCCCTGAAAACCCCCGGGACTCCTCCTCCTCACCTCACCTGCCCTCTCACTGAGGGCACCCCCGGCAACCACTTATTTCTATACTGTGTCTACAGTTTTGATTTTTCCAGAAGGTCGTATGGCTGGGATCACACAGTATTTAGTTTTTGTACACTGGGCAGGATGTACTGAAGCTTCTCTGGGCCTTTTCACTTGACAGCTCTTCTACTTTAGCCCATTGTATGACTGGACCACGGTTTGTTTTTCTATTCACTTACTAAAGGACAAGTGGGTTCCTTCCAACTTTGGGCAATAATGAATAAAGCTCTGAAAACACCCTTGTGCAGGTTTTTGTGTGGACATAAGTTCTCAACTTCTTTGGGTAAATACCAAAGAGCATGACTGCTGAACGGTCTGGTGAGAGTACATTTAGTTTTGTAAGAAACCACCACACTGACGTGCACAGTGATGGGAGCACTCTCCATCTGCACCAGCAGGGAACACGTGCTCCCGCTGCTCCACCTCCTTGTCTGTGTTCACTGCCGTCAGGCCTGGGCACCGGCCGTCCTGACAGGTGTGCTGTTTAAATCACATACCGTGTTTTACTCCCCCAGGGTCACCAGCTTACATAATGACAACGTCTGCATATCCTGGGCAGGCGGGTCCTTCCAACCACATCTGGGACATCCACAGCCCTCGAGGACTTCACGTTGAAGATTTCCTAACCTTACCTTGTTCGTTTACCTGGTTCTGATCCCGACGATTTCCTGTCCCATAGGACATGGCTGTTCAGACGGCATTTTCACAAGATTCTCCCTCCCAGCACCTTCCCTCCTCCCTGCGTTGGTTTGACCACCAGCAAGTCACACATCCACATCAGAGAACATTGTGCAGTGTGAACAGGCCATGGATTTGCAACCACCAGAACTGGGTCCAGGCCTGGCTCAGAATTTTCCAGCTCTGTGACCTTAGTCAGGAAACTGGAGTTCTTACCTTCCTCAGGTGTGAATTCACTAGTCTAGCAATTCAATGCTACTTTGGAGGAGCAATTAAGATAATGCAGAATATGTTAATCTCTAAATTATCTAAATTAAGATAATGCAGAATATCTTAATTAGGGAATACCCTGGTGGTTAAAAATCCGCCTTCCAACATGCAGGGGGTGCGGGTTTGATCCCTGGTCAGGGAACTAAGTCCTATGTGTTGCTGGGCAACTCAGCTGGCGCACTGCAACTAGAGAGCCCACACCACCACGGAAGATCCTGTATGACGCAGCAAAGATCCCTGCCGGCACCGAAAGCCTGCTGATTCACTCTGAGTGGCTTCCTCTCCCACCACGACCCCTCCTGTCATCCTGGGATCACCTCCCACTGACCGTCCTGCCAGCCTGTCATCTGGCTGAAGCCTCTCACAGCTTCCTGCCCTCCTCTTGGACCTTTTCACCATCCTTCTCCAGAAGTCTGAGGATGTTTTCCATGAAACTAAAGTCAAGTCCACATGTTCTAAAACGCAAACAAAGACCTCGTACGTGACGAAGCCCCAGCGGCTTGAGGAGCCTGTGTCCACTCTGCGGTGCAAGCCTCACACCCAGCACTTCACACCTGTGACTCTGTCTGAAGCCATGCATGTGCGCTGGCCGCACCATTCCTCGCGGACCTGCCCAGAGGCCAGCTGAGGTTTGTCTGAGAACACTCAGCATTTCCTTGTACAGCACAGTGCTGTCAGCCCTGTCACAGGCTGTCGGTCCGATCTCCAGAACCCACTCATCTCCCGCCTCCAGCACCTGAGGGTCTGCACCCTTGGACCAACATCCTGGATTTCCATCTCCCTACCCCACCCCCCATGACCACCACTCTGCTCTCTGCTCAATGAGTTTGATCATTTTAAATTGACTGTGGTGATTACTTCATAATGTATTCATATATCAAAGCACCAAGTTGTATACTTTGAACATATCCAATTTTTATTTGTCGATTATACCTCAACTCGGCAGGAAAACAGCCACCCGTTTGTTCAGATTTCCCATCCCTGCTTCCCCAGCTCCCCTTGCTGCTTTGTCTCCTAAGCCCTGTTTCCTTGCTTTCCCCCCACGTGCTCAGGACAGGAGCCCCAGGGCCCTGGCAAAGGGACAGAACATAGCTTCTGGCCCTGACTGACTGATGATCTGACCCACACTGACTGTGACCGCATGAAGTACCGGTGACATCAGACGCCCCACATTTCAGTGGAGAGACAGTTTGGAAGCCGCCTTCTACGTTTAGAGCCCTGTAAAATGTGATTCTGAATTCTAGATTCTAGATACTGTCAGCTGCAATTTGGCTACCATAAACAATGAACAGAATAAAGTGAAGTTGCTCAGTCATGTCCAACTTATGCGACCCCATGGACTGCAGCCTCCCAGGCTCCTCTGTCCATGGGGTTTTCCAGGCAAGAGTACTGGAGTGGGGTGCCATTTCCTTCTCCAGAATAGGCACCGAGACGTAACAGGGAACCTGGGACAGGGGAATGTGTGTCTGAGAATCTTGGATTTTCACGTTTCTTTCTTTTCCACAGACTGTCTGTACTAATCTCAGCTGGTTGCCAGCTGTTCTGAGAGATTTAGAATCTCCCACTGAAGGGCACTTGATCTGAAGTCCAGCAGGCACACCACGCCCTTTGCTTATTTCTCCTGGAGCTCCTGGGGGGACCAACCCCCAACCCTGGCACCCTCCCCTCCCTCCTGTCACTACTTCAGTTACTCAACTACTCAAGACCAACCCCCAACCACAGAGAGTGAAGTGGATCTTTAAAAATATTTGAGTAGCTGGCTGATCTAGGTCTGTTACGGCCTGATTTGAATAAATTGGGTTTATTTTGTAGAGAACCTATTTCATGTGATTCTTCCTAAACTAGAGGAGAGGACTAAGCAAAATGACTCATGGTCTTTTCCTATTTTCTTCTCTTTTTATGAAGTAAAATTTAATATTTTAAGAAGCCTGCCTTGAAATATTCATATAAAGTAACGCAAATTTCCATATAAAGCAGAAAAATCAAATTCAATCCAAGAGGCTTTTTGTAATACTGCACTTTTAAGTCAACGTTTGCCAAGAAACCTATTCAATTTTTTTTTTTAACTAAACCTCATTTATTTCAGGAGCAGATTCTATTTGAATCAGCCATCATTCTTATTTCACAATAAGCAATGGAATTTGTTAGGTGTTGGGGTGGTGACCTGGTTTACCAATACTGCGTTTATTGTCAGCTTTAGCTCTGGCTCTGACACTTAATAAACAACAAAGCAGTGTTGTTAAAGAAGCCGTGGTTGCAGATGCTACTTACGGACCATCCGAGTCAAGGTGTGGTGCTAATTTCCCGTGTAGCCTCCGGCAGCGCGGGGCCTGGATGCCCCGGCAGAATCGAGGTGCCAGTGACAGTGGCTGGCAGAGCCTGAGCGAGCCCTTGTCAACCTCCCCACCTGCTCCTCCCTGTGACCCTGTCGCTGAACATCGCATGTGAGGCGCTGGGACACGCATGCCTGTTACAGCCCGAGCGTCAGACACACTGACCTTTACTGTCGAGGAAGTCGATGGAATCACGCTACTGGGGAGGATGTAACAATCGCTCACTGTTACTTACTTAGAGGAGGACACGGAAGTGCCCTCTTACTCAGCGTATTAGAGCAAAGGTTTCTTTGGGATTCTACATTCAAAAAATTTTAAAGCAATTTGTAGACTGAATGCAAGTGAAATGGAGTCTCTGTGCTTTGTTCAGGGCGTTGCGACCGCCCACAGGTCTGAAACCCACCGAGACTTCGTCTTGTGAACAGCGCTGGGGTCTCAGGGCCCCACGGCTCCTCTCACCGAGATAATGCGAGGTTTGTTAATCAGACTTATTGCTCAATTCCCCCTTAAATAAGTGGATTCTCAAAAGTCAAGTACGGTTCTTCTTTGTCCCTTCAGTCAGTATTATTTTGCTCCTTCCTCTGCTAAGCTCTCAGTTTATTATTAAATCTTTCAAACTGACACTTGGAACGTGACGTCTGTCCTCCAATAACTCATGCTGACCCCGGAGACGCTGCCGCTAAGCCTCTGGCTGCCGAGGTGAAGGCGCGCTGCTCTCGCATTATGCGGTATGTAATCTTGATAGTAACATGATGGGTCCCGGTAAATAAATCACTTAATACTCGGATTTAATTCCAAATTCCCTTCTGGTTGGAGTGACAAAAACTTCACTTCTGATATATAGGTCTATTTCTACCTTAAGAATAGCTCTCAGTTTACCGCTACCAGTGACCAATGACCCAAACTCAGTCTTAGAACAGATATGGTAGGACAGCACAATTAAGCCTTCCTTCAAAAATTTAGCCCAGATATTATATCACATATGAAATCAGATATGCTTCCTAAGTACTTAAAACACGCAGTGCCATTTATAGAAAGAAAAAGGAGAACACAATTTTCTGAAACACTACTCCATTGTCAGTTGCTTCTCCCAAGCTCCTGTATTTAAAAGACCTCATTTAACATGTAATTACTGTGCTTTTCTCACATGAGAGAAAATACGTTTTTATGCAGACAACTTCCATCAAGTAGCAACTAGAACAAAAGCAGAGAGTATGCGAAGGCTATAGCTCAAGTTGTCCCAGACATCTAGTTTCAGAAAAGACACCTACGGTGAGCAAGGGCTCAAGCAGCCAGAGAACATCAGGAAACACATAACCTGCCAGCACTGCCCCGCACGGGCCACTTGTGGGAAGGCGGGGTCTCGCGCCTGAACGCGCACTCAGCCTGTGAACTGAGATCCGGTATCCAGCGGCCAAGGGCCTCCAGCCAGCATCCAGCTTGTCTGCCCAAGCCGGCACCACCTCTCTAGGCACCTTTACAACACGCCGCGGAGACAAACTCCTTCTGGGGACTATCGGAACTTGCTCTGGCACCTTCTGTCTTAAACGCGACGCATCACTCTGCTCGGCAGCCGAAACAGAATGCCCAGACGGAGACTTATGCAACATAAGCTCACTTCTCAGGGCTCTGGAGTCTGGAAGTCCAGGACGAGAGTGCCAGTGGGGTCGGCGAGGCTCTCTCGCTGGGCCCCTACAGGAGGGGCGGACGGAGTGCCCCGGTCTCTGCCTCTTCTCATTAGGGCCACCCCCGTCCCGGGGCTCCACCCTCATGACCTCATGCCCCTAAACCGTCACCTCCCAGAGGCCCCTCCCCCTGGTACCATCACCTGGGGTTTGAGGGACAGGCACTGAGCACGTGGTGTTCCTCTCCATGTGTCAAGGTCCCTGTGCCTCCCTGGGTAGCACAGTCTCTCTACTCACCATGCGTTACCCAACTGCTGTGTCCATAGCTTCTGGTTCTTGTCATTTCTGTACTGGTAGACACTTCAACAGAGCACATTTCTTTCTGTAACATAAAATACGTACAATTTTCGCTAAAAGAAATACTAACTCATATTTGCACTAAAAGTAATTTTTAGTGCTCCATTAAATAAATTTCTGAGTAGATGATGTTCTTGGCTATAATTTTCCTAGGTAGCTTGACTTTCCAAGGACACTACATAACATTCCTTCAGTCAGAATTAAGTATCCTATCCACATATATAACTCAGACACAGAAGGGTAAAAAACATGTCCCTAAGGGATGATGATTTAGAAATTAGTATTAAATGGTTTAGCAGAGCAAAATGTTTTCTCTTTGTTGCAATTAACCATAAAATTAGCAAAGTTATTCTTATAGATGTCTCTTTGTAGACAACTTTCCCCCAACTTTATTGAGATATAATTGACCAGTAAAATTGCAAGGCAATGGCACCCCACTCCAGTACTCTTGCCTGGAAAATCCCATGGGCGGAGGAGCCTGGTAGGCTGCAGTCCATGGGGTTGCTGAGGGTCGGACACGACTGAGTGACTTCACTTTCACTTTTCAATTTCATGCATTGGAGAAGGAAATGGCAACCCACTCCAGTGTTCTTGCCTGGAGAATCCCAGGGACAGGGGAGCCTGGTGGGCTGCCATCTATGGGGTCACACAGAGTCGGACACGACTGAAGTGACTTAGCAGCAGCAAGGTGTATATCACGACAATTTGATATACATAGATAATGTGAGATTATTGCCACAGTCAAGCCAATAAACACTCTCACTTCACCAATGTTATGATTTTTTTTTAAATAAAAACACTTAAGATATACTCTTGGCAAATTTTAAGTATACAGTATTGTTAACAAAGTCATAAAATCCGTAAGGAAGAATAGAGACAGCTCATCTACTGAGAAAATTGTTTTTGAAAGATCTGTTTTATAATCCGTTCTTGCTTTCCACTGTTTCACTTGCAAAAGGTCAGTAATGTTTCACTCTGATCTCTTCTGGGACTGCTGCACCCCAGACCAGCCAAGCTCATATCACGTGGCTAGGAGCCTTGCCCTCCTCCTGGGAAGGAGGGGTTACCGTCCATCCTGGGGTCTGGCCTTCCCCTGCGAAGCAGGGAGCTGAGAAGGTGATTGTGAGAACAAGCGATGTCATCGTTCTGAAGCTGGGATGGAGTTTGGGTATTGACATCTGTTGTAAAATGTGACATGCCAGGCACGTGCTCCATTGTGGAGCATTTATAAAAGGCTGTACATCCTAGTACGTGAGTTAAGAGCCGTCACTGTGAGGCAGGAGCAGTTTCCCAGTGAATGCCGGGTGGTTAAGAAGGATCAAGCTTGAAATCGTTAGCACAGATATAGAATCTTGTGTTCCTCGTGTGTCGGAGGTCAGCATTAAGGTTCTGGGCACACACCTCCAGCAGGGGTGTGTGATCACCCTCTTCCTTGAGCAGGGCGGCCTCCCGTGATGCCTGGAGGTGTGATCACTCGCTGCACCAGCCTCACACTCCCCCATCAGCGCTGCATCCTCAGCAGTGCGAGCCAGGGGATGGGCTCTCTTCTTGGCGAAGCCCAAGTAGAGGAAGGACCCAGGGGTGAGTCAGGACCAGCTCAAGATGCTGGTTGCCTGGGAGAGGCCTCAGTGACCAAAGCAGGTGCTTGGGGTCCCCGAGCTGGGAGGTTTCCTTAGACTGGTGGCTCTCGGACTCACAGCATAGGCGAGTCACCTGGAAGTTTGTGTCCTAGATTCCAGGCACCCCCCTGGGCTGCTGATCCTGCAGATCCAGAGCAGGGCTACCCTTAAGCTCTCTCCATGAGCCACTATCCCCTCCTGTTAAGGTCACAAGACTCTTCTGGAGACAGAATCTGGAGCCATGGCTGCATTGTTTCCCACTTGATGGGGAAGACCTTATTCTAGATACATCACATGCCCTAAAATCATATTTAAAATAAAATCAGTAACCAAGAAATGAGCTGGGCCACTGAGCTGTCTGGAAACATCTAATATGGCCTACAGCCCAGTGATTGTGTAAGATCCACGGAACCAGAAAGCAGAGTAACTTGCTAATCTCAGCCTGGTTTTACGATGAGACTTGACTAACCAGGCAACTCCCATCTAGATTTCCAGAGTCCCAGCAGGACTGAGCGGGTGGACCTTGTCATCCCTACTCACACGTCTCAGCTTCCCAAAGGAAGAGGGACATCTCCTTAATTTGTAAAAGGCAAACTGATTTCCATTTCTTTGCTGTATTGCACATTGCTTCACATGTTGCTTTATTCTTTCAGTGGAGATTAAACTACATGGAAGTGTATCCATGTTTGCTAACAGGAAAATATAATTGTTGCTTTTGTGGTTTTGTATTCACACACACACAATGTGTATACTATCTTTTGGATTCATCTTTTCCTTAATCTTCCTCCCTTTCCCTTCCACATCTGCATTTTTCAGAATTTGCTTCTGTGCTCTCTTCTCTGCTTCAACTTAGCCAGACATTTCTTTCAGTGTTTGGTGCCTTACCCTTGCTTGTATTAGACAGAACACACATTTGAATAGGACGTTTAGGATTAAGAAAGACTCTGTGTAGCTCGGGAGTGTTCAGAAATGCATGTGTGCAAAGTCCTGAGTGGAGCAGTCTCGCCTCCTGAGCTGCTCAGTGCAGAGCTCTCGTGCTGGCTGAGCACGGCGCACCTGGGATCGCAGAACCTGTGCAGAAGCTAAGCTGTGTCGACGTGCTTTCTCATCAACACAGGGCGCTAACTGGTTTCTGGAGGAAAAGTAAACTTAATAAATCCAGTAATTAATGGTGCTCGTGTGAGTGATTACGTGTGTGTACCTGTGAGAAACACAGACATACAAACAACTAGCTGAAAAGCACGGAGGTATAACAAGTGGCATTTAAGTGGATGCCCTTCTTGGTTAATTTCGATAGGAAAAGGAGGTCCATCATTTTGAAAAAGTCAAAAGGAAGAAGAAATCCAATTGTAAATTTCATTTATTTTTTTCTTCTCAGTTTTATTGAGATTTACAAAAAACTACACATATGCAATGTATACATTCTGATGAGTTTGGAAATACACAAACACTTGTCATAGCAGCCAGCACCACAGCCAAGAAGCTACACAATGCCCCGCACCTCCAAAGATCTCGCATGTTCCCGTGGGTGCCTTGTTTGTTTGTTGGGGCTTTATTTTTAACCTTGAGATCCATCCTGTCTTAGTTTCTTGAACAGGACACCGTACTGTTCCCCACAGGTGCTGTGGGGTCTGCAGAGACCCAGACCTCGCTCTTTGTAGGCATCAGTAACTGCACACCCATTGGGCCACAGTCAGTTTAGAGAAAGAGAGGGTGACTTTTTGAGGCAGTTGAGAGTCTTTTATGTCATTAAGTGCCTGACAAGACTTTGCTTTTATTCAAAAGACAAATATTTTATGTTATCACTTACATCTGGAATCTAAAAAACAAAACGAATGTATATAGTAACGCAGAAACATAGTCACAGAAATAGAGAACAAACCAGTGGTTACTAGTGAGGAGAAGGGAGGGGTGACAAGAAAGGGAGGGGGACTAGGAGACAAAGCTGCTACGTATAAATGAGCTGTAAGGATGTGTGAGCGCAGCATGGAGAATATAACCAATGTTTTATGATTACTTTAAACGGAGTATAACCTGTAAAATTTTTGAACCACTATGTTGTACACCTGAAACAACTAAAAGATTGTAAATCAACTATACTTCAATGAAAATGTCAAATTTACTTTTCACAAAATGGACTAAATGTGAGTGCTGACAACTCTCTTTTGGGGATGCTCTAACAGAATTCCAGAGGCTGAGTGGTTTAGGAACAATGGACGTTACTTTCCCCCAGCTCCAGAGGCTGGGAGTCAAGACGAAGGCCTGGAAAATTCACTGTCTGGCTCAGACTTTCCTGGTTCACAGATGGCATCTTCTCATCTTCTCACTGTGTCCTCTGTGGGTTGGGGGCTCTGTGGGGCTTGTTGTCAGGGCACTGATCCCATCATGGGGGCCCCACTCTTGTGACTCTCACCTCCCAAAGGCCCCCTCTCCCTCCTGATGCCATCACCTTGGGGGTTAGGATTCAAGGTATGAATTCTGAGGGGACACAGACATTTAATCTATAGCAACCACCTTTAGTGAGCAAAGGTTCCACATTTTGAGAATCAAATTATGATGTTAAAATAAAGTTCTGGTAAAAAAGTAACATATAAATGGAAAACAAACAGCTGATTTCCTAAAGTTAACTTAGAAATAAAGTGTAATTTTCATATCAGCAGGCTTCCAAGCATTTATTTTGATTGTAGTTAAAAATGTGAAAGAGCGCCTTCATTTTCTTCCATAAATATGAGTCTGTATGTGTAAATAATCCAGATGTAAGGAATAAAGACAATTTATGTAACTTCTTAATGAATTCTCATAAGCCTTTAATTAAGCACATAAATCATCCAAAGCATTTGAATCTAATTGCTTCTGGAATTTGCTGCTGTGTCTGAGCTGCATTATTATTGATCTGAAAATAAAAGACCGTTTCCATGACTTTCTTACCTCTTAACTGATGCCGTATATTTCTTTCATTTTCAAACCCGCCTGACATGGATGTTGACCAGGCGTGCGTTCTGCAGGATGGCCACCAGCAGAAAGACAGATCTCACACAGCCTATGTGGGAAAGAAAAGCATTAAGTGGAGACAGGTGTCCACCCTTCGTGTTATCATACTTCAGGGCTTTGTGGGTGGCAGGGAAGAGTCAGTCCCCTCCTCAAGAAGCTCACACTTCATCTGAAGAGCCAAGACTAACATGACTGGAAAAGTAGACGTTTGTGCTATAAGGGAAAAAAGTGGGTGTAAGGTACCTTCCAGAATGCAGAGGGGGACACAGAGTTCTTGGAACAAAAAGCCGGGACTGACTTGTAGGAATGCATGTGACTTGAACAGCCCCCTTGAATAGACAGACTGAATCTGAGTAGGAGTAAGGAAGGAACCAGAGAAGGCGATGGCACCCCACTCCAGTACTCTTGCCTAGAAAATCCCATGGATGGAGTAGCCTAGTAGGCTGCAGTCCATAGGGTCGCTATGAGTCGGACATGACTGAGTGACTTCACTTGTACTTTTCACTTTCTCACATTGGAGAAGGAAATGGCAACCCACTCCAGTGTTCTTGCCTGGAGAATCCCAGGGACGAGGGAGCCTGGTGAGCTGCCGTCTATGGGGTCGCACAGAGTCAGACACGACCGAAGCAACTTAGCAGCAGCAGCAGCAAGGAAGGAACAGGCTTTCTGTGAGGTTTCCCAGGTTGGGCAGAGAACCATGGAAAGTTGGTTATGACCATGAGAAAGATGGTTCCTTCAACACTGCTGACATAGAGAGATGTCTTACCTACACATGCACCCACAGGGATATTGACTTACAGGAAAATATGATTTTCCGTAAATTAGTGCTTTGTAGTGGAGGCCATGCTGTCTCCTACAGGACATTTTGGAACTTGGTGGGCAAGTTGTGGTTTTTGCACGATTGAATGGGAAATAAGCTGGGATGCAGGACAACCTACAAGGTGCGGGAAGCGTTCAGCGCTGAACACCTGGCCTGGATCCCCGAGTACTCTGAACACGGGAAGCCTTCTTGGAACCCCCTGAGCCCAGAGCTTAGCTCCATTTTTTTTTTTTCATATGAGATGGGTAAATTTCACCTGGTTTTAACATACAATGAATCTACTCTGTAATCTGAGAAAACACGTCACACTGTTTTATTGAGAACTTTAGTGCATGTTGATAATGTTTTGCGGAAGTCATGCCTCCAATTTGAACAAGGCTGTAGTATTTTATTTGTCAAAACCCATCCCTGTAGGCTGCATCACTGTCAGTCCCTTTCCTAATATTTTTGTCTTTTATTTTTAATGTAGACCACAGCGATTAGTTGGGTTTCCCTGGTGGCTCAGATGGTAAAGAATCCGCCTGCAATGTGGGAGACCTAGATTCGATCCCTGGGTTGGGAAGATCCCCTGGAGAAGGGAACAGCTGCCCACTCCAGTATTCTGGCCTGGAGCATTATGTGGACGAAGGAGCTTGGCAGGCTACAGGCCACGGGGTTGCAAAGAGCTGGACACGACTGAGCGACTTTTACTTTCAGTGATCAGTTACAAGGAAGATGCATATCAGTTCTGAGATAAATTGTCATTTTTTCTTTTCATTTATATCTATGTTGTATTAAGGAGGTATACTGAGTTTACCTTTTTCTTTTAATTACGTGTGTACATAGGTTAAATCATCAGTGAATTTCCATAGAGGATTAAAGAGAAGACTGGATGAAACATTTACTATAAAAAGGATGCACGGGGTAGGATAAATTGGAGAATCACTGAGATTGGTATCTGTTTATATGTATCTTAGAAATTAGAATTATAATTAGAATTATTATATAAATTATATATTTATATAAAATTATATTATATAATATATGAATATTATATAATATATAATAACTATAATTATAATTAGGATTAGAATCTGAAATTAGAATTATATATATCACATAGACACATATATATGTATATAACCATTGATTAAATCACTTGTCACATTGTTTTAAAAACACAGACCAAAACAAAACCATACAAGGTCCCAGCAGAGACTCTCATGGCCAGGAATCGGGGGTGGCTGCACATCCCCTCTGGGGGATGCCCCTCTTCTCCCCCTGCCCTATAGTGTCCCAGGACTTAGCATCCCTGACCCCCATCACAGTGGCTGTAGGACCAGGAGGTGGGCTTCCAGCCTATTCTGAGGCCACAGCACACAGCCTGCCCTGGGGTCTCTCTAAGTTCCGCTCCCTGACTGCGCTCCTCCTAAGTCAACAGTGGGCCTGCCCTCTGCTGACATGTGGGGTTCCCTCCCCTTTCCTCTGCTTGTTGGAGGCAGGTTGTCCTTCCTCCGTGGGGTGGGGGCTCCTCCTTGGGGTGGGAGGCTTTTGTTAATGGAGTTCGTGTTCTTGCTTCCTTTCTTTCTCCCTTTCTATCCATCACTTATCATCTACCACCTACCTATTATCTCTTTTGCTATCCAGATGGTGGATACAGATTAGATCTATTTGTATTTACACCTATCTAGTTTCTATTTGGGAGAAGGCAATGGCACCCCACTCCAGTACCGTTGCCCAGAAAATCCCACGGATGGAGGAGCCTGGTAAGCTGCAGTCCATGGGGTCGCTAAGAGTCAGACACTACTGAGCGACTTCACTTTCACGTTCCACTTTCATGCATTGGAGAAGGAAATGGCAACCCACTCCAGTGTTCTTGCCTGGAGAATCCCAGGGACAGGGGAGCCTGGTGGGCTGCCATCTATGGGGTCACACAGAGTCGGACATGACTGAAGCAATTTAGCAACTTAGCAGCAATACATCTACCTAGATCTACATCCACCTATATTTATCTATATCTAGATTTATCTATTGCTTCCCAGGTAGTGCAGTGGTAAAGAATCTGCCTGCCAATGCAGGAGACACAGGAGACTCGAGTTTGATCCCTGGATCGGGAAAATCCCCTAGAGAAGGCAATGTCTACCCACTCCAGTATTCTTGCCTGGAAAATCCCATGGAAAGAGGAGCCTGTGGACTGCAGTCCATGGGGTCACAGAGAAATGGACAGGACTGAGCATGCACTCATGCATGCAGATCTATCTATACCTAGAAAATACCCACATACAGCTATCTAGTTAGATCTAGATTGATCATCTATTTTCCCATCACATTTAAAATTTAATGTGTTTCTCTTGTTTCTATTTTTTTCCAATTTGAAGTTGTCCTTTTAAATAGAATAACCTTTTCCAAAAGTAATGATTCCTGATTTTATTTTACTGTTTTACATAAACATCTGCAAGATGTTACACAGATGCCTTTACACACAATTAGGCATTATTATTATAAGTCAAAGAAAGCAGTATTTTAAGTAGTAAAAGCACACAAATGCCTCTTTAATATTTTAATAATCCAGAATGGTGGAGCATTTTATTTCTAGAAATATGACACCTGACTTCCTTCCTTGTTGCTGATGCATAATTAAAAAACAATTCACCTGCTGTGGTGAAAGTGGTGTTCTTCATTTTTTGATGTATGTGTAAAATGTACACTGGATTAAGAAGATTTAATATCAAATTTAATGTAAAATATCTCATAAATTTTTAGGTTGAATACACAATGAAATAATATTTTGGACATATTAGCTACTGCTACTGCTACTGCTAAGTCACTTTAGTCGTGTCTGACTGTGTGTGACCCCATAGACGGCAGCCCACCAGGCTTCCCCGTCCCTGGGATTCTCCAGGCAAGAACACTGGAGTGGGTTGCCATTTCCTCCTCCAATGCATGGAAGTGAAAAGTGAAAGTGAAGTCGCTCAGTCGTGTCCGACTCTTAGCAACCCCATGGACTGCAGCCTACCAGGCTCCTCCGTCCATGGGATTTTCTAGGCAAAAGTACTGGCAGATATATTTTAAAAATCACCTTTACCTCTTTCTGTCTACATGGTTTGCATGTCTTCTAGGAGACACAGAGTTGCTGTTTGACTGTTTCTGTGGGTGACCCTGCTCTGGGCTTTGTAGGTCAGCCTAACCACTGTTCTATTCTTTGTAACTCTGTACATGATGGAAGGGCATTGGGGCTTTGAGCAGAGGAGTGACGTGGAGGCTTTATCTCTGGGGTCACCTCCTCAGGTGTGTGGGGAGGAACTCAGCAGCAGTCGTGGCAGAGCTGTGGGCAGGAGGCCAGCACAGTAGATGAGCTGGGCACATGGATGGGGGCGGATGTTAAGGTTCTGAAAATCCATCAGTGGGGGAGCATATGGGAGGTATTTGATGAAGTATTTAGCACTTCTAGGAAGCTTTACATTTTACATAATTATTCCCTTATTTTTTATACTCTAATCTGAAGGGCAGCTATGGTGCCACTTCTAGTGCTTCCTCACAAATCCCCAAGCTGTGGGGGCCCCTACCCTGAACATGATAAAAAAATTCTGCTAACACCAACGACCACTTGCCATCATGGCACCAGGCCACTCCCGCCTCAGGTCCTCTGTACCAGTGGTTATCCAGGCGTTCTCTCTCATCATACACCGTTCCCACTAGGTTCTGTGCATCACTGACTGGTCTACTCAAGTGCGGTTTGCTCCCAGGAGACTTTTCAACACTCCATTCTGGAACATACTCTTCTCTGCTGCTGCTGCTAAGTCGCTTCAGTCGTGTCCAACTCTGTACAACCCCATAGACGGCAGCTCACCAGGCTCCCTCGTCCCTGGGATTCTCCAGGCAAGAACAATGGAGTGGGTTGCCATTTCCTTCTCCAATGCATAAAAGTGAAAAGTCAAAGTGAAGTCGCTCAGTCGTGTCCGACTCTTCGCGACCCCATGGACTGCAGCCTACCAGGCTCCTCCGTCCATTGGATTTTCCAGGCAAGCGTACTGGAGTGAGTTGCCATTGCCTTCTCCGATACTCTTCTCTAACTAACTACAATTTTCTTTCGAGACCTGTCCTTGTACTTATGGGGGGATTTGAAGGACACCTGTTTCCTGTTTCAGTCACTCAGCCCCAAGAAGATGTGAGTGGTCAGCTTGCTCAGTTCAGTTTCTCAGTCACGTCTGACTCTTTGCGACCTCATGGACTAGAGCATGCCAGGTTTTCCTGTCCATCACCGACACTCAGAGCATGCTCAAACTCATGTCCATTGAGTCAGTGATGCCATCCAACCATCTCATCCCCTGTCGTCAACTTCTCCTCCTGCCTTCAATCTTTCCCAGCATCAGGGTCTTTTCCAATGAGTCAGTTCTTCACATCAGATAGCCAAAGTATTGAAACTTCAGCTTCAGCATCAGTCCTTCCAGTGAATATTCAGGACTGATATCCTTTAGGATTGACTGGTTTCACTTCCTTGCAGTCCAGGGGACTCTCAAGAGTCTTCTCCAACACCACAGTTCAAAAGAATCAATTTTTCAGTGCTCAGCTTTCTTTATAGTCCAACTCTCACATCCATACACAGTTACTGGAAAACCATAGCCTTGACTAGATGGACCTTTGTTGGCAAAGTTATGTCTCTGCTTTTTAATATGCTGTCTAGGTTGGTCATAGCTTTTCTTCCAAGGATCAAGCATCTTTAATTCCATGGCTGCAGTCACCATCTGCAGTGATCTTAGAGCCCAGGAAAATAAAGTCTGTCACTGTTTCCATTGTTTCCCCATCTATTTGCCATTAAGTGATGGGACCAGATGCCATGATTTTTGATTTTTCACTGTTGAGTTATAAGCCAGCTTTTTCACTGTTGAGTTTTAAGCCAGCTTTTTCACTGTTGAGTTTTAAGCCAGCTTTTTCACTGTTGAGTTCTAAGCCCCCTTTTTCACTCTCCTCTTTCACTTTCATCAAGAGGCTCTTTAGTTCTTCTTCACTTTCTGCCATAAGGGTGGTGTCATCTGAATATCTGAGGTTATTGATATTTCTCCTGGCAATCTTGATTCCAGCTTGTGCATCATCCAGCTCAGCGTTTCACATGATGTACTCTGCATATAAATTAAATAAGCAGGGTGACAATATACAGTCTTGTCATACTCCTTTCCCAATTTGGAACCAGTCCATTGTTCCATGTCCTGTTCTAACTGTTGCTTCTTGACCTGCATACAGATTTCTCAGGAGACAGGTCAGGTTGTCTGGTATTCCAATCTCTTGAAGAATTTTTCATTTTGTTGTGATCCACACAGTCAAAGTCTTTGGCATGATCAATAAATCAGAAGTAGATGTTTTTCTGAAACTCTCTTGCTTTTTCTATGATCCAACGGATGTTGGCAATTTGATCTCTAGTTCCTCTGCCTTTCCTAAATCCAGCTTGAGCATCTGGAAGTTCTTGGTTCATGCAGTGTTGAAACCTGGCTTGGAGAATTTTGAGCATTACTTTGCTAGCATGTGAGATGAGTGCAATTGTGCAGTAGTTTGAACATTCTTTGGCATTGCCTTTCTTTGGGATTGGAATGAAAATTGACCTTTCCCAGTTCTGTGGCCACTGCTGAGTTTTCCAAATTTGCTGACATATTGAGTGCAGCACTTTCACACCATCATCTTTTAGGATTTGAATAGCTCAACTGGAATTCCATCACCTCCACTAGCTTTGTTTGTAGTGATGCTTCCTAAGGCCCACTTGACTTCAGGATGTCTGGCTCTAGGTGAGTGATCACACCATCGTGGTTATCTGGGTCATTAAGACCTTTTTTGTAAATTTTTTCTGTGTATTCTTGTCACCTGTTCTTAATATCTTCTGCTTCTGTTAGGTCCATACTGTTTCTGTCCTTTATTATGCCCATCTCTGTATGAATGTTCCCTTGGTAGCTCTAATTTTCTTGAAGAGATCGCTAGTCTTTCCCATTCTATTGTTTTCCTCTATTTCTTTGCATTGGTCACTTAGGAAGGTTTTCTTATCTCTCTTTTTTATTCTTTGGAATAGCAGATGAGTATATCTTTCCTTTCCTCCTTTGCCTTTAGTTTCTCTTCTTTTCTCAGCTATTTGTAAGGCCTCCTCAGACAACCATTTTGCCTTTCTTTTCCTTGGGGACAGTCTTGATCACTGCCTTCTATACAATGTCATGAATCTCTGTCCATAGTTCTTCAGGCACTCTGTCTGTCAAGTCTAATCCCTTGAATCTATTTGTCACTTGTACTATATGATTGTAAGTGATTTGATTTAGGTCATACCTGAATGGTCTAGTGGTTTTCCCCACTTTCTTCAATTTAAATCAGAATTTTCCAATAAGGAGCTCATGATCTGAGCCACAGTCAGCTCTCGGTCTTGTTTTTGCAGACTGTATAGAGCTTCTCCATCTTTGGCTGCCAAGAATACAATCAATCTGATTTTGGTATTTACCATTTGGTGATGTCTATGTTTAGAGTCTTCTCTTGTGTTGTTGGAAGAGGGTGTTTGCTATGACCAGTGTGTTCTCTTGGCAAAGCTCTGTTAGCCTCTGCCTTGCTTCATTTTGTACCCCGAGACCAAACTTGCCTACTACTTCAGGTGTCTCTTGACTTCTTGCTTTGATTTCCAGTCCCCTATGATGGAAAGGACATTTTTTTTTTTTTTTTTTGGTGTTAGTTCCAGAAGGTCTTGTAGGTCTTTCTAGAACCATTCAACTTCAGCTTCTTCGGTATTAGTGGTTGGGGCATGGACTTGGATTACTATGATATTGAGTGGTTTGCATTGGAAAGAAACAGAGATCATTCCGTCATTTTTGAGACTGCACCCAAGTACTGTGTTTCAGACTCTCTTGTTGACTATGAGGGCTACTCCATTTTGTCTAGGGTATTCTTGCCCACAGTAGTAGATATAATGGTCATCTGAATTAAATTCACCCATTCCAGTCCATTCTGAAGAAGACCAGCCCTGGGATTTCTTTGGAAGGAATGATGCTAAAGCTGAAACTCCAGTACTTTGGCCACCTCATGTGAAGAGTTGACTCATTGGAAAAGACCCTGATGCTGGGAGGGATTGGGAGCAGGAGGAGAAGGGGATGACAGAGGATGAGATGGCTGGATGGCATCACTGACTTGATGGACATGAGTCTCAGTGAACTCCGGGAGTTGGTGATGGACAGGGAGGCCTGGCGTGCTGCGATTCATGGGGTTGCAAAGAGTTGGACACGACTGAGTGACTGATCTGATCTGATCTGATTCTAGTCCATTTTAGTTCACTGATTCCTAAAATGTCAATGTCAGCTTGCTACCATGTGCCCTTCCCCCGCTAGAGCCCATACAGATCTGGAGGGCAGGGAGTGATCACTGATTGAACAAAATGAGTTAATGAGTGAAGCACTCATGTCTGCACCAGATGCTCTGTTTCCGCACCAAGTACACCTGACTAGACACAAAGCCAAGGAAACAGGACAGTGTTCTCTTCTGAGTGCAGCAAATTTGAGAGTTTTTTCAGTCCTGCCATTGAAGTTATGCTGTTTATTCACTATCTTACGTAGGTCAAGCATACTTACTTTAACTCTTTATTTGTAGGTTTTAGGTTCTATCCTCTAGATGTTTTAGACAGAAATGTGGCAATTATCAGAGAAGGCAATGGCAACCCACGTTAGTACTCTTGCCTGAAGAATCCCATGGACAGAGGAGCCTGGTAGGCTGCCGTCCATAGGGTTGCGAAGAGTCAGACACAACTGAGTGACTTCATTTTCACTTTTCACTTTCATGCATTGGAGAAGGAAATGGCAACCCACTCCAGTGTTCTTGTCTGAAGAATCCCAGGGATGGAGGAGCCTGGTGGGCTGCCGTCTACAGGGTTGCACAGAGTGAGACATGACTAAAGCGACTTAGCCTCTGCCGCCGCTGTGGCAATTATCTCTTTGTTTTGTGCATCTTGTATGATACCATGACAGGGAAATACATACTTTTGCAAAAGAGCATAAAAATACATTGTGAGGGAAGGAGGGAAGGAGGCGAAGCTGCAGCCAGAAGCTCTGCTGAACCTAGAGGCCGAGAGATCCAGCCTGGAGCCTTTGGAGTGGGAGCACTGACGCCAAGACCCTAGACTACCAGAGAACTAACTCTAGCAGGTATCAAATAGTGAAAACTCACATACAGGAAACCACTGTAATACAAGACCCCACATCACCCAACCACCAATAGCACCCTGTGCAGGACAGCTCATCTAAACAACAAACAAAACAAAAATACAAACCCAATCCATCAGACAGGACTACCATCTCACTCAGTCCTGCCCATCAGAGGAAAAACAAACAAACAGACAAAAACTCAGCACAACTTTCACCCTCTAAGACACTTATACAAACCACTGGACCAACCTTAGAGGGCAGAAACCGAAAGGAAGAAAGAATTCAACATTGAAGCCTGGGAAAAGGAGACCTCAAACACAATAAGTTTAAAAAAATAGCAAAAAGGCAGAGAAATACTACAGAAATAGAGGAACAAACTAGAAACACAGAAGTCCAAATAAATGAAGAGGAAATAGGCAAACTACCTGAAAAATAATTCAGAATCATGATAATAAAGATGATCAAAAACCTTGAAAGCAAAATGGAGAAAATGCAAGACTCAATTAATAAACTAAGAAGAATTAAAGAATAAACATGCAGAGACAAACAACACAATTACTGAAATTAAAAATGCTCTAGAATGAATCAATAGCAGAATATCTGAAGCAAAAGAACTAATCAGTGAGCTGGAAGATAAAATGGTGGAAATAACTTCTGAAAAGCAGAATAAAGTAAAAAGAATGAAAAGAATGGAAGATAGTCTCAGATACCTCAGAGACAATATCAAATGCACCAACATTTGAATTATAGGGGTCCCAGAAGAAGAAGAGGAAATGGAAGGACATGAGAAAATTTTTGAAGAGATTATAGTTGAAAATTTCCCCAACATGGAAAAGGAAATAGTCAATCAAGTCCAGGAGGCACAAAGAGTCCCATACAGAATAAATCCAAGGAGAAACATGCCAGGCCACATACTAAACAAACTAACAAAGACTAAACACAAAAAAAGAAAATTAAAAGCAGCAAGGGAGAAGCAACAAGTAACATACAAGGGAAACCCCATACGCTTAACAGCTGATCTTTCAGCAGAAACATTGCAGGCCATAGGGAATGGCAAGGTATATTTAAAGTGCTAAAAGGCAACAATCTACAATGAAGATTACTTTACCTGGCAAGGATCTCATTCAAAACCGATGGAGAAATCAAAAGCTTTTCAGACAAGCAAAAGTTAAGATAATTCAGTATCACCAAACTGGCTTTACAACAAATGTTAAACGGACTTATATAGCCAAGAAATACAAGAGAAGAAAAAAAGATCTACAAAATCAACACCAAACAATTAAGAAAATGGCAATAGGAACATATATATCAATAATTACTTTAAATGTAAATGGATTAAATGTTCCAACCAAAAGACACAGACTGGCTGAATGGATACAAAAACAAGACCCATGTATATGCTGTCTACAAGAAACCCACCTTAGACCTCAAGACACATATAGACTGAAAGAGAGAGGATGGAAAAATATATTCCATGCAAATGGGAAGCAAAAGAAAGCTGGAGTAGCAATCCTCATATCAGACAAAATAGACATTAAAATAAAGAAGATTATAAGAGATAAGGAGGGATACTACATAATGATCAAGGGATCAATCCAAGAGGAAGATTTAGCAATTGTAAATATCTAGTCACCCAACATAGGAGCACCTCAATACATAAGACAAACACTAACAGACATAAAAGGATATATCGACAGTAACACAATAACAGTAGGAGACTTTAACGTCCCACTCACACCAATGGACAGATCATCAAAGCAGAAAATTAATAAGGAAACACAAATCTTAAATGATACATTAGATGAGATGGATGTCATTGATATATTCAGGACATTCCATTCAAATGCAGAAGAATACACCTTCTTCTCAAGTGCACATGGAACATTCTCCAGGGTAGACCACATCTTGGGTCACAAATCAAACCTCAGTAAATGTAAGAAAATTGAAATTGTATCAAGCACCTTCTCAGACCACGACGCTATGAGAGTAAGTATCAATTACAAGGAAAAAAACTGTGAGAAACACAAACACATGGAGATTCAACAACACCTTTCTAAATAACCAACAGGTGACTGAAGAAATCAAAAGGGAAATAAAATAATTTCTAGAAACAAATGATAATGAAAACACGAGAACTCAAAACCTATGGGATGCAGCAAAAGCAGCTCTAAGAGGGAAGTTTATGACAATACAATCCTACCTCAAGAAACAAGAAAAACATCAAATAGACAACATAACTTGACACCTAAGACAACTGGAAAAAGAAGAACAAAAACGCCCCAAAATTAGTAGAAGGAAAGAAATCATAAAGATCTGAGCAGAAATCAATGAAAAAGAAATAAACAATAGTAAAGATTAATAAAACTAAAAGCTGTTTCTTTGAGAAGATAAACAAAACTGACAAACTTTTAGCCAGACTCATCAAGAAAAAAAGAAAGAAGAATCAAATCAACAAAATTAGAAATGAAAAAGGAGAGGTTACAACAGGCGATGCAGAAATACAAAGGATTGTAAGAAAATATTATGAACAATTATATGGCAATAAAATGGATAACCTGGAAGAAATGGACAGATTCATAGAAAAGTTCAATCTTCCAAGACTGAACCAGGAAGAAACAGCAATTATGAACAACCCAATTACTAGCACTGAAATTGAAGCTGTGAGCAAAACTCTCCCAAAAAACAAAAGCCCAGGACCAGATGGCTTCATAGGAGAATTCTACCAAATATTTAGCGAAGAGCTAATGCCTATCTTTCTAAAACTTTTCAAAAATTGCAGAGGAAGGAACACTTCCAAACTCATTCTATAAGGCCATCATCACCCTGATACCAAAATCAGACAAAGACAAGACAAGGAAAGAAAACTACAGGCCAATATTACTGATGAACACAGATTTAAAAATCCTCAACAAAATTTTAGCAAACAGAATTCAGCAACACATCAAAAAGCTCATACACCATGATCAAGTTGGGTTTATTCCAGGAATGCAAGGATTCTTCAGTACACACAAATCAACCAATGTGATACACCATATTAACAAATTGAAAAACAAAAACCACATGATACTTTCAATAAATCCAGAAAAAGCCTTTGACAACATTCAGCACCCATTTATGATTAAAACTCTTCAAAAAATGGGCATAGAAGGAACCTACCTCAACATAGTAAAGGCCACATATAATAAGCCTACAGCAAACATTATTCTCAATGGGGAAAAACTGAAAGCATTCCCCATTAGATCAGGAACAAGACAAGGGTGTCCTCTTTCACCACTATTATTCAACATAGTTCTGGTAGTCCTAGCTACAGCAATCAGAGAAGGCAACCAAATCAGAAAAGAAGAAGTAAAGCTCTCACAGTTTGCAAATGACATGATACTGTACATAGAAAACCCTAAAGATACTATCAGAAAATTACTGGAGCTAATCAGTGAATTTAGCAAAGTTGTGGTACACAAAATCAATACACATAAATCACTTGCATTTCTACATACTAACAATGAAAAATCAGAAAAAGAAATTAAGGAATCAATCCCATTCACCATTACAACAAAAAGAATTAAATATCTAGGAATAAACTTACCTAAGGAGACAAAAGAACTGTACACAGAAAATTATAAGACATTGATGAAAGAAATAAAAATTTCATAAACAGATGGAGAGATATTCCACGTTCCTGGGTAGGAAGAATCAATATTGTGAAGATGACTATGCTATCAAATGTAACCTATGGATTCAATGCGATTCCTATCAAATTGGCAATGGCATTTTTCACAGAACTAGAACCAAAAATTTCACAAATCATATGGAAACACAAAAGACCCTGAATAGCCAAAGCAATCTTGAGAAAGAAGAATAAAGCTGGAGGAATCAACCTTCCTGACTTCAAATTATACTACAAAGCTACAGTCATCAAGACAATATGGTTCTGGCACAAAAACAGAAATATTGACCAATGGAACAAGATAGAAAGCCAAGAAATAAACCCATGCACCTATGAGTACCTTATTCTGACAAAGGAGGCAAGAATATACAATGGGGCAAAGACAGTTTCTTCAATAAATGGTGCTGGGAAAACTGGAGAGCTACGTGTAAAAGAATGAAATTAGCACACTTCCTAACACCATACACAAAGGTAAACTCAAAATGGATTAAAGACCTAAATGTAAGCCCAGAGACTATAAAACTCTTAGAGGAAAACATAGGCAGAACACTTGATGACATAAATCAAAGCAAGATCCTCTATGACCAACCCCATGACCAACCCCCCAGAGTAATGGAAACAAAAACAAAAGTAAACAAGTGGGGCCCAGTTAAACTTAAAAGCTTCCCTGGTGGCTCAGAGGTTAAAGCATCTGCCTGCAATGTGGGAGACCTGGGTTCGATCCCTGGGTCAGGAAGATCCTCTGGAGAAGGAAATGGCAACCCACTCCAGTATTCTTGTCTGGAGAATCCCATGGACGGAGGAGCCTGGTGGGCTACAGTCCATGGGGTCGCAAAGAGTCGGACATGACTAAGCGACTTCACTTTCATTTTCAAACTGAAAAGCAAAGGAAACTATAAGCAAGGTGAAAAGACAACCCTCAGAATGGGAGAAAAATAATAGCAAATGAAACAACAGACAAAGGATTAATTTCCAAAATATATAGGCAGCTCATACAACTCAATACCAGGAAAACAACCCAAT
Organism: Bos javanicus; assembly: GCF_032452875.1. Classification (NCBI taxonomy): domain Eukaryota; kingdom Metazoa; phylum Chordata; class Mammalia; order Artiodactyla; family Bovidae; genus Bos; species Bos javanicus. The sequence continues at coordinate 2,019,661 of NC_083894.1, forward strand.
CAAAAAGTGGGGAAAATACCTAAACAGACATTTCTCCAAAGAAGACATACAGATGGCTAACAAAACACATGAAGGGATGCTCAGCATCGCTCGGTATTAGAGAACTGCAGATCAAGACCCCAAAGAGAGAGCACCTCACACCGGTCAGAACGGCCATCATCAGAAGTCTAGAAACAATAAGTGCTCGAGAGGGCGTGGAGAAAAGGGAATGCTGTTGCACTGTTGGTGGGAATGTAAATTGATAGGGCCACTATGGAAGATGGTATGGAGATTCCTTAAAAAACTGGGAATAAAACCACCATATGACCCAGCAATCCCACTCCTAGTATAAACACTCAGAAAACCAGGGTTGAAAAAGACACATGTATCCCACTGTTTACTGCAGCACTATTTACAACAGGTAGAGCATGGAAGCCACCTAGATGCCCATCGACAGATGAATGGATAAAGAAGTTGTGGTGCATATACACAAAGGAATATTACTCAGCCATAGGATGGAACACATTTGAGTCAGTTCTGGCGAGGTGGATGAACCTAGAACCTATTATAAAGAGTGAAGTGAGTCTTCACTTCACTACAGAAAGAGAAAGATAAATATCATATTCTACCGCACGTATATGGAATCTAGAAAAATGGTTCTGAAGACTTTATTTACAGGGCAGCAATGGAGAAACAGACATAGAGAATAGACTTATGGACATGGGGAGAGGGGAGGAGAGGATGAGATGTATGGAAAGAGTAACATGGAAACTTACATTACCATATGTAAAATAGATGGCCAACGGGAATTTGCTGTATGGCTCAGGAAACTCAAACAGGGGCTTTGTATCAACCTAGAGGGGTGGGATGGGGAGGGAGACGGGAGGGAGGCTCAAAAGGGAGGGGCTATATGTATACCTACGGCTGATTCATGTTGAGGTTTGACAGAAAACAATAAAGTTCTGTAAAGCAATTATCCTTCAATAAAAAAAAGTCTTATGGACTCTGTGGGAGAGGGAGAGGGTGGGAAGATTTGGGAGAATGGCACTGAAACATGTAAAATATCATGTATGAAATGAGATGCCAGTCCAGGTTCGATGCACAATACTGGATGCTTGGGGCTAGTGCACTGGGTTGACCCAGAGGGATGGTATGGGGAGGGAGGAGGGAGGAGGGTTCAGGATGGGGAACACATGTATACCTGTGGTGGATTCATTTTGATATTTAGCAAAACTAATACAATTATGTAAAGTTTAAAAATTAAATAAAATTTAAAAAAATAAATAAATTAAAAAAATACATTGTGAATGTCTTAAGTACTACAGGCTGTATCCTGGGGAAACTGGAGTCGCTAGGGCGTGTCATTTGGGATTAGAGATTGCTACCTTGGGAAGTGCATGAGGAGCTAGGTTATTGGTATAAATAATGTGGTGAAAGAATAATTCCCTACTTATATCTTTGAGGCACGTTTCATTTTTACACATAATTTTTGCCTCTTTGCAAATCATAGGTCTGTATACTGTGCACCTCTAATGTTACCAACACATGGATATATAGAACAAGGTCTCTGCTCTGGTGCTTTTCTTTGTAATTTTTTGGGATCCTCTTCTATTTATGGATGCCAGAGAAGCCCTGAATGCATTTCATCACTTTCATTGTCAGCACTTTGGTGTTTCTGAGTGAGATGGATTGTCTCTGTGCAGCTTTCAGGAGGCACGGTTCACCCCACCATCTTGTGGCCAGGATGGGCGAAGATCGTAAAGGGCACCCAGAGGCGCTGCTGGCAGACGGAGACTGTAGTGCAGTCACGAGCTCCAAAGAAACGTCAGAGACTCAAATGGAAATGTGTGAAAATTCTACCCACTGCACTTAATTACCTCTTTAAAAATCTAACATCCCCTTCTCATTTCATAAGTTAATTTAATAAATGCTGATACATAATAAATAATGCAATGCGGATTGATGGCAGTTTGGGACATTTCAGGCTGGAGATAATCAAACCTGAAAGAATGCTTTAATCGGTAGCTGGGGATGTGTCTGGGCTGCAGTCAGCTCCTGGCTGCAGAGAGGGGAAAGTGCAGGGAGTGTCTGGGTCCCCACACCTCTCCCTGCTCTCCCAGTCTGTCTGCTCCATTCTGGCCTTGGCTGGCAGACGAAGTCTCCTAGCTTCCAGCCCACACTGTGGGGAAGGATGACCCCTAACCTTACACTGTGGAGAAGGAAATGGCAACCCACTCCAGTGTTCTTGCCTGGAGAATCCCAGGGACAGGAGAGCCTGGTGAGCTGCCGTCTATGGGGTTGCACAGAGTCGGACACAACAGAAGCGACTTAGCAGCAGCAGCAACCTTACACTGAGCACTGCCTTTGAGGGTTCTGGTCCCTCCGTCTCTCCTCCTCTCTCCCTCCCTATCATGTATTTGTGGGAGACAGGAGCCAAGTACCCCACCTTAGTCAAGAGGACCAATGTGGTCTGGCCACTCAGGACACTTCACAGGGAGTGGCTACAACAGCATTCCTGTGTGGTGGGTGAGGGTGGGAAAGGGGTGTGTGGGCTTGGGATACACTTCAAGAAGAATAGCTTCAGTTCAGTTCAGTTCAGTCACTCAGTCATGTCCGACTCTTTGCAAACCCATGAATTGCAGCATGCCAGGCCTCCCTGTCCATCACCAGCTCCCGGAGTTCATTCAAACTCACGTCCATTGAGTCGGTCATGCCATCCAGCCAACTAATCCTCTGTCGTCCCCTTCTCCTCCTGCCCCCCATCCCTCCCAGCATCAGACTCTTTTCCAATGAGTCAACTCTTCGCATGAGGTGGCCAAAGTACTGGAGTTTCAGCTTTAGCATCATTCCTTCCAAAGAAATCCCAGGACTGATCTCCTTTAGAATGGACTGGTTGGATCTCCTTGTAGTCCAAGGGACTCTCAAGAGTCTTCTCCAACACCACAGTTCAAAAGCATCGATTCTTCAGCGCTCAGCTTTCTTCACAGTCCAACTCTCACATCCATACATGACTACTGGAAAAACTATAGCCTTGACTAGATGGACTTTTGTTGGCAAAGTAATGTCTCTGCTTTTGAATATGCTATCTAGGTTGGTCATAACTTCCCTTCCAAGGAGTAAGTGTCTTTTAATTTCCTGGCTGCAATCACCATCTGCAGTGATTTCAGAGCCCCCCAAAATAAAGTCTGACACTGTTTGCACTGTTTCCCCATCTATTTCCCATGAAGAGACACTTCAAGAAGAATAGCTTACAGTACCCTTATTTCAGGCTTGAAACTGATTTTAGAATGCAGAGAGCTCAGAAAATTTAAAATCCTCATTAGATGGCTAAGGAGATTGGGGCAATGAAAGGCTAAATGATTTTCCTAAGGTGACCAGGATTACGTGGTTTCTGCGTCTATTCAAGAGAAGTAGCTGGGTAGGTCAGGCACTGTGCACGGGGGTGGGGCCACAGAGATAAGTCTGATTTATCGCCGACTTCAAGGGTCTCTTGAGATAGTAGAGGATCTCCCTTTCTATGTGCTTACCTATCTGTATCATCTGTTATCTCTACAATTATCCATCTATCTATCCATCCATCCCATCTGTCTCCATCACCTTTCCACTCTCTGTTGAGCCAAATAATACATGGCTGTCCAATGAAGGTGGGGATGCGGGAAGAACAGCTCAGAGTCTGATATCAGTAACAAAATATCAAACTATACCTTTTTGTGTAATTAAAAAAATATTCTGTCCTCAGGCAAGTCACTGTCAGAGAGCTCATCCTGACGGACACTCTTTAATTCAGCCTATTTCTTTCCTGTCACTTTAAATCAGTTGGTCACGTTATATGGTTCCACCTGAAAAGCTTTCAACCGATCCTGGATTGTTTCTATTTGAAGGGGGTAGAGACAGAGCTTGAGTTGTAGGTGAAACTTTTTGGGTTATTGTTAATCTGGACAGACGCTGTCTTCATTATTGGAAACATACAGGGAGATGCAATTCTAGTCTGCAAATTCAATAGCACCTAATCTGCAAAATATATTGTATTTAATTATTTATTGTCCCAAACCCACTTAAATCCAGTTCTGAGCCTCTGCCTTGGTGCCTAGGGGACTCTGCTTTGTCTGACGAAATCCCACAGCAAGGAGCAGGGCAGGGCTGGGGCCCTCTGCTCTTTGATCACTCTCTGGTTTCCACTGCTGCCCCTGCAGGAAACCAGCCCAGGGTCTGCTGTCCCTAAGAGCAGCGTGCCCTGTGCCTGGAGGTGACAGTGTTCCAGAAGATACTGGATCTTGTCGCTTCTCTCCTGCAGCTCTGCTCTCCAAACCCTAAAGACAGTGGTGAGATTAGGTCTGGCTTTCATACAAGATGAGGAGAAATCTCCAGAAACAGTGCAGAAATCTCAGCGGCCGAGAGTTAAGAAGATGTTCTGGTTAAAGTCAGAGAATAAAGGCAATAAAAAAATTAATTGTTGTCTCAGAAACAATTAACCATGAGTGTAAGCTCCAAAGCCCTGAGGCAGAATTTTATTTTCCCTTGGTGCTGACGGAAGCTGCACTGGACGTCTCTGATCCACACCAATAGACACGGCCAGTGATTACATCTGAGAGGGGGCAACGTGGTGTCCTGGTCATTTCTCCCTTAACCCACAGTGAGATTCCTCCTCTCCCCCCTCCCTTCCTTCTTTCTTTAGGTCTTTGTCTTTCTTATTTTTGTAAGCTAAGCTAATGTATAATTTTTGCTTCAGCCTTTTTTCTTTAAACTGATGTATGGCAAAACCAATATAATATTGTAAAGTAAAAAAAAAAAAGATGAATAAAGTCTGAGGATCTAATGTAAAACATGGAAAAGAAAATAAAAGGCATTTACCATCTCAAACAAAAACAAAAACAAAAACAAAAACGGTACCTGACCCAACTCATCTAGATGTGACCACTGGCCAATTAAAAATCAATTTTTAAAAAGCTGTGGCCACTCCTGCCTGGTTTGTAGCAATTATCGCTCAGCTTCCTGCTTGCAACTTTCTCCGAGTTTTCTTCTTATTTAATTGACAGGCGTGACTGCTCAGGCCTAAGTTGGGTGGTGGGACCGCCTGATTCTCTTTTCTCCTGAAATGATGACGACACAGGCCTGCTGACACCCACCGAGGCTCATCCGTGGCTCAGGCTCCGGCACGTCAGTTCTCCTCATCAGCCCCAACGCCGGGGCCTGAGCTGTGCCAGCGGGTCTGCCTGGTGGTGCAGTCCTCTGCTTGGAGAGTTTATTTTCTCCTGTTTTCCATCCAAAGGGTATTGACTGTGATTTCCATTTCGCGGTTTCTCCTGCTGTGACCTATCACTAGAGGCTCATCATGGTGGCTTCGTTAAGAAATATTAGCTGGGTTGATTTGCTAAAGAAGCAAAGGAAATAAAATATTTTTATACTCATTTTTGTGGCTACTGCAACTAAAATCAGCAGAATCCTGACTCAAGAATGCAAAACAATTGGATTTCTTTTCTGGGGGATGGTGCAAATTTCCAAATCACCTCAGAATGTACAAAAGGTAATGGAAGATATGTGCTGATTTGACATTATAGGATTTTATCTTCTTTAATATGTAAATTGTCTTTTCTCAAGTTTTATATCTGTGGAAGTGAAAGTCGCTCAGTCATGTCTGACTCTTTGTGACCCCATGGACTGTAGCCTGCCAGGCTCCTATGTCCATGGAATTCTCCAGGAAAGAATACTGGAGTGGGTTGCCATTCCCTTCTCCAAGGGATCTTCCCAACCCAGGGATAGAACCCAGGTTTACCACATTGCAGGCAGATTCTTTACCATCTGAGCTGGTGGCTCATATGGGCTCAGGGAAGCCCATATCTGTAGAAGGACAGTCCTAAATATTATATTCATACACACACACTTTATATATGGGCTTCCCAGCTGGCTCAGTGGGTAATGAACCCATTTGCAATGCAGGAAACCCTGGAGATGGGGATTCAATCATTGGGTCAGGAAGATTCCCTGGAGAAGGAAATGGAAACCTACTCCAGTATTCTTGCCTGGAGAATCCCATGGACAGAGGAGCCCGACAGGTTACAGTCTATAGTCTTGAGAAGACATGGGGACACCACCAAAGTGACTGAACACACACATACACATACACAGACACACACTATATATACTATACAGTTATATATAACATATAGTATCTATGTTACATATATGTTATTGTTGTTTAGTTGCTAAGTTGAGTCTGCCTCTTTTGCAAGCTCCTCTGTCCATGGGATTTCTTAGGCAAGAATACTGGAGTGGGTTGACGTTTCCCTTCTCCAGGGCATCTTCCCAACCTAGGGATTGAACCCAGGCCTCTTGCAATGGCAGGTGGGGAAGTCCATGTCACATATCTACACACACCTATGTATGTGTTTTTACAAGCAGATTCTAGTTCTCGTTTTTACTGCTCTATTTACCAGCTGAAGACCTGACTCAGGCCTTCCACACCTGCAGCCCTCACCTCCCCTCCATCCACTCCCTGAAGTCAAGGCTTTTAATAAAGCCTCCACTTAGATATTCTTTGTTCACATCCCACTCTGACGAGTCCAAGTGGCCTCTCTGTGAAGTGGTCTCTGTGTCTGCATGAAGAGATAAGAATTAGGCAGCTGACCCTCTGGATTTTGGGTCATCCTGAGGGGCAGCCTAGGAAGACCCAGTCCTGTCCCCTGCCCCATCAGAGGATCTTATCTGGGGCCCATCTGAGAGACAGAAATTATTTTTAAAAAAGCAATTCTAAGATGGGTTTTTTTCCTCTTATTATTCTGGAATCAAATTAAGGTTTGCTTATCAGAGAAGCAAGGTAATCAATACAAGTTCTTTAAAAATATTTCTGCTAGACAAAGCAACATTCAATAATAAATTATATGGAAAATGAACTGTAAATTAGAAAAAGACAAGCAGCCTCTGACAGGTAAAAAGGACCTTGTAATTACTTTTATCTAGGAAGACAGACCCACAAACAGAGTGAATTTTTAAATTAGTTTGTTCATTAAGAATGTCTCTTGTATGAAAGCCAGCATTATCTCTTTAATTAGAAAGAACCTGACTTTTGAAGATATTTAAGCCAAATCACCATAAAACACTGGATGAAATTGCTGCAAATCTCTACTAAAAAAAAGAAAAAAGATTTGGATATTTGATATCCTGTTGGGTGAACCCGGAATGATCTCTGTTTGTTTCCAAGGCAAACCATTCAATATCACGGTAATCCAAGTCTATGCCCTGACCAGTAATGCTGAAGAAGCTGAAGTTGAATGGTTCTATGAAGACTTACAAGACCTTTTAGGACTAACACCCCAAAAGGATGTCTTCTTCACTATAGGGGACTGGAACGCAAAAGTAGGAAGTCAAGAAACACCTGTGTAACAGGCAAGTTTGGCCTTGGCGTACAGAATGAAGCAGGGCAAAGGCTAATAGAGTTTTACCAAGAGAACGCACTGGTCATAGCAAACACCCTCTTCCAACAACACAAAAGAAGACTCTACACATGTGCCGGGGTCCAGCCCCGGTGGATCCAGGGAATTCGAAGCAGGGACGGCGAGGATCAGGAAACAATTGCTTAATGAAACGTTAATTAAGGATATAAAGAGTGGTTAAATAAGGATAGCTCAGTGAGGAAATTCAGTGGAGAAAGGCTGAAATAAGGATAGCTCAGTGAGGAAATTCAGTGGAGAAAGGCTGAAATAAGGATAGCTCAGTGAGGAAATTCAGTGGAGAAAAGAGGCTGAATAATTCAGCCAGAAGGTGAGAGAAAGAACGACATGGGGAGACCAAGCTTCGGTGAACAAGGCCCACACTTTATTTTCCAAAGTAGTTTTTATACCTTAAGTTATGCATAGAGGATAATGGGGGAAGAGGTAGAGTCATGCAGTAAGCCAGGCTTTCTTCCTGCAAACTTATCATATGCAAAAGTTTAGGTGATTTGCATCATCTTCTGGCCCTGAGGCCTGTTAACATTTTAAGACCCTTTCTTCAGAAAACTTATTTTTCTCTAAAGGTGATTAGTCAGGCATCACCCTCCAAAAGCATTAGATAAAGTTGCATTCCTACAGGGCAAAGGTGCGGTGGGCTACAACAAGAAAAAGAATTAACTCAAGGGTCCCAGGTTACAAACATTAAAGCTACTATTTACACCAATTACATTAATCAATACACTGCCAGGGACACAGCAGGTAAGGGATATGGAGACTTAGCAGCAAACATTGGCTCAACAAGTGAAAAACCCTTCACCAATGCAATTTCTAATCAATCTTTTAACTGCTCAAAGGAATCTGTATTCAGACAGTTTAGAACATCTCATGCCTCTCACAGTTGGGAGGCTGTGAACAATCACATGTGGCTGGAAAAACCTATTCAGGCAGGCTAGAGGACTTCCAAAGGAGTTTGTAGGTTGAAACACTGTCACACCCAGGAACTGTAAGTTAACTCTTTTTTCAGAGAGAGGTAGTGGGGGACAGCCCCCTGTAAAGTCAGAGGTGTAGGTGAGAACACAAAGCAGAAAGTAGGCAGACTCTGGTTTTGGGGGTAGATGCTTGAGAATTTCCAGGGCGACTCCTGAGGCTCGATCCCGCCTCTGCGTATGCCGAGCCTCCTTTCTCATGACCTTTGCCATGGGCGGAGTTCCTCACGCTGGCTCACGCTGGCTCCTGGCACACATGGACATCACCAGATGGCCAACACTGAAATCAGATTGATTATATTCTTTGCAGCCAAAGATGGAGAAGCTCTATACAGCCAGCAAAAACAAGACCGGGAGCTGACTGGGGCTCAGATCATGAACTCCTTATTGCCAAATTCAGACTTAAATTGAAGAAAGTGGGGAAAACCATTAGACCGTTCAGGTATGACCTAAATCAAATTCCTTATGATTATACAGTGGAAGTGACAAATAGATTTAAGGAACCAGATCTGATAGACAGAGTGCTTGATGAACTATGGACAGAGGTTTGTGACATTGCACAGGAGACAGGGATTAAGACCATCCCCAAGGGAGAAGGCAATGGCACCCCACTCCAGTACTGTTGCCTGGAAAATCCCATGGACAGAAGAGCCTGGTGGGCTGCAATCCATGGGGTCGCTAAGAGTCAGACACGACTGAGGGACTTCATTTTCACTTTTCACTTTCATGCATTGGAGAAGGAAATGGCAACCCACTCCAGTGTTCTTGCCTGGAGAATCCCATGGACGGAGAAGCTTGGTAGGCTGCAGTCCATGGGGTTGCACAGAGTCGGACACGACTGAAGCAACTTAGCAGCAGTAAGGAAAAGAAATGCAAAAAAGTAAAATGATTGTCTGAGGAGGTCTTACAAATAGCCGTGAAAAGAAGAGAAGCAAAAAGCAAAGGAGAAAAGGAAAGGTATACCCATTTGAACGCAGAGTTCCAAAGAATAGTAAGAAGAGATAAGAAAGCCTTCCTCAGTAATCAGTGCAAAGAAACAGAGGAAAACAACAGAATGGGAAAGACTAGATATCTCTTCAAGAAAATTAGAGATACCAATGGAACATTTCATGCAAAGATGGGCTCAATAAAAGACAGAAATGGTATGGACCTAACAGAAGCAGAAGATATTAAGAAGAGGTGGCAAGAATACACAGAAGAACTGTACAAGAAAGAACTTCATGACCCAGATAACCACGATGGTGTGATCACTGACCTAGAGCCAGACATCCTGGAATGTGAAGTCAAGTGAGCCTTAGGAAGCATCACTACAAACAAATCTAGTGGAGATGATGGAATTCCAGTTGAGCTATTTCAAATCCTGAAAGATTATGTTATTAAAGTGCTGCACTCAATATGCAAGCAAATTTGGAAAACTCAGCAATGGGCCACAGGACTGGAAAATGTCAGTTTTCATTCTGATCCCAAAGAAAGGCAATGCCAAAGAATTGATACTTTTGAACTGTGGTGTTGGAGAAAACTCTTGAGAGTCCCTTGGACTGCAAGGAGATCCAACCAGTCCATCCTAAAGAAGATCAGTCCCGGGTTTTCACTCGAATAACTGATGCTGAAGCTGGAATTCCAATACTTTGGCCACCTGAAGTGAAGAGCTGACTCATTTGAAAAGACCCTGATGCTGGGAAAGCTTCATGCCGTTCCTTGACAAGAAAGCATATGAAGCCAAGAAGGCAGAAGTGGGCCACCTCTAGGAATGCAAAGTCTCAGATAGTTTTGAGGTTCCTATTCATACCAGTGGTGTCAAGCTGTGTGAGAATGTGTGTGGAATCTGGAGTGTGGAAAGGCCAGTTTATTTGCCCAGCATCCCAGCCTGTGTGAGGGCTGAGCCCAGAGAAGAGGCAGGTGTTCCCAGTGGTCCCTATTCATCCACCTCAAAACCCTAAAAACATTCAAACTTGGCCAATATTCCAGATTGGTTTCTACTATTAATACAATGTGGTTATTATCACTTGCTGTTTATTCACTAAATTGTGTCTGACTCTTTTGAGACCCCCATAGACTATAGCCCCCAGGCTCCTCCATCCATGGGATTTCCCAGGCAAGAATACTAGAGTGGGTTGCCATCTCCTCCTCCAGGGGATCTTCCTGACTCAGGGATTTAACTTGTGTCTCCTGTATTGGCAGGCGGATTCTTTATCGCTGAGCCACCTGGGAAACTCCTATTATCACTTGAATTCCACAAAACGACGTTTGTGCTGAACAGCATTTACTTCTTTCTATTATCCTGAGGAAATGTCTGAAACTTCCATAATTTGGGGGGAATGTTAACTAAATCACTACAACATGTCACCTACTGACATCAACACATAAAAAGTAATTTGCCTAATTGTTTATCAACCTCATTTTTTATAAATGTGAATGTTAACTAGAAAGAAATGTATTACCCTTGTCAATAACATTGGTGGGAATTTCAGAGTAAAGATGGAATGTATTATACATAAGTGTCTTTATTCTCAGAGAGATTAAATTTCATTATTATAAATAAAATTTATTAAACTGTTAAAGCTACCATATCCCAAAGATGGGGGAAGTCAATAATCCAGAGGTGTTAATTCTATATTCTAATTCATTTGTCTACATTCTTCTACATCTAATCAAGGTACTCCTCATGCAAAGAAGTACAGGGCTTATAAGGAGTTACTGACCATTTTTAAGTCAGAAGAACTGCCTAGATTGATGATAACTGAAAACAAAACAGTCTCCTACCCAACTATACCTGTGAAATGCAAAGATTGCTCTCAGCTATTCAGAATTGAAATAACCTCTCTCCATAATAATTTAACACAAAATAAAGAAAATCAGGAGCTTCTAGACTTTGTGAAAATGGCAAGCTAGCTTGAGGTGCTGGCTTCGTTCTCCTCAAAATAAAGTTAAGAAGTAGTAGTAATAGGTGAGAAAGGAAATCTTGGGGATGCTGGCAAGTTACCAAAAAATTACAGTGAGAAACCTCTGGGTATTTTGGAGCCTATTTTGTTGCTCAAAATAGGGAGGGAGTCTGGAGGAGAAACTTTTTGTTTATGCTTCCCTCTTTTCCCTCTTCTGAGCTGCATTGAGACAAGCGACCGTCTGCTCCTTTGTGGAAGAAAGAGCAACCTCAGAGGAGAAGGCAATGGCACCCTACTCCAGTACTCTTGCCTGGAAAATCCCATGGATGGAGGAGCCTGGTAGGCTGCAGTCCATGGGGTCGCTAAGAGTCAGACATGACTGAACGACTTCACTTTCACTTTTCCCTTTCATGCATTGGAGAATGAAATGGCAACCCACCCCAGTGTTCTTGCCTGGAGAATCCCAGGGACGGGGGAGCCTGGTGGGCTGCCGTCTCTGGGGTCGCACAGAGTCGACACGACTGAACTGACTTAGCAGCAGCAGCAGCATCAGAGAAACCTCAGAGGTGGTTACAGAGTCTGTGGAGCTGGGGTTGATACCAGGGCAGCAAAAGCCCTCCCCAGGTGGAGGCTTTGTGAAAACAGGTGTGGGCAGACATGAAACAGATTGACGACGGCGTCTTTAACAGTAACACTGGGGGGAAGAGGCCAGTAAGAATATTTCTAAATATGAAGATGTACGACTTGGAATTTAAATTTTATCTAACAGATGGTTACAAAAATGTGGGAATGCAATAAATGTTTTTGCACTGACAGTCTCAGACATTTTACTACATAAAGACACATATTGAAAATGCATTTATGAGATACATTGACGAGATCTGCTTATGAATGAAGAGAATTAAATCCACTTGAGTTGATGCAGAACATCTTTTCGTGTGCTTGTTTGCCATCTGTATTCAGGTTCTTTGTAGCATAAGTGGTTTGTGAATATTTTCTGTAGTCTGTTATTTCTTTCCTTTTCTATGTCTTTTGTGAGCAAAAGTTTTTAACTTTTATGGGGTCCAATTTATTAATTTTTCTAGTATGGATTTTGTTTTCAGTTTCAAGCATAAGATGCTCTACATGTTTTAAGTTTTTACTTAATAATTTATTTCAATTCAGTGCAGTCGCTCAGTCGTGTCTGACTCTTTGAGACCCCATGAACCACAGCATGCCAGTCCTCCCTGTCCATCACCAACTCCCACAGTCCACCCAAACCCATGTCCATTGAGTCAGTGATGCCATCCAACCATCTCACCCTCTGTCGTCCCCTTCTCCTCCTACCCTCAATCTTTCCCAGCATCAGGGTCTTTTCAAATGAGTCAGCTCTTCGCATCAGGTGGCCAAAGTATTGGAGTTTCAGCTTCAGCATCAGTCCTTCCAGTGAACATCCAGGACTGATCTCCTTTAGGATGGACTGGTTGGATCTCCTTGCAGTCCAAGGGACTCTCAAGAGTCTTCTCAACAACACAGTTCAAAAGCATCAATTCTTCGAGTAATTATAAATTGTACTGTTTTTTCATTTCAGCTTCTACATATTTCTTGTAGATAAAAATGCAATTTATTTTTGTATGTTGAACTTATATCCTGCAGCCTTATTGACCTCACTTATTAGTTCTAGGATTTTTTCTTTTTATTTTTCAGGTTCCATGAAATTTTCTATGTAAATCATGACATCTACACATAGAGATAGCTTTAGGCATTCTTTTTTAATCTAAGGACTTTTCTTGCTTTATTGCAATGACTAGGACTTCTAGTACTATATTGAATATGAATGGTAAGAGCAGATATTATTGCCTTGTTCCCAACATTAGAGAGAAAATATTTAGCCTTTTATCATGATGTATGATCTTAGCTGATTTTTTGTTTCTTTTTAAAATAGAAGCTGTTTATCAAGTTGAAGTAATTTTCTTTTTTTTTAAACTTTCTGAGACTTTAATCACCAGTTGTGTTAGATTTTTTCCAACATTCTTCCTCCTTGTCAGAGCAGTCAGTCCCAAATGGAAACTATGGACACAGCTCCATCTTGGCTGTCAGACACCTGGTGAGTCTGGCACCCTGAGGAGGGTCATCTCCGAAGGGCTGAGCCAGGTGACAGTCACCCTGTGCGGCAACCCTCACAGGCATCCAGGGAAGAGAGGAGTCATTGTCCACAAATGCCTCGACAGCCACGGATTTGTGTTTGGGTTGAGAATGCTGTGCATCAACTGCTTCTCCCAGAAGTGACTGGTGAGTGGCTGTCAGCAGAGTTACAGTGAGAGGCCCTTCAGCTGCAGTGCCTCTTTCCTGACCCATCCCTTCCAGGCGATATTCCCCTGTGGTCCATTCCTACCATCCTGTCCTTCTTGTGTTCCCGCAGGTCCATCTCAGCCAGCATCCCCAAGTAAGCTCTGTCAGGGGTTTTTAACCCACTCAAGCAGGACCCCTCCCCAAGCTTACAGGAGACATTTTGGCTAAGAAATAGCTCCTTGGTAGGAAAGGCCAGCCCCATAATGAGACACTTAGAGAGGAAGACTCTGTTTCCCAGGAATTATACTGCTGCTGACCTGCCCCTGCCCTGTGGCCTCTCCTACTATTTAGGTCAATGATTCCAGCCCCAACCTTTCAACAGAGGAAGACCTGGATGTGAATAAAGATTGAAAGTCTTAAACATACAAATTAAAATATATGTGCAAAATTGTCAAGTAGGTTTTGGGTCGCACTGGTTAATCCTCAAATATTTTAATCCTGTACAAGTATGTGAACCAGCAGGTTGTTGTTTAGAAATTAAATCAACAGTGATGTCACTCTCATAGTTTTTATGATAATGAGGAAATAAATTCCCCAAAGTGGTTTTTCATTTGCACTGGTTTTCACTTAAAATGATGGCTTTAAAGGAGACCATGTAGATAAAATGAGTAAACATGAGATCTGTCCAATCAAAAGGAATTATGACTTAATTATCAGTTTTAATTGCTATGGTTATCATTTGATTGTTGAAAAAGGCCAGGATCTCAGGGAGGTCAGAGAAACGTGACAAAGGTATTCATATTTTGACCTTTCTGAGGAAGCTAATTAGCTCAGCTTTATCAAATGCTATCACGACCCTGTTCCCTCAATGTATGAATAAATTATTACACTCCCACTTTGAAGGCAATTAGAAAAAGTATCTCACCCACTGAAAAATTTTCTAATACTGTATAATAGAGAACTTTAACAGTTCTTCCAACTCAAGACTCTTTTTAAAAGCTCGCACTTGGGATTCAACAAAGGAAGAGTTTTCTAATGAAGCCTAAATACGAAGTCTGTTGTGCATTTGAGTTAACAAGTGAAAGAAATCTGGGAATTAGAACAAAGCTTTGCCTGGTTTCTCTTCATTTTTAAGAAGAATGATACAGGGAATTGCTTTTCTTTTACTAAAGAAGTTTGGAAACTTACCCAGTTGGCTAACTCTCTATTTTCAGAAAACAACTGTCTTATTTCTGCTTTATACATCATTTTCTATGAAGTGCTTAACGTTTTCTTGGTCTAGTCTGCTGCTGAATTTCAAATAAATATCCCTTGAGGCTCAGGGATGCTGGAGACCATTTGTTGTATCAAACATGAAGCCCAAGAAAAACAGCATCTTAATTTTAAGGAGGCATTATTCACAAAATAAATAGGGTAATAGTCATGAGATTCCAATATTCTTTAATCTTAAATGAGATTTCTAACTTCTCAAAGCAACTTTGTTAGAAACAGCTATAGAGGTCCTTTAAAATGAATAAAAATGTCACTTTTGAAGGGCAGAAGGATTCCTGTTGAACACTGTGCTGAGAAAGAACTGTGGGAGAACCAGGGTCGGGGGAAAAGATCAGCTTGCCAGGTATTAATTTTTGGTCCTTATCAGATATCCAAGCAAAATGTCAAAGAAACAGTTGGACATAGGATTCTGCAGTAAAAATGCGAGGGACAAGAGGTCTGAAAGCCTAGGAAAGTTACAGGCAGTCGGAGCTTAGAGACATAACCTTGGTGGGGGTGTCACCGGTTTTCAGAAGGCATTAAAGTCATAGTCCCAGGTGAGACCATCAAAAAACAGTGCAGATGCAAAAGAGAAAAAGGATGAAAGATAAAGTGACGTGTTTTCTATATCTAAACTTCACACACTTTGTGACAAAAGAAAGTCGAAATGCAAACAAAGCCCCAGATTGGATAAACTGTT
Organism: Bos javanicus; assembly: GCF_032452875.1. Lineage (NCBI taxonomy): Eukaryota > Metazoa > Chordata > Mammalia > Artiodactyla > Bovidae > Bos > Bos javanicus. The sequence goes on from NC_083894.1 coordinate 2,035,157, forward strand.
TGCAAAGTTTGTAGCTACCTTGTAAGTTGGAGAGCATTGCATTTATAATCATAACAAGGAGCTCATATTTGTATGCACTAGGTTTCTGGGGGCTAATCCACAGCCGCTCCTTAGTCTCCTTGGTCACCCTCCTTCAGGTGTTAAAATCAACTGCGTGCAAGGCCAGGAGTCCGAGTCCTCAGGCCTCGCCAGGCACTCTGGCTGCTAAATTTTTTGAGACAGAAACCTGCAAGGCTTGGCATCCTCAGACACAGACTACTGCAGAATAATCAGCTGCAAGAAAGAAGGGGCCCTAAACCATCAGCAGCTCCTGAAGAGCACTGTACAACATGGAATCATAGTTTGATTTCCACAGGACTGGATTTGAAGCTTCAGGTGGGTTGTTTAGAATCAAAATAGAATCTATGGCTTGGCTGATCACTTAACTTCATTTGGCAAGAGCTTTCTGAGGAATGCAAACAATGACAAATAAAAAGCTTTTTACTTCTGCCAACAGGAAGGAAAATTGGTAAATAAGTGGTCTTGTCTATTTCCCTTTTTGAATTTATTTTTCAGATTTGTTATGTTTCCTTTTGATCACCATAACTGCCCTGCCTGCATGAGCTTTGCTCCTCTGAGAAATAACTTTATATGAAGAGGAGGGTGCCAAGTCTCTTTTATTGTTTAACATTTTTTTTGAGTATAGGAAGATTTTCAAACTAACTTTTCCAACCCCTTGTCTTCCCTTAAGTGTTAAAGGATTACCTGAAAGGATTACAAGCAGGAAAAAGAATTTTCTCTTCTCTACAAGCCTGGTTGGAGAAGCAGCCAAGCCCCCGACAATGTGACTATTGATTATAGTTCATATTTTCACACCTACAATTTCAGAAAGAGTCCTAGAAAAGAAAAGGTGTGTCAACACATAATCATGGAGCTATTTAAAGGTGCTGTGAGGTTAAAGTTACAAAAATAATCCAGCCTATTATTTAGAATAACCATCAGTCAGAATATGGCAAGTTGTCAATGTGGTTTTATAACATTTCCTGTTCATATTAACCCCAATGGGGATTTAATTACTATTAATATGACGAAAGGTACATGGGAACGTTTCTATAACAGTTTATATAATCAAGTCTTTTTACTGTTTTTCACCATGGGTTCTTCTCACTTTTCACAGTCTTTGCTTACATCAGATGAGCAGTGCAATGCTCATTAACAGCTGCTTTTTCACCCATAAACCTTCATCCTCCGAGCAAGTCAGCATAGGCCTGTCTGCTCCCTCCCTGCCCGGCTCTAAGGATGGGATGATTTTAACTCCGGATGCCTTATCTAGGGCATATTTTATGGTGGGAGGCAGGCCATAACTACAAAGAGAAGGTCTTCTATGTATTTTGGGAAGGTCTGCAGACAGTGTCCAGAGAAGAAGATATTTTTTGGCTCCATGAAGCTCATGGCTCTCGAGCCCTCCCACTGAAAGGCAGGCACATGCCTTTTGCTCCCATGTGGATTTAGCCTGGACATTTAAAAAACTTGTATCCCTTTGGGAAGGAATTTGTCCACCTGACAATCATTCTCCCTTTATATCTTAACTACAGAAACTCAATTTTTCTTCTGGTTTCCAATGTTCCCAGTTCAAACACCATTATTTCCTAACTTCTTTCTTATCAAGACGTGAAAGTGTGAGTGTTAGTCGCTCAGTTGTGTCTCTTTGTGACCCCATGGACTGTAACCTGCCAGGCTCCTCTGTCTATGGGATTCTCCAGGCAAGAATATTGGGGTGGGTAGCTATTCCCTTCTCCAGTGGTAACAATTTGACAAATTCTTGGCCAATGAGACATGAGTATAAACCACTTTGTGAATTTTCTGGAAAAACTTTAAAAAATACCACATATAGATGATGTATTATCTTTGCTCTTAGTCCCATCTCTCCCTCCTGCCTGGGACATAGGCTTGATGCATGGGGAGAACGCTGAGCGCCGAAGAACTGATGCTTTTGAACTGTGGTGTTGGAGAAGACTCTTGAGAGTCCCTTGGACTGCAAGGAGATTCAACCAGTCCATTCTGAAGGAGATCAGCCCTGGGATTTCTTTGGAAAAAATGATGCTAAAGCTGAAACTCCAGTACTTTGGCCACCTCATGCGAAGAGTTGACTCATTGGAAAAGACTCAGATGCTGGGAGGGATTGGGGGCAAGAGGAGAAGGGGATGACAGAAGATGAGATGGCTGGATGGCATCACCGACTCAATGGATGTGAGTCTCAGTGAACTCCGGGAGTTGATGATGGACAGGGAGGCCTGGCGTGCTGCGATTCATGGGGTTGCAAAGAGTCGGACATGACTGAGCGACTGATCTAATCTGATCTGATGGAAGTACAGCAACCATCTTGGGACTGTGAGGATGAAATCTTTATGTTAAAGAAGGCAGTGTAGACAGGACAAAAGGAAGTCTGAGAGTGGATGATATTACATAACATCTGCAGCCTTAACCACCTCGTCACTTGACTTCACCATCTGTGAGGAAATGAACCATTCCGTGCACGTTTAAGCCACTGTCATTCAGGATTCTGCTCATTTGTAGCCACATGCAGCATCAATTGATTCAAGCCTCTATTAATTTTAGTGTTTTCACAAGCATGTGAAGTGGTAAAAATGAACAAATATGTGATTATTGCTTAGAGAATGAAACTGGTTATTAAGATGGCTCCACCCCAGGCCCATGAATCAGTTTTGATGGTGGGTCTGAGAATTTGTAGTTTTCCAAATGTCCAGGTGGCTCAGTGGTAAAGAATCTGCCTGGCAAGAAGGAAATACAGTTTCTATCTGATCCCTGGGTTGGGAAGATCCCCCGGAGAAGGAAATGGCAACCCACTCCAGTATCTTGCCTGGGGAATCCCATGGACAAAGAAGCCTGCTAGGCTGCAGTCCATGGTAGTCTTAAAAGAATCAGACATGACTGAGCAATTAAACACCACCACCACCACCAACACAATGTCCTCAGGTAATTGTAATCGACTTGGAGTGGAACTTTGAGAAACCACAAATAGAACTTTCAGCTGAACATTATCTTAAAGACTGGACTTAAAGTGCACAGATAACAGTGCATGAAAGGTTCAGGCTCACACATCGTCAAGGATAGAAAGCCATTCTGAGCAGTACACACTGAAGGCTGGGCAGCATGCAGGAGGGGATGCAGGGACCCTCTCACCCCATTCAACCTCAGACAGTACTGGAGTATCAGGTGTAAGCTTAACGAAATCACGATAAAAAGCATCTTAGTACCTGCAAAGGACAAATTTTGCTTTTAGTTACTTGAGAAATCTGTGAACTCATTGAGGAAGGAACTGCCTTTTCACCCTGGGTTCCTAGCATTCATTAGCAATGATGTGGTGTTTATTTATTTATTTATTTATTTTTGCAAGGATTTTTGTTTGTTTGTTTTTTTCCCCAGCTAGTGACATTTCCAGAGATTTTTTTTTTAAATTTAATTTAATTTTTTTTTTTAACTTTACAATATTGTATTGGTTTTGCCATATATCAAAATGAATCTGCCACAGGTATACATGTGTTTCCCATCCTGAACCCTCCTCCCTCCTCCCTCCCCATACCATCCCTCTGGGTCGTCCCAGTGCACCAGCCCCAAGCATCCAGTATCGTGCATTGAACCTGGACTGGCGACTCGTTTCATACATGATATTATACATGTTTCAATGCCATTCTCCCAAATCATCCCACCCTCTCCCTCTCCCACAGAGTCCAATTATTTTTATGATGACCAAAAATAATAAAAATTCTACTGTGGCAACAATTCCAACTTGGGAAACCAAGTCTTAGTTTTAGAAGTCAGTATTTCTCTAGGCGGGGGTCTAGAAATATTCCCAGTGGTTTGGATTTTTTTTTTTTTCTTCAGTAAGGGATTGTATTTTACCCAGGACTGGGAAACATCTGTACACAGCGATTGCAATAGGATTTATGAGGCTTAATTTTGCTAAGGAGTCAAACTGAGTGGGCAGTGAAGGCATATGAATTCTCTCCGAACTGCAAGAAAAACGTGAAAAAGAAAGCAACACCTCCAGAACATTCTAAGGTGATCTGTTTTCTGGTTCCTGGCCATACTTGGGACAAATAAGGTGCTGCATAAATGGAAAAAAAAGAGATGGTGCCCCTTCTCCCTTTCACCCCATGTGGAGGCCAGACCCTTGGCTGATGGGCGAGGGCGGAGGCCAAAACAGGGTTTCTGTATCACTTGGAAAAATATTTCTGTTCCTACAGAATCGCTGTTTGCAAAACACATTGTGCTAACCTTTATATCTTTGTTTTCCTTTGAAATATCAAAATTTAATGGTTGTGATATATTTCATTTGTCAGAATCAAGCAATTTTTATTTTGCATCTTAAAACTTGATGGAATTGTAATTTTCCAGGCTTTTAGTAGCTCAAAATCAAACTGGTCAAGTCAATTTAAGGATAATTTAGTGAAAGAAAACATTTCCCTGTGTCTGACAATTTCCATGAATAATGTATCTTTAATAGCTGTCAATTATGGTGGTTTTTAGAGATTTATGATGGGGGTATAAATATCTCCAAAAGGTGATTTATGGTGCAGACTCAAGACAATTCTTCCAACAAAGCTACCCTGACAGCATATAAATTACTATATGGTATGGAAAACGATAGAAAACTTTGTGAATATCTGTTTTCTATGTCCTATTCTTTTTTTATTCCATTCTTTCAGCCCATAATTCCAATACCCTAATCAGAATTTTAGAGGTGAAAGAATCTGAGTGATCATCAGATCTACCCTTTTCAATGTACAAATTATATATTGTAATGTATATTTTGTATATCTTATACAAAAGGCTAGAAACTAAAAGTACTCTGACTTCTTCAAATAAACCTGTAGACATAAGTACTGGACTTGCACAAAGAATTTCTACAGAAAAATATGCTTTTGAATTGTGGTTTTGGAGAAGACTCTAGAGAGTCCCTTGGCCTCTCTAGGAGATCGAACCAGTCAATCCTAAAGGAAATCAACCCTGAATATTCATTGGAAGAACTGATGCTGAAGCTAAAGCTCCGTTACTTTGGCCACCTGACATGATGAACCGACTCACTGGAAAAGACCCCGATGCTGGCAAGATTGAAGGCAAAAGGAGAAGGGGGAAGCAGAGGATAAGATGGTTAGATAGCATCCCCGCCCCAATGGACATGAGTTTGAGCAAACTCCAGGAGACAATGAAGGACAGGGAAGCCTGGTGAGCTGCAGTCCATCGTGTCGCAAAGAGTTGGACATGACTTAGTGACTGACAACAAGTACTAGAATCACACAAAGAATTTCTATAGAAAAATATTGAAAATAATTGTAATGTTCAGTGGCAGAAACTGAAAAACTGAAGAGACGAGAGTATGACTGACAAGAGAGACATTCTGTGTGCTGAGAGGCCTCACACAAGCTCACAGGACAACTGGCTATAAGAAAGTGTTTGCTCCTTGGCTGGATTAATCCGCCTCCTTCCTGCGTCTCCTTTGCTCAGAACCTGAGGGCCTGGAGCAGGGAGGTTCTGTTTCTTTTCCAGTTGACCTGGTTTTACGTTCACGTTCTGAGCTTCACCCACTCCTCTGAGGTCTGGCCTTGTCCCGGAAGACACACGAGAGCCATCAGAGCTGCTGCTTCCTGGAGCCTCACAGGGGCCGCCAGTCCTGGTCCACAGGCAGAACTGGGCGCTGTGGGGAAGTTCACACACCCAGACCGCATCTTCAGATTCTCTGCTTTGTAAGCGGAACTGTAGCCCATTGACTCTTCTTGACCCCAATCTTTGCATGAGGCCCCCAGGAGGACTGCACTCCTCATAATCTCACTTTCCCTTGTGCTGTAGTGCTCCAGGCAGAAGCTACCCGGATCAAGTTCATGTGCTTTGATGGTGTGAAGGTTGATTTTATGTGTCAATTTGACTGGGATGCCCAAATAGCTGGGAAAATATTATTTTGGGGTGGGTCTGTGAAGATGTTTTCAGAATAGATTAGCCTTTAAATCTGTAGACTTAATGAAGATGATCCTCCCCAATGTGTTTGGGCATCACCCAGCCCACTAAGGGCTGCACAGAGCCAGAAAGTGGAGGAAGGAGGAGAACTCCCTCCCTCTGCATGAGCTGCACCATCCGTCTCCTGCCCTCGGACACCCAATCTCTGGTTTGGGGGCTCCTGGACTTGGGCTATGACCTACACCACTGGCCCCTGATTCTCAGGCCTTTGAACTTGGACTGAATAGCACCCCTGGCTTTCCTGACTCCAGCGTATAGAAGGCAGATTCTGGGACTTTGTGGCCTTCACACCACGAAAATGGCTTACAAAAAAACCCCCAACGGACTTTTTGGCCAATGGAGTACAATGGTGGGCTTGTTTTTAAAAATACTTTTCCTTTTCCAAGGGGAAATATTGATGCAGTCACTTAATGAGCCACTGCTGTTGCTGCTGCTGCTGCTAAGTTGCTTCAGTTGTGTCCGACTCTCTGCGACCCCATAGATGGCAACCCATCAGGCTCCCCCGTCCCTGGGATTCTCCAGGGAAGAACACTGGAGTGGGTTGCCATTTCCTTCTCCGAATGAGCCACTAAGCAACATAACAGAGTGGATTTATAAATTTTTTTGTGTGCTAGATGAGGCACAAATGATGAGGCAAAAAACATAAATACAGGATAAAGTTTCAAAGGAAAGCTCAAGAAGAGTGGTTTTGTCTCTGTCTGTAAGGAAGGACAAAAACTCAGTTCCCGTGTCACACCCTTCTTTAATTGTGCTTTCTCTACCATAATATTTTAAATATTTAAATCTAGAGTTGGTGACCTGATAATATAAAGGAGAGTCTTATTAAGTTACATGGAGAAAGAAGAGCAGTGGCAAAGGGATGAAGACAGACTAGCGCTCTGACTGAACGCCGGGTGGGCCCACGCTGGTAGGGCACACTAACGAAGTCCTCCTGGTGTCATCCACACCACATGGCGTGTGACCCCCGAGAAGCCCACCTTGTGCCCAGAATCCCACGGTGGGTGGAAGTCACACTCCAAAGCTCCAGATCTATCCCTCACCTGCCCAGATGCTGGGCTGAAGCTATGACGGCCTGTTGTTCTGAGTGCAAGCTAGTTCTGATGCTAGAATAGTTAAGTAGTTGTATATTTAAGACTGATCACTTGTGTATATATATATATTCATACACTTTTATATAATCTGCTACTTAATATTTAATACTGTTTAACATTCAACACTCAAATCTAGCGGTCAGCTTATTTGTTCCTGTTACTTTATTTGCTTGTTAGGTTGATTTCTAGCAAAAGTATAATATATAGTATGGTATAAAACAGACTTCTGTATGCTCAGGCATACAGGTGAGGACTCATGTGGAGGCTAGAGTTCACTCATTTTTCTAGATGCCCAGAGTCTGTGCTCAGGAACGAACAAGGGAGGGGGAAGGGCATCTCCAGCAGAAGCTGGCAGCGGTGCGCGTCCTCTAAAGGAACAGGAGGATGACAAACAGGGGTCCTGGGGAGGGCATGGGGTGTGATCGCCAACAGGGCACCCGAGGAGAATCTCTCTAAACACTCGTTCTCACTGAGACCAGAGTGGATAATAGACCAGCCATGACACTGCCACGGAGACATGACCTTGACACACGGGGGAAGGAGGGAAGTTGGGAGCTGGGGATGGGGCAGGGGGAGAGGAGCCTGAGCTGAGAGGAGGTAATTTTATTCCAAGAGTGAGGAAAACCCACAGTGAATGAGTTTCAGCAGGGGCGTGGCACCACATTGATGGAAGGTCTGAAGGACGAGTTGGCACCCCTGGCTTCTGTGTTCAGGACGGATGTCAGGAGGGGAAACATCACTAACTGCCAGGAGTGTGGTGAGCCTGGCAGGGAAGAGTGCAGAGGCCGATGGGACTGCGTTTGCGAAGTCAGCTGGGTGGAGATGACACACATCTGCAATAAAACTAACAGAAAATTTCTCTGAATGGATTGGGTCTGCTGAGTGCAGGAAAGGAAGGGATGGCATCTAACCACTGGTCCCGACAATTGGGTGGTGAGTTTGAGAAGATTCAGAAACAGGTGTGGGGGATTCAAGAAGCTTTGGTTTATAGGAACACACCGTTGGCAGGTGCCTGTAGGTCTAGAGCTAGTACGTTGGCCGTAAGGGATACTGTGGACTGTCTGAACTAGAGTCACACCAATGCACAGATTTTCCACAGAATTTAGTGACATGGTTTCCATCTTTCCCACTGCATCCGATCGACATCTATCTCCTGCGCACAGCAAGACATGTGAGCTGCATCTGCCTGGCTGACTCACAACTGTTACAGTCTGTATATACATACATACATACATATGTATATAAATTTCATATACATATATATATATATTATTTGTGAACTAGAGTTGATTTACAGTGTTAAGTTTCAGGTGTATAGCAAAGTGATTCAACTATATATATATACACACACACACACACGTATGTATATATATATATATATGCACACACACATATAGTTTTATTTTACATTCTCTTCCTCTATAGGTTACTATAAGACATTGAGTAGAATTCCCTGTGTTACACAGTAGGTCCTTGCTGGTTATCCATTTTATATATGGTATTGTGTGCATGTTAACCTGCCACAGTCTTGGTATGTTCAGAACTAGATTGATCGTCCTCCCCACAGGTTACTCACCCAGATTTTCTACCCCAAAGCAGCACAGGTGGGCACTTGTGCCGAGGATCTGGGTCTCTGTGTGCCCCGCCCCATCCCCCACTTTCTCCTCCCAGGTTAGGCTCTGTCTCCTCCCACCAGGGCTGCGTCAACAGCCTCCCGACCAGCTCCCAGAGCTCAGCCTGCTCCAATGGGACAGACATCATGCGGCAGAAGCATAATGCTCACTCTGTCCCTATCTGATAAAGACACCCAGCAGTGCTCCCTGTCTACGGGGACAGGGCTGTTTCCATTGTAAACCCCTTTACAAACCCAGTCTTATCTCCCATCACTCAATGCCCTCAGCTCTGTGAGCAAGCAGATCACAGCCCACAACCACGCCTGAGCAGGTTCCTCCTGGCTTCAGTGCATCTATAAAACTGTGCAGAGACAAATGTTCTTCATAGGTCTTCACGTAAATGTCACCCTTTTACACTAGTCAGCCTTTAGAACAGAGAAAGGGTTTGATTTATCTTTGCTTTTTGTACCCTATAACACAATATATTATGGAGTATGGCTCAAAAAGTATTTGCCGAATGAATGTATTTGAAATGAAAAAAATACAAGAGCATATGACCAATTAGCTTAGTTGCATGCAACAAGAAAATATTTTAATAAATATTTGCTGGATGAATGAATAGAATAAATGTTTTCTGACAACTTGAAATAAGAATTTCAAGCAAGTTGAAAGCACAAAATCACAAAAGCAAGTGAAAGCACAAAAGCTTAGGGAATTATATAAAGTAGAGGTTCTCAACAAATACTTGAGTGAATGAAGGAACTTTTATGAGCAACACTGAAACCAAAACTTGGCCAGTGGAGTTAGTGGGTTTTCTTTGTTTTTGGTTTCACTTTGTTTTGATTTATGTAATAAGAACATTTAACATGAGGTCCACATTTTAACTTTAGGTTTCCCTGGTGGCTCAGAGGATAAAGCGTCTGCCTGCAATGCAGGAGACCCGGGTTCGATCCCTGGGTTGGGAAGATCCCCTGGAGAAGGAAATGGCAACCCACTCCAGTATTCTTGCTTGGAGAATCCCATGGATAGAGGAGCCTGGCAGGCTACAGTCCACGGGGTTGCAAAGAGTCGGACACGACTGAGCGACTTCACACTCACTCTCACCACCTTTTAACAAACAAGTAAATGTACAGCGAGTGCATCAAAGTGTGTGCGTGCATGCTCCATCAGTTGTGCCCCACTCTGCAACCCCAGGCTCCTCTGTGCATGGAACTCTCCAGGTCAGCATACTGGAGTGGACTGCCATTCCTCCTGCAGGGGGCTGTTCCGACCCAGGGATCAAACCTGTGCCTCCTGCACTGCAGGCGGGTTCTTTACCACTTCACCACCTCAGAAGCCCGTACAGTACAGCACCGTTAACTATAGGTACTACTTTCTAGAGCAGATTTCCAGAATTTATACATCCTGCCTAACTGAATGACTCATTATGTTTAAAAAAATGTACCTGGCTGTTTCAGTTTTAATGATGACACCATGTGAAGGTGACCTGTGCTGACTTTTTAAATTCATACTTGAATGTTTTTGTGCTTGTACAGCTATGGTTACAATTTCTCATAATTACTTCTCTAGGGGAAATACTTTTCTGTGGTGCAGCAAGGGGACTGTTAGATGCTAATATACTAAATAGCCATAAATTCCAGGATGTCCCAGTTGATCACTGTGAACCTAATTTGCACGGTGTCCCTGAGACCCAACCCTAATCCCCACTCCTGGCAGTCAGCAACCCCTCAGGGCTCTAGGCTTTAGGTTTAATGTGTTTTATAGGAGTTGATTCTTAACCTCTTTTGCTCCCAAACAACTCAGCACTGTTGCTGCAGCACAAGCTGGCTGAGCCTTCAGAAGCTAAAGAAAAGAAAAAGTGTTAGTTTCTTAGTTGTGTCTGACTCTTTGCAACCCCATGGAATGTAGCCCGCCAGGCTCCTCTGTCCATGGGATTTCCCAGACAAGAGTACTGGAGTGGGTAGCCATTTCCTCCTCCAGGGGATCTTCCAGACCTTGAGATTGAACCCGCATTTCCTGTGTCTCCTGCACTGGCACCGGGTTCTTTACCACTGAACCACCAGGGAAGCAAACGATGACCCCTCCATTGATGGTGGAAGGATGAGAACAGGGGGCCCCGTAACAGTATGTGCAGTTGTCCTGTGTCCTCCCTTTTATGGTGGTGAGAGGAAGGGAGGAGGGAAGGAAGGGAGGAAGGGATGCTTTGACCCCAGACAGTGGGTCTTCATGGCCTGGTCTTCAAGGCTGGGTGAGGTTTCTTGCTTATTTCCAAGGTCAAAGAGCTGAGGGTCACTTTCTGGAAATGGTGATTCCAGTGTATTTGGGGATCTTCAAATCCTGGTCTCTGAGTCTGAGCTTTAAAATCAAAGACATTAACACTGGTTGGGAAGCCAAATGACTCAGGGCTTGGGGATGCTGGTGAAAAGTCAGGAGATTTTACTTATGAAGAAACTCACCAATGGGAAGGTCAAAGGGACCCTCCCAGGATGAGTAGCCCAAGAAGGCAGGACAGACATGCAGCAATGTGGTGAACAGTTACGTAAAGATTAACAAAATCTTGAGAAAGATAAAGCATATCTTTCAGTGCATTCAGCCAGGTCAGTCAACTGGTCAAGCGAGGACTCGTGTGTCCCTGAAATACAGCAGGAGGGAGGTGGAGTTGCCGGCGCATGACCGCACCTCTTCTGATGGACAGCAGAAGCAGGACGCCCGGGAGAGGAGCTCGGCCGGGAGAGGAGCATGGTGGGGAGAGGAGCACGCCCGGGAGAGGAGCACGGTGGGGAGGAGCCACTGGGAGGGGCTGCGTGCACTCAGAAATCATGTCCTTAGGTTTCAGTAAGGTGCCTCTATGTCACTTTAGAATTGGCTGTAACTCAGCCAAGGAGATACCCACGCTGCATGTGGCTCCGGAGCAAGGGCACTGGGATCAGGCTGTTGGAAATCATGTCCTTAGGTATGCATACTAAGAAATGTTAAAACCTGGGGAGGAAACAGTTAAGAACAGGGACAGGGTCTTAACAGGGTCTTAATCAGAACAGGGTCATAGAAATTTGTAAAGCAGCACAACCATTTTGAGCCGTGTCCTCTATATTCTTATTGTGGATGTCAGAATTGTTTGAAGTTCATTAGACATTTTCATACTAACATCAATGGTTCTCAGTCATCCTGAAACACTGGAATTATGTTTATGCTTATTGATTTAAATGGTACAACAGGGAAGCTTATAACAGAACAGAAAGCAGATACGAAATGGTTAAAGTGACACAGATTTTGCTGTTAAAGCACACATTTTAGTTACCTAGAGATTTCACTTTTGTGGAACTCTTTCAGTTACCAAAATCAGTTAAATGAAGCATTGTTATATGTGGGAATTATATTATTTTCATTAAAAAAACAATGATCTAAATTATGTGGCTAATTTAAGTCCTTGTTGATTATCGTATGAGCCTGGCATTCAATTTGACTAACACACTTCTCAAGAGATAATGACAAACTATTTTTTGTTGCATAAATGTAGATTCAACACACCAAATTGTCTTCTTCCTCTTGATTGTTCCAAAAACAATTAACAAGTACAAAAAAGGCATATTTCTAGGGCACAGATCAGCTGGTGGTCCCCGGTGTCCATAGACATGCTGTTGCCCTTGATGTGGACTCAGACCTCCTGAGAGATGGGCTGGAAGACAGCTCGACTTTGCCCCCACACTCCAAAATACTCAATTTCTGTCATACACATTCTGTTCTTCCTTCGTGTCTTACATTTATGATTTGAAAACTCAGTTAAGAGTATAGATATTAAGGAAAACAGACAAGGAGAAGTTTGAATAAAATAGTTACCTAATTTTTTCAATGCTTCAACCTTAAAAATGTTAGGACATAAAGATGAGCAATAAAAATAAAATGATGAAATGGCATTCCAACATTCAGAGTTGAGCACAGCTCATCTTTGATATAAATCCTTCTAGAGCCTCAGTTCATGACCACAAATATAGACATGCCATGAATTACACATTGTCTTCTCCTTCCTTTTTTTCTTCCATTTTCCCCATAAGGCAAACACTCTTATTTTGACTACATAAGAAGTCTATCCAACATGAAATAACAACAACTAGTTATAATCCCAAAGAAAGGCAACGCTCAACTACATAAAATTGTGCACATTTTACATGCTAACAAGGTAGTGCTCAAAATCCTTCAAGCTAGGCTTCAGCAGTATGTGAATCGAGAACTTCCAGATGAACAAGCTGGATTTGGAAAAGGCAGAGGAACCAGAGATCAAATTGCTAATGTCTGTTGGATCATCGATAAAGCAAGAGAGTTCCAGAAAAACATCTATTTCTGCTTTATTGACTATGCCAAAGCCTTTGTGTGGATCATAATAAACTGTGGAAAATTCTTCAAGAGATGGGAATACCAGACTACCTGACCTACCTCTTGAGAAACCTATATGCAGGTCAGGAAGCAACAGTTAGAACTGGACATGGAACAACACACTGGTTCCAAATAGGAAAAGGAGTACGTCAAGGCTGTATATTGTCACCCTACTTATTTAACTTGTGTGCAGAGTACATCATGAGAAATGTTGGGCTGGATGACTCAAAAGTTGGAATCAAGAAGATTGCCAGGAGAAATATCAAATGGCACCCCACTCCAGTATTCTTGCCTAGAAAATCCATGGATGGATGAGCCTGGTAGGCTGCAGTCCATGGGGTCGCTAAGAGTCAGACATGACTTCACTTTCACTTTCACTTTTTACTTTCATGCACTGGAGAAGGAAATGGCAACCCACTCCAGTGTTCTTGGCTGGAGAATCCCAGGGACAGGGAAGCCTGGTGGGCTGCCGTCTATGGGGTTGCACAGAGTCAGACATGACTGAAGTGACTTAGCAGCAGCAGCAGATATGCAGATGATACCACTCTGCATATAATAATGGCAGAAAGTGAAGAGGATCTAAATAGCCACTTGTGAAGGTGAAGAGGAGAGTGAAAATGCTGGCTTAAAACTCAACACTCAGAAAACTAAGATCATGGCTTCCAGTCTCAATCCACTTCATGGCAAATAGATGGGGAAAAAGTGGAAACAGTGACAGTCTTTTCTTGGACTCCAAAATCACTGCAGATGGTGAGTGCAGCCAAGAAATTCAAAGACACTTGCTCCTTAGAAGGAAAGGTATGACAAAACTAGACAGCATATTAAAAAGCAGACTTTGCTGACAAAGGTCTGTCTGGTCAAGGCTATGGTTTTTCCAGTAGTCATGTATGGATGTGAGAGTTGGACCATAAAGAAGGCTGAGTGCAGAAGAACTGATGCTTTTGAACTGTGGTGCTGGAGAAGACTCTTGAGAGTCCCTTGGACAACAAAGAGATCAAACCAGTCAATTCTAAAGGAAATCAACCCTGAATATTCATTAGAAAGACTGATGCTGAAGCTCTTATACTTTGGCCACCTGATACGAAGAGTAGACTCACTGGAAAAGATCCTGGTGCTGAGAAAGACTGAAGGCAGGAGCAGAAGGGAAGACAGAAGATGAGATGGCTGGATGGCATCACCGACCCAATGGACATGAGTTTGAGCAAACTCCAGGACATAGTGAAGGACAGGGATGTCTGTGTGCTGCGGTCCATGGTGTCACAAAGAGTTGGATATGACTTGGGGACTAAACAACAACAACAAAACAAAATTACCAAACAGGAAAGAAATACTTCCAATGCCACCAAATCAATGTATGAATTCAGTACAAAACCAATAAAATATTACTATGCCTAGCTGGGGGTGATGTCTTGATTTGTTTTTAGCCCACCAGAATTTAGTGACATAAATATCAAGGTTACAGATTTCTAAAATGTTCTGTAGCACACAAATATCTCCACCTGATCAGGTCAAACTTCAGTCATGGTTTACATAAGAGTCAACCTTTTATCTGATACTCACACTAATTCAAGGGAGTCCAATCAAGTGGAATTGACATATTTGTAAGAAGTTAATAAATATCATCTGCATTTGAAAAACACTCTCTGAGGAATTATGATCTATTATCCTAAGAGCCAATGGGGCATCCATGAACTGGCAGCAGTTAAAATATAAAGAGGTCAGTCAAGGTTCCTTCTAGGGAGAGAAAGTCTGGGAGGTGCCCCGCTGCAGGTGGGCGGGCTCAGCCTGCCTCCTCCTGCCCTGATGACCCCGTGACCGTCACCCTTCTGGGTGTGCTCCCTCAGTCGCCAAACCGGAAGTAGCTTGGGGAAAAGGGAATGTCACTGTGGCTAGAGCCCACACTCCCCATGTCATGACAGCTTTCTTAGCTTTCTGGGGTTCCTCTCAGTCCCCAGGCTGCCAAGCAACCTGCTGAAGCCCCTTTCTCCCGGGATACACTGGCTTCGGTGGAGAGCAGTAGGACCCTGGCTCCTCCAGGTCTCCGACATCTTCCTGGGGATGGGCAGGGCTGACACTCCCACACTCTCTGGGAAGTTTCTCCTCTATTCCCAAGTTTCTCCTCTATTCCTCTATTCTCCTTCTTGGTGGATTTTCTGCAACGTTGCATTATGCATTCCTCATGTAGCTCAGGTTGTATTTGAAGTTTTGGCTGGAGCTTTTGAATCTCACTTTCAGGTTGTGAACCTGCAGACTGGAGAGATGCCTGCTCAGCTCTGAGATGTTTCATTTGACCTGTGAGCTCTTTGTTCACTTGGTTTTCTTTACACATGTGTAAAATATGCCTTGCTTGTGTCCTTAAAGCCTATTTTTAATGAATAAACTTCATTTCTTAGAGCGGTTTTAGGTTTGTGGAAAAGCTGAGCAGAAAGTGCAGTTCCCATAGACCCCCTCACCTCACCCCACCCTGTTCCTCCTCTTACTAGCATCTCACATTGATGAGATGAGGTTGTTATGACGGATGAACCAATCTTGATGCGTCGTTAACACACACACTATTATTAACTTAAGTGCATTGTTGTTATGCTGTCACCCAGTCGTGTTTGACTCTGCCACCCCGTGGACTGTAGCCCGCCAGGTTCCTCTGTTCATGGAATTTCCCAGGCAAGAAAACTAGAATGTGTTGCCATTTCCTTCTCCAGAGAACCTTCCCAACCCAGGGATTGAACCTACATTTCCCGAATTGGCAGGCAGATTCTTTACCACAGCACCACTAGGGAAGCCCTTCAAAGTGAAGTTGCTCAGTCGTGTCCAACTCTTTGTGACCCCATGGACTATAGCCTACCAGGCTTCTCCATCCATGGGATTCTCCAGGCAAGAATACTGGAGTGGGTTGCCATTTCCTTCTCCAGGAGATCTTCCTGACCCAGGGATTGAACCCGGATCTTCCGCATTGTAGGCAGATGCTTTACTGTCTGAGCCACCAGGGAAGTCAAAAGAGGTGCTCAAATTGCTTTCCTCTCATGATATGCTAATTGAATCAAAATGTTGATGAATTTTTGAGATAACTTGACAAGGATTTTTAAAAAGATAATCAACCTTCTGATAGATATTTATCAGAGAATTTCAAAAAAGCCTGGAATGTGTTTCTTTAACTTTTATTTTGTAATTCTTCAAAATATTCAAAACACTACCATATGACCCAGCAGTTCCATTTCTGGGTGTTTATGCAAAAGATGACATCAGGATCTTGAGGACATATTAGCCCTTATGTCCACTGCAACACTACTCACGTTTCATAGACAAAAGTGTTTGAATAAACAAATGAAAGACTCGGCTGCTTTTTCCCATCAAAGGATCTTTACGATTGATCCAGCCAGACTCCTGGAAGCAGCAGTCACCTGGGATCTAATTTCAAAATCTGAGCTATTTTAATGCTGAACTCTAAGCCCTACAAATACATGTTCTTTCAGTTCATTTTTGTTTTCAGGGTGCAACTTTCTGGTACCCAATCTGTGTGGGGTGGAAGTTACCTCTGACCCCAGTCCTCCAGGCCTGTATCCCTCTTCTTGACCTTCAGAAGCAGAACTGCACCTTCACACTTTCCTGCCCAGAACTGGTACATGAGTTCAGAGTGAAGCAGCCATCAGCGTGGGGCTCCTTCCTCCCCTGGGCTCCGGATCTGTGGTTCCTCGCTGTGCCGGTGGCTCTGAGCCCTCCAAGCAGAGTCTAAGAATCGCTTTTGCAGCCCCTTCAGCACCTCAGCAGGGAGAGCATCTTGAATTACTAATAATTATTAGTTATAATTATTAGTAACTGGCTTCTGGTTATGAGAATGGGGAGTCCTGAATCATATTGGCTTCGTCTGGAGGCAAGAATCCATCATGTCCATCTTTGTGTCCGCAGCCCAGAGTAGGACTTTACAAAGGGAGAACTTCATTATGTGTTTATTGAGCTGAATAAAACTTCGCACCATTTAAAAGAATCCAAGAGAACCATGAAATTCAAGGAATTATGGCCTGCACCATAGTTTCACTTCATGGTTTTTAAATTAACCACATTAAATTCAGACAGTTATAAAGTAGACAAAAGACAAGAATGGGTTTTTGAAAAATTTTCATAAAATATTCTCTAGTGAATTGTGCATCAAAAACAAGATAAAATCATTTATTAGGCTTTGGAAAATGCTTAATGTCCAATCATAAAACTGAAAATAAAATTTTAATGTGGTGAAATTAAAAAAAAAATAACCTAGAAGCAAATAACATTTTGTGATTCAGCAAAGTGCCTTGTTTAAGGGTTTCATAGGCTCTATCTTTGGGGGATGGGAAGTGGGTCCAGAGTCAGATAAAACGGAAAGTCTAGTTATGACCATAATTTAACAGAACAGGTGTTCTGAAAGCCAGACTCAGCCTGCAGATGTGGGATCTGTGTTCACGTCACTGTGGCATCAAGTCTCATGAAGCATGTCTGGGGAGTGTGCTATCAGTAGTGAGCTCACAGCCAGATTCCCCAGGTGGCTGCTTCACTCGACAGGCGATGACTGGGGTCCTTGGGGTCACAGCCAGGCTTTCATTATGGGGACAACCCTGCACCGTGGGACCTGGAAGCTGGGTCAGGACCGTGAGATCAACCCCTGATGGCACTTGGTGAGTTGGCCACTGCCCAGAAAGACGCTCAAAGATGACCCAGGCCCAGGTTTGCAGCAGGTCACTCTCAAAGAACTGTCGGCTGAATGGAAAGGAACTCAGAAATCATGCTCGGGTTGTCCTGCTCGCCTTTCCTCACTGTTCCACGTCTCGGCGCTGACTGGGGACTGGCGGACGCTCCCATCAAACTTATTTATGGAATGATGTGTGCTAATGGTTTGCATCTGCTGTGCTGGTGAACATGTATAAAACTACGCGAAGGTGAAGCTTTCCAATCACCTTCTGGTGGACACAAATGTAAGTGATGTTTCCTCAGTTTTGTAGTTTCATATAATTCATGGGCGATGAATTGCGTGATGATATGAGGGAATATGTTCAAAGATGAGGCTGTCATTTATATTCCAGAGGCCCAGAATAAGTGGTTCAGAATGTGGTGATGCTATTATATAGAGATATATGTGAACTTCCTACTTGTACAAAAAACAAAATAACGATTATAAGTGAAAAGAAGCAAGGCAGAGTGAGAGATCACAGAGGGGTCTCTGCCACCCCAGGATCAAAAGGAGCCAGATGCATGACCTGGCTCCAGAAAAAGCCAAAGTGACCCCACATTTATTGTCAGAGATACCCACCACTCAAGAGAGGTTCCTGGCGCCAGAGCATGTGTGTTACAGAGCGATTGCAGTGTGTGACATAGAAGGATGCATTCTTAATGGCCCGTGAGTTTTTGTGAGTTTATCGTCTCTGTGGGATTTGGGGTGGTCACGTTTGAAGGACTTTGTTGCAAACTCTGCATGTAAAGCGGTCTTGCAACGTGGCACTGAGGGCCTTTCTCACGTTGCTGTTGTAGGACAGATGGCCCAGTTACACAACATAAGCAGCTATGCCCTCTGCGAACCACTGAGTGATTTCAGGAAGACTGATCTTTGAATAGCGACTAACGGTGCTGGTGAAAGGGCTTCTTTAAAAACTTTACAAGGTTATTTTGGGTTTGGATTAAAGAGTCATCATTTTGTAGGTAAAAAGCGGTTTCCTACTAAATTTAGGAGGAACTGTGGCAATAGTGGAACTGGAGTGAATTGAGAATTCTTACTTCAGAGCCTGTGGGGCTGGACAAGGCAGCACAAAGACTCTAAGGGAAAAAGGCCTGAAGGGAGACAGCTGTGAACAAGCGGAAGTGGAGAATTTTAGGTGATGGAAGCGAGGGGTTAATCTGATCTTTCTGGGCAAAGATTAACATAAAACTTACTTTTCTGCATGTTCTGTATTGTTTTCTTTAAAGGTGAACTAAAATAGTTTGAAATATGAGTTTTAAGATCCAGGGAAGCTAACATAAACATTTAAATGCATGAATTATTCAGATCAGGGGGTGAAGACCATATTTACAATCATCTGTTGACTTTATATATGGTCATAAATATGATGTATATGTGGACTATATTGTATCTCACCCCTAGATTTATATCTCTTTTGTTTTTTATATCCAAGGGAGCTGATGGATGATGCTTACATTATCATTCACCTGATGGCAGATTTTATTATTATTGAAAATCTGCCTAACTCATTAACTGTGCTGTTGCAATAACAACTTTCCTTAACTGATTTCAGCAACAGAAAAAGCACAACTGTCATGGAGTTAAAAAAGTAAAGATATAAAATGTACCTTACTTGCAGCTATTTGGTGAAATCATGGTACACACTAGCTACCTGGGGGATCTGGTTAATAACCATTTAAACAAAGATCTCTCTGTTATTTCTGGACAGACGTACTGAACAAATTCAGTGGCAAATAATTATGTGCATGGTAGCAAGGTTCCCTTTCTGTTGGTTCGGAGTACATTAAGCACTGACGGTGAGCCAGACCTGAAGGTTTCTCTTGATGATGACCATGAGGTTAACCAAACATAGTCACAATCCAACAAGAAAACGTGTTACCAAAACATCAGTCTTTGGTTTTAAAATTCAAAGTAAATGGCAGTGTTTTTTGATGAGCCCATTTTAGTTCAGGAATTAAATAAGACAAGTATTAATTCACTTGATATAGATGTATCACTGGTTTTCAGTTGGTCCATACCAGCTCTCTCAACAAGAATATAAAGCAATATAGAATAAAAATAGACAATGGAGTCAGATAGCAAATGACTTTTCAGAAGGTTTGAGTATTCTGCAGTAAATGACAGTAATGATTCAACAGATATGCTGT
Organism: Bos javanicus; assembly: GCF_032452875.1. Classification (NCBI taxonomy): domain Eukaryota; kingdom Metazoa; phylum Chordata; class Mammalia; order Artiodactyla; family Bovidae; genus Bos; species Bos javanicus. The sequence continues at coordinate 2,055,096 of NC_083894.1, forward strand.
CACTGTTTATGGAAATGTTTCCATAATCCTATTATCTGTATAATAAATTTTGGTGGTGATATTTAGACAATAGCATATTTTAGAGATTCTAAAGTATGGCCCACAGATCCTAGGTTGTATCCCAAATCCTTACATGGTGAAAACTATTTAAAACTCTTATTTGTATGTCATTTGTTTTTTCACTGTGTTGGCAGCTGTTCCAGTGATGCCAAGTAAAGGCTGGAGTCACAGGACAAGTCAAGACAGAGGTGCCCCATGAAAAGATGCTCATGATCACCAGTTAAGAGAAATGAGCATCAAAACCAGAATGAGGAACCACCTCACACCACTTAGAACAGCCATCAGTAAAATGTTGACAAATAGTAAATGCTGGGGAGGGTGCGGATAAAAGCGAACCCTCTCACACTGTCGGGGAAATGTAAATTGGTGCAGCCACTGTCACGAAGAGTATGGAGGTCTCTCAGAAAACTAAAAATAGAACCAGCACACCATCCAGCAACTCCACTGTTGGGTATGCGTCTGAAAGTGAAAACTCTAATTCGAAAAGACACATGTACCCCACTGCCCATGCATTCACAGCGGCACTATTTACAATAGTCAAGATACAGAAACTACCTAAATGTCCATCAACAGATGGATGGATAAAGAAGATGTGTGTGTGCGTGTGTGTATACATATACATACATAAATATATACACACACATATACATGCAATGAAATACTACTCAGCCATTAAAAAGAATAAAATTTTGCCATTTACAACAACATGGGAGACCTGGGGGGGCATCCTATTTAGTTAAATATGTCAGACAGAGAAAGACAAGTGCTTATGGCATCACTTACATGCAGAATCTATAAAATAAAACAAACTGGGGAATATAAAAGAAAAGAAACAAACTCTCAAAATGCACAATAGCAGGAGTCACCCGAGCTTGAAGTGTGGACTCTAGGTGATCATGACATGTCACTGCAGGTTCATCAACAGTTACAAGTGTCCCATCCAGTGAGGACGCTGATAATGGAGGAGGCTGAGCGTAGGTGGGACCAGAGGGTGTGTGGGAAATCTCTATACTTTCCACTCAAAATTGCTGTAAACTTAAAATTGCACTAAAAAAACCCAGTGAAGTCTAAAATAAAAAAGTAGTGGGTAGACTTGGGGCTATAATTTTGGGACTGTAAACGTGTTACTAAACTCCTGAGTACAGGATTATGATCACGACGATACACAGCAGGGTGTTTTCTTTCATTCTGCTGCTTCAACCTGAGGCAAGCCTGCCTTATAAAGCGTTCCTTGCCTCCACCTGTGACAGAGTTTACTTAATTCTCTTGGCCTACCCACTGATGCTGTCACCATTATGGAAAGCTGGCTTTACATGGGGGCTCTCATGTAACCTACTAGCCTTCCCAGAGCTCTCAGGGAGCTGGTTTTCTGTCTCCAGGGCAGGATGAGCTCATCAAGACACACGTCCTCAACCTACAGGTAAGCATTGCCTCCGGGGTTGCATAGACCCTGAATTCAAGTTTTCTCTTTGTTCTTTGTCTCCAGTAGTTTCTGATCCTTTTATCCTCTGACATATTTTTGAAAGATTGGATGTTTTTCTTTTTTTACTGTTTTAAATCACAAGTTTAAAAAACAAAAAACACAAGTTTTGTGTACCAGAATGAATTCTCTTGATCACTTCTTCAAACATGGTGATTGAAACATATTAAATTGTTATTAACTCGGTATGGATCCCTTAAGCAATTTCAAACACAGAGAATGACATAGTTATTGCAAATATCTGACCTAATATTTATAGCATTTTGACTAACTTCACAATTGGTTGTGGAAAGTCTTTTAAGGAGATGTTAGCGCATGGATTAATGAGGATCTTATCATACAAGCAGTAATTTAATTAATCAAATGATTACCATAATTTAAACAAATCTTATAGCACAACATTTTTATCTTAGATTTCATTTAAAATTAAAAACAAAATAAGAGGAAGAAATTAAAAAAATTTCCATGGTGAAAGTTCCTTATCATATGTCCATCAAAATATCCAACACTTTTTAAAGCTTCTTACAGTAATTTAAAAAGAGATTATTATTGCCTGATCATCCTAATTTAGTATCTTTCCTTATGCTTATCTTTTTAAGCTAATTTTTGATTTTAGGAAGGTGCTTTTGTAGTTTTGCAGCAGGTCAAGTCCAAATCTCATTGGAAAAGATCCTGATGCTGGGAAAGATTGAGGGCAGGAGGAGAAGGGGATGACAGAGGATGAGATGGTTGGATGGCATCACTGACTCCATGGACATGGGTTTGGGTGTACTCCAGGAGTTGGTGATGGACAGGGAGGCCTGGCGTGCTGCGGTTCATGGGGTCGCAAAGAGTTGGACACAACTGAGCGACTGAACTGACTGACTGAACTGAAGTCCAAATCTTTATACCAAGTCTCTCAGGTTGTAACTGGAAGTGGCAGTCCTCCTGTTCAATGCTCAAAAGCCAATAAGGAGGCAAGGATGGTGTAAAGGAAAATTTGCTTTATTTCAGAGGCCAGCAACCTGGGGGGAGAGGGAGGGCAGATGCCTGTCCAAAGGTCAGCTCCCCATCACCGACAGTCAAGAGGCAAGAGCTTTTATAAATGGGGAGGAGGCTACATGCAGAAACTGCACATCTGTCATTGGTGGCCCAATCAGCGTCATCGTGATTATTTAAAGTACAGTTAGTCTTCAGTTCCAGGGTGGGTTTGTTCCCATTTCTTTGAGGCTAGTTCTTGGAACTGTGCCAGCTTATGTCATGGCTACAGTCTGGTCATCATGTAGTTAACTTTTCCACCTGGTGGAGGTTTCAGTAGCCGTAAGACAACTCACAGGACATGTCTCAGAATGTTATACAACAGCCTTTGAAGAGGAACTAAAGGTCCTTAACTATGCTTAATGACTGGTCTCTTTTCGTTTGTTTCTGCATTTTTCTCAGTTCTTTGATTAAACTTTTTCTTTGTCTAAAGTCTTTCTACAGACAGAAGGCAGGCTGAGGACATGGCTGGGGAGGTGGGCAAGAACCATAGGGTCCTGCTCTGTTTCAAGGGGAGGGGGTGGCCCAACTGTCGCCCGTCTGGGATGTCTGCACAGGAGTCTGTGGGGCAGAGAGTGAAGAGGAGTCCCCTGTGGCCCCAGATCAGGGGTCTAAAGGCAAAGAGGAAGTGAGCTTCTTGTCAAATGAAGCTGCAAGGCTTCATTGAAAATGCCTGTTTGTGGAGTCTCGTCAGAATCTATCCTAAGATCCACTGGATCCAGGTTAGGGCAATGTAAACAAATTAAAAAAAGGAATTGTATCTGTGACCTGGTTTTTCAAGTGGTTTAAAAATAAGAAAACATTTAAAGAATACCAAAGAGAAATTAACTGTATAGAACATAATTTGCATTCCTAGTCTGAATGCATTCATTCCTTTGTTTATTTACCCAGTTTTGATATGGTCTAAAGGAAGACATTCATGGCTCCTGAAAAAGAGTGAGACTGTAATCACACAATCTGGCTTCCAGCACTCACACTTCCCTTAACAAGGCAGGTGACTGCTGCAAGTTAGTTCAAATGTATGGTCTCAACATCCTCACTTGTAAACTCAGGGGCAGGACCGTGTTATCCTTACACCTCTTTCAAAAGTGACCCTGGGCATCAGCAACCCATCTACATCTCCCCTGTTTCCACTCTGTCTGGTGTACTCATGAGCCAGCTATCTTACCTCTACAAATGTATTTTCAAACGAACTCAGTTCAGGTCAGTCACTCAGTCGTGTCCAATTCTTTGTGACCCCATGGACTGCAGCACGGCAGGCCTCCCTGTCCATCACCAACTCCTGCAGCTTGCTCAAACTCATGTCCATCAAGTTGGTGATGCCATCCAACCATTTCATCCTCTGTCATCCTCTTCTTCTCCTGCCTTCAATCCTTCCCAGCATCAGGGTCTTTTCCAAGGAGTCAGTTCTTTGCATTAGATGGCCAAAGTATTGGAGTTTCATCTTTAGCATCAGTCCTTCCAATGAATATTCAGGACTGATTTTCCTTAGGATGGACTGGTTTGAGCTCCTTGCAGTTTAAGGGACTTTCAAGAGTCTTCTCCAACACCACAGTTCAAAAACATGAATTCTTTGGTGCTCAGCTTTATTTATTGTCCAATTCCTACATCTATAGATGACTACTGGAAAAACCATAGTTTTGGCCAGATGGACCTTTGTTGGCAAAGTAATATCTCTACCTTTTAATATGATGTGTAGGTTGGTTGTATTAATTAATGTAAACAATTAGCCAGCTTTTAAGAGGTGCATTCCTAGAAAGGAGGGAATATTTTGTGGTTAATCACAGGCTCCTCCTGGGAAGACACTGACAATTTCCTTCCCAAGACTGGCCACTCTAAAGATTTCTGCTTCAGAAAACACCCCAAGACACATATTAATCAAATTAACAAAGGTCAAACACAAAGAAAAATATTAAAAGCAGCAAGGGAAAAACAACAAATAACACACAAGGGAATTCCCATAAGGATAACAGCTGATCTTTCAATAGAAACTCTCCAAGCCAGGAGGGAATGACAAGACATACTTAAAGTGATGAAAGAAAATAACCTACAGCCCAGATTACTGTGCCCAGCAAGGATCTCATTCACATATGAAGGAGAAATCAAAAGCTTTACAGACAAGCAAAAACTGAGAGAATTCAGTACCACCAAACCAGCTCTCCAACAAATACTAAAGGATATTCTCTAGACAGGAAACACAAAAACGGTGTATAAATTCGAACCCAAAACAATAAAGTAAATGGCAACGGGATCACACTTATCAATAATTACCTTAAACGTAAATGGGTTGAATGCCCCAACCAAAAGACAAAGACTGGCTGAATGGATACAAAAACAAGACCCCTACATATGTTGTCTACAAGAGACCCACCTCAAAACAGGGGACACATACAGACTGAAAGTGAAGGGCTGGAAAAAGATTTTCCATGCAAATAGGGACCAAAAGAAAGCAGGAGTAGCAATACTCATATCAGATAAAATAGACTTTAAAACAAAGGCTGTGAAAAGAGACAAAGAAGGTCACTACATAATGATCAAAGGATAAATCCAAGAAGAAGATATAACAATTATAAATATATATGCACCCAACATAGGAGCACAGCAATATGTAAGACAAATACTAACAAGTATGAAAGGAGAAATTAACAATAACACAATAATAGTGGGAGACTTTAATACCCCACTCACACCTATGGATAGATCAACTAAACAGAAAATTAACAAAGAAACACAAACTTTAAACAATACAATAGACCAGTTAGACCTAATTGATATCTATAGGACATTTCATCCCAAAACAATGAATTTCACCTTTTTCTCAAGCGCACACGGAACCTTCTCCAGGATAGATCACATCCTGGGCCATAAATCTAGCCTTGGTAAATTCAGAAAAATAGAAATCATTCCAAGTATCTTTTCTGACCACAATGCAGTAAGATTAGATCTCAATAACAGGAGAAAAACTATTAAAAATTCCAACATATGGAGGCTGAACAACACCCTGCTGAATAACCAACAAATCACAGAAGAAATCAAAAAAGAAATCAAAAGTTGCATAGAAATGAATGAAAATGAAAACACAACAACCCAAAACCTGTGGGACACTGTAAAAGGAGTGCTAAAGAGAAAGTTCATAGCAATATAGGCACCTCAAGAAACAAGAAAAAAGGCAAATAAATAACCTAACTCTACACCTAAAGCAACTAGAAAAGGAAGAAATGAAGAACCCCAGGGTTAGTAGAAGGAAAGAAATCTTAAAAGTTAGGGCAGAGATAAATGCAAAAGAAACAAAGGAGACCATAGCAAAAATCAACAAAGCCAAAAGCTGGTTCTTTGAAAGGAAAATGAAATTGACAGGCCGTTAGTCAGACTCATCAAGAAACAAAGGGAGAAAAGTCAAATCAATAAAATTAGAAATGAAAATGGAGAGATCACAACAGACAACACACAAATACAAAGGATCATAAGAGACTACTATCAGCAATTATATGCCAATAAAATGGACAACGTGGAAGAAATGGACAAATTCTTAGAAAAGTACAACTTTCCAAAAGTGAACCAGGAAAAAATAGAAAATCTTAACAGACCCATCACAAGCATGGAAATTGAAACTGTAATCAGAAATCTTCCAGCAAACAAAAGCCCAGGTCCAGACGGCTTCACAGCTGAATTCTACCAAAAATTTAGAGAAGAGCTAACACCTATCCTGCTCAAACTCTTCCAGAAAATTCCAGAGGAAGGTAAACTTCCAAACTCATTCTATGAGGCCACCATCACCCTAATATCAAAACCTGACAAAGATGCCACAAAAAAAGAAAACTACAGGCCAATATCACTGATGAACATAGATGCAAAAATCCTTAACAAAATTCTAGCAATCAGAATCCAACAACACATTAAAAAGATCATACACCATTACCAAGTGGGCTTTATCCCAGGGATGCAAGGATTCTTCAATATCCGCAAATCAGTGTAATACACCACATTAACAAATTGAAAAATAAAAACCACATGATTACCTGAGAAAGCCTTTGACAAAATTCAACATCCATTTATGATAAAAACTCTCCAGAAAGCAGGAATAGAAGGAACATACCTCAACATGATAAAAGCTATATATGACAAGCCCACAGCAAACATTATCTTCAATGGTGAAAAATTGAAAGCATTTCCTCTAAAGTCAGGAACAAGACAAGGGTGCCCACTTTCGCCATTACTATTCAACATAGTTTTGGAAGTTTTGGCCACAGCAATCAGAACAGAAAAAGAAATAAAAGGAATCCACATTGGAAAAGAAGAAGTAAAACTCTCACTGTTTGCAGATGACATGATCCTCTACATAGAAAACCCTAAAGACTCCACCAGAAAATTACTAGAACTAATCAATGACTATAGTAAAGTTGCAGGATATAAAATCAACACACAGAAATCCCTTGCATTCCTATACACTAATAATGAGAAAATAGAGAAATTAAGGAAACAATTCAATTCACCATTGCAACGGAAAGAATAAAATACTTAGGAATATATCTACCTAAAGAAACTAAAGACCTATATATAGAAAACTATAAAACACTGGTGAAAGAAATCAAAAAGGACACTAATAGATGGAGAAATATACCATGTTCATGGATCAGAAGAATCAATATAGTGAAAATGAGTATACTACCCAAAGCAATTTATAGATTCAATGCAATCCCAATCAAGCTACCAACGTTATTCTTCACAGAGCTAGAACAAATAATTTCACAATTTGTATGGAAATACAAAAAACCTCAAATAGCCAAAGCTATTTTGAGAAAGAAGAATGGAACTGGAGGAATCAACCTGCCTGACTTCAGGTTCTACTACAAAGCCACAGTCATCAAGACAGTATGGTACTGGCACAAAGACAGAAATATTGATCAGTGGAACAAAATAGAAAGCCCAGAGATAAATCCACAAACATATGGACACTTATCTTGGACAAAGGAGGCAAGAATATACAATGGATTAAAGACAATCTCTTTAACAAGTGGTGCTGGGAAAACTGGTCAACCACTTGTAAAAGAATGAAACTAGACCACTTTCTAACACCATACACAAAAATAAACTCAAAATGGATTAAAGATCTAAACATAAGACCAGAAACTATAAAACTCTTAGAGGAGAACATAGGCAAAACACTCTCCGACATACATCACAGCAGGATCCTCTATGACCCACCTCCCAGAATACTGGAAATAAAAGCAAAAATAAACAAATGGGACCTAATTAAACTTAAAAGCTTCTGCACAACAAAGGAAACTATAAGCAAGGTGAAAAGACAGCCTTCAGAATGGGAGAAAACAATAGCAAATGAAGCAACAGACAAACAACTAATCTCAAAAATATATAAGCAACTCCTATAAGCAAGCTCAATTCCAAAAAATTAATGACCCAATCAAAAAATGGGCCAAAGAACTAAATAGACATTTCTCCAAAGAAGACATACAGATGGCTAACAAACACATGAAAAGATGCTCAACATCACTCATTATCAGAGAAATGCAAATCTAAACCACCATGAGGTACCATTTCACGCCAGTCAGAATGGCTGCAATCCAAAAGTCTACAAGCAATAAATGGTGGAGAGGGTGTGGAGAAAAGGGAACCCTCTTACACTGTTGGTGGGAATGCAAACTAGTACAGCCACTATGGAGAACAGTGTGGAGATTCCTTAAAAAAACTGGAAATAGAACTGCCTTATGATCCAGCAATTCCACTGCTGGGCATACACACTGAAGAAACCAGAAGGGAAAGAGACATGTGTACCCCAGTGTTCATCACAGCACTGTTTATAATAGCCAGGACATGGAAGCAACCTAGATGCCCATCAGGAGATGAATGGATAAGAAAGCTGTGGTACATATACACAATGGAGTATTACTCAGCCATTAAAAAGAATACATTTGAATCAGTTCTAATGAGGTGGATGAAACTGGAGCTTATTATACAAAGTGAAGTAAGCTAGAAAGAAAAACACCAATACAGTATACTAACGCATATATATGGAATTTAGAAAGATGGTAACAATAACCCTGTGTACAAGACAGCAAAAGAGACACTGATGTATAGAACAGTCTTTTGGACTCTGTGGGAGAGGGAGAGGGTGGGGAGATTTGGGAGAATGGCATTGAAATATGTATAATATCATATATGAAATGAGTCATCAGTCCAGGTTCGATGCATGATACTGGATGCTTGGGGCTGGTGCACTGGGACGACCCAGAGGGAGGGTATGGGGAGGGAGGAGGGAGGAGGGTTCAGGATGGGGAACACAGGTATACCTGTGGCAGATTCATTTTGATATATGGCAAAACCAATAGAATATTGTAAAGTTAAAAAAAAAAAAAAAAAAAAGAAAGCCCAGTACATGTTCACATTTGAAGGAGCCCCACAGCCTGGTAAGTGGACTTGAGGGGTGGAGGCTCTTTCCTGTAAAGCCTGGGCTGGACCTTGAGTGTGGGATTCGGGGCTTTGGGGATGGTGCTGCTTCTTCCCAGATCTGAGTAGGTGTGGCCAGGATTTTGGGCTCTTTGGGGAGCTTCTCAGCCAACTGGTTAACTTCCGAGATGAACACAACCTTACAGGAATGTTTTAAATATGGAATGCCTGAACTCACTGTTATTGCCCCCTTTTGCGTGTTTCTCTACAGCATGTACTCCACAGGGTCAGACAGTCTGTGGTCACCATAATTGTAGGTCACACACCTCTTGCCTTTACCATTCATGCTTCTATCACAAGCAGGCCATACTGCGGCATAGTCTTGGGAAGGCATGCTTCACAGGAGTTTTTAAACAATCTAAATGAACAGATGCCACCAGAATGTCCATGACGGAGGAAGAGGTGATGAGTGTGAGGGACAGTGAAGGTCCCTGTGACCCTGGAAAAGCCCCCTACCCTACTAAAGAGAGAGATTTCCAGGTTAGACGCTCAGCTGTGTCGCTGCACACAGACATTCTTGTAAAACCAATCTGAAGGAAGCTGACCAAAGACCATCTTATTTTCCTTACGGCATTTTATGGAATCATTACAACCAAGGCAAACACTTTGCTTACAGAAATCACAATATTTAAGACTTTAAGTTTAGAAATTTTTATTTCAAATACAACTATTGCTTTATATTTCAGAAGCAAGTTTATTTTTATGCTGCAGAAAAGTGCTGCTCACCTAGAAACAAACTTACAGTTACCAAAGGGGAAGAGGGGGATACATTGAATATGTGTGTGTGTGTGTGTGTATAAAACTATATCACTTTGCTGTATATCTGAAACTAACACACTGAAATTAACTATTTTTAAAAGAAAAAAATGTGCTGCTCAAGTTTCCCATAAAATGCAAGTAAATATAAAATTCATATAAGGTTACATAGACAAGTGTTGTACAATATATACAACCTTTTGTGTTCTCATTATGTGCCAGAATCTCCATGCTTCCTTTATAGTATCCCATTTAATTAAATAAACATGAAGCCAATTCATACTAAGTTCACATTTAAAGTAATACGATAAAAGACATAGGTCTGCTAATTTTCTGTTATTCATTTTTGAGCAGATGAGAAGCGACCATTTCAGTCATTGTTCATAAAATCTTCATTATTTAAAAATGGGTCTTAGCTTCCTCACTCAAGATGAAGCTATCAGACTTAATTTTCAAAGAGAAAAGCAATCTAGCTGCAATGGAATTTCTGTTTCCTACATATCCACCAGGTAATTGCATCAACCCTAGAATAAGCTCTGCCCTGTGAGATGGGAGACAAATAAATCGATTCCAGACGTCAGGTAATAAACAGCACAGGGATTTCATGATGCCATCTGAGGTAATTTTTAAAAATGTCACCTGGTGAGAGTTAGAAAATAAGGCTATAATTATTGTGACAGTGTCAGGAAAAGAAACCTTAAACTGTGCCGACAATGCGGCCAGCTCCACACTGTGGGAGAGGCAGCCACCACGGGGGTCCTGGTCCTGGTTACAGGGCTGGGGGAGGCGTGCTGTGCGGACCCTCAGCGATGTGGCCTGTGGGAGCATCTTCCCCAGAATTCTGCCCACCTCAAGACTGGTAACTGGAGAAGGAAATGGCAGCCCACTCCAGTGTTCTTGCCTGGAGACTCCCAGGGGCGGGGGAGCCTGGTGGGCTGCCGTCTATGGGGTCGCACAGAGTCGGACACGACTGAAGCGACTTAGCAGCAGCAGCAGCGGCAAGACTGGTAACAATGCATTCGCACTCATGGTGGACGACGTTGTAGATTCATCATATTCAGTACCACCAGCGGGTAGTTTTCATACCAAGAACCACTGAATCAGAAGAGAAACCATCACTGGGTTCCTGGAAGTCCCTAGGGCAAAATAAAACTGGTATTATTATCGACACATAAATATTTTAGGGCACGCTTTCAGCCTCAAACACAGAGGACTTGTGTTTTACAAGTTTGCACTTTTAAAGTGCTGCCTTAAGCTGATAATTACATGAATGTTGACACCTGCAGGGAAATTGTAGCATCATAGAAATGCAGAATTCATGATGAATGTCATTGTTAATAAAGAAAAGCCTTCTAAGCAGAATATTGAAAATACTTAAAATGGAAAAAATATATTAATGTTTTAATGACAGCAGAGAATGGTGATATATTTGAGAGCTAGTTCTACGACCAAGCTTTATAATTAGGTTGCCAGATCTGCAATTGTTAAAACTTGACCAGATATTAAAAGGACTGTCTCTAATACCTGAATATGACAACTTAGACTCAATTGTAATTTATTAAGAAATTATCACGACCCAGCAATCCCACTGCTGGGCATACACACTGAGGAAGCCAGAAATGAAAGAGACATGTGTACCCCAATGTTCATTGCAGCACTGTTTATAATAGCCAGGACATGAAAGCAACCTAGATGTGCATCAGCAGATGAATGGATAAAGAAAGCTGTGGTACATATACACAACGGAGTATTACTTAGCCATTAAAAAGAATACATTTGAATCAGTTCTAATGAAGTGGATGAAACTGGAGCCGACTATACAGAGTGAAGTAAGCCAGAAAGAAAAACACCAATACAGCATACTAACGCATATATATGGAATTTAGAAAGATGGTAATGATAACCCTGTATGCGAGACAGCAAAAGAGACACAGATGTATAGAACAGTCTTTTGGACTCTGTGGGAGAGGGAAGGGGGGGATGATTTGGGAGAATGGCATTGAAACATGTATAATATCATATAAGAAATGAATCGCCAGTCCAGGTTTGATGCAGGATACAGGAAGCTTGGGGCTGGTGCACTGGGATGACCCAGAGGGATGGTTTGGGGAGGGACGTGGGAGGGGGGTTCAGGATTGGAAACACGTGTACACCTGTGGCGGATTCATGTTGATGTATGGCAAAACCAATACAATATTGTAAAGTAATTAGCCTCTAATTAAAATAAATAAATTTACATTAAAAAAAGAAAAAGAAAGTAAAAACTATAAAAAAAAGAAATTATCATTTTCTTTTAATAGATTTTGAATATATTTTGTGCCTAATAAGAAGGGTGGGGTAATTTTAAAGATGTCACAGATAGGGCAACATTTAAATTATGATGGTTAAGAAACAGGCATTGACATTAAATTATGGGCATACAAAGTTGGGAAAGCAGTGAGGGGGAGTTCATTTTTAATAGCCTGGCTTTCTAGGAATGGTTTAATTAGATTGATCGTCAGCATTTTCACTGAAAAACGTTAATAAAGTATTAAATATTTGAAACATTTTATTTATTTATTTTTTAATTTTATTTTATTTTTAAACTTTACAATATTGTATTAGTTTTGCCAAATATCAAAATGAATCCGCCACAGGTATACCTGTGTTCCCCATCCTGAACCCTCCTCCCTCCTCCTCCCCATACCCTCCCTCTGGGTCGTCCCAGTGCACCAGCCCCAAGCATCCAGTATCGTGCATCGAACCTGGATTGGTGACTCGTTTCATACATGATATTATACATGTTTCAATGCCATTCTCCCAAATCTCCCCACCCTCTCCCTCTCCCACAGAGTCCATAAGACTGTTCTATACATCAGTGTCTCTTTTGCTGTCTTGTACACAGGGTTATTGTTACCATCTTTCTAAATTCCATATATATGCGTTAGTATACTGTATTGGTGTTTTTCTTTCTGGCTTACTTCACTCTGTATAATAGGTTCCAGTTTCATCCACCTCATTAGAACTGATTCAAATGTATTCTTTTTAATGGCTGAGTAATACTCCATTGTGTATATGTACCACAGCTTTCTTTATCCATTCATCTGCTGATGGGCATCTAGGTTGCTTCCATGTCCTGGCTATTATAAACAGTGCTGTGATGAACATTGGGGTACACGTGTCTCTTTCCCTTCTGGTTTCTTCAGTGTGTATGCCCAGCAGTGGGATTGCTGGATCATAAGGCAGTTCTATTTCCAGTTTTTTAAGGAATCTCCACACTGTTCTCCATAGTGGCTGTACTAGTTTGCATTCCTACCAACAGTGTAAGAGGGTTCCCTTTTCTCCACACCCTCTCCACCATTTATTATTTGTAGACTTTTGGATGGCAGCCATTCTGACTGGCATGAAATGGTACCTCATAGTGGTTTTGATTTGCATTTCTCTGATAATGAGTGATGTTGAGCATCTTTTCATGTGTTTGTTAGCCATCTGTATGTCTTCTTTGGAGAAATGTCTATTTAGTTCTTTGGCCCATTTTTTGATTGGGTCATTTATTTTTCTGGAGTTGAGCTGTAGGAGTTGCTTGTATATTTTTGAGATTAGTTGTTTGTCCATTGCTTCATTTGCTATTATTTTCTCCCATTCTGAAGGCTGTCTTTTCACCTTGCTAATAGTTTCCTTTGTTGTGTTTAATTAGGTCCCATTTGTTTATTTTTGCTTTTATTTCCAGTATTCTGGGAGGTGGGTCATAGAGGATCCTGCTGTGATGTATGTCGGAGAGTGTTTTGCCTATGTTCTCCTCTAGGAGTTTTATAGTTTCTGGTCTTACGTTGAGATCTTTAATCCATATGACACATCAAACAGCTTAATTTTTGAGTCCATTTAAATTTAAATTTAGATTTAAATTTCTAGTTTATCTATGTTCAATAGACATTTATGGAGTTTGTACTCTGTTTTAAACTTGTGTTGGTGGGAAAGTTCAAAGACAGGTAAGTTTTTCTTCACCTTAAATGCCTTGTCACCTAGCATATGAGGCAGGCCCAGGCCACGGGGGTGAGGGGAATGGTGTGAGCTGCAGCAGTGTGCCTGGGCTGAGGGTAGGTGTCTTGTATTAGTAAAGCTTGGAAGTGATTGCAAAGGACTTTTAAAAAAAATTAATAAACTTTTTCTGACCTTAAAAAGAGGCAGTAAGTCATGGTATTTAACTTGGAACTAAAAAGTATTGCGCAATTTCTCAGCAGGTTCCCTCCTCTTTGCTTCAAACACTTGACCTCAAAAGCTTACCAGCTCAGAAAAGATCGCGTAGGTGTTAAAGATTTGTCAGTGTTAAAAGGTCTGTTCCTTCTCCTCCCGGCCTATATTAGGCCTTTAACCAGGACTTACAGCATCAGTGGCTCCCTGCCCACAGGCTTCCTTCCTGCCCCCAGCCCCTGCCACGGGGCCACCATCACATAGAAAAACCAGTCCAGGGACCTAACAGGGAGGCCACCCAATGTCTCTCCACTGTGAAGCCTGCTTAACTACTTCAGCTCTAGTTAAATTATCTTGTAGTACACCTTGGATTAAAGCACTCAGAATTAATGGATTGACCTTTATAAGAAGAGACAAGGTCCAGCATTCCATGTTCAGTAAATTTCTCTGCAGCTGCTTCTTGGGAGGTCTTGCTAAATGAGGGTTACTGAGGCACCTGTTGTAATGATTTTTCTTGGAAATCATTAGAACTTAGTATCAGTTCAGCTTAGTCGCTCAGGTGTGTCCAACTCTTTGTGACTCCATGGACTGCAGCATGCTAGGCTTCCCTATCCTTCGCTATTTCCCGGAGCTTGCTTAAACTCATGTCCATTGAGTTGGTGATGCCATCCAACCATCCCATCCTCTGTCATCCCCTTCTCCTCCTGCCCTCAATCTTTCTGAGCATCAGGGTCTTTTCTAATGAGTCGGTTCTTCCCATAAGGTGGCCAAAGTATTGGAGATTCAACTTCAGCATTAGTCCTTCCAATGAATATTCAGGGTTGATTTTCTTTAGGATTGACTGGTTTGATCTTCTTGCAGTCCAAGGGACTCTCAAGAATCTTCTCCAGCACCACAGTTCAAAAGCATCAATTCTTCTTCACTCAGCCTTCTTTGTGGGCCAACTCTCACATTCATACATGACTACTGGAAAAACCATAGCTTTGACTATACAAATATTTGTTGGCAAAATAATGTCTCTGCTTTTTAATATGCTCTCTAGGTTGGTCACATTGTTTCTTCCAAGGAGCAAGTGTTTTTTAATTTCATGGCTGTGGTCATCAACTGCAGTGATTTTGGAGCCCCTCAAAATAAAGTCTCTCACTATTTCCATTGTTTCCCCATCTATTTGCCATGAAGTGATGGGACTGCATGCCATGACCTTAGGTTTTTGAATGTTGAATTTTAAGCCAGCCTTTTCACTCATCAAGAGGCTCTTTAGTTCCTCTTCACTTTCTGCCATAATGGTGGTGTCATCTGCATATCTGAGGTTATTTCTATTTCTCCTGACAATCTTGATTCTAGTTTGTGCTTCCTCCAGCCCAGCATTTCTCATAATGTAGTCTGCAAAAGTAGGAATTCAAAAGATATCTGGAGTAACAGGCAAGTTTGGTCTTGGAGTACAGAATTAAGCAGGGCAAAGGCTAACAGAGTTTTGTCAAGAGAATGCCCTGGTCACAGCAAACACCCTCTTCCAACAACAGAAGAGATGCCTCTACACATGGACATAACCAGATGGTCAATACTGAAATCAGATTGATTATATTCTTTGGATCTGAAGATGAAAAAGTTCTATACAGTCAGCAAAAACAAGACCAGGAGCTGACTGTGGCTCAGATCATGAACTCCTTATGAAAAATTCTGACTTAAATTGAAGAAAGTAGGGAAAACCACTAGACCATTCAGATGTGACCTAAATCAAATCCTTTATGATTATACAGTGGAAGTGACAAATAGATCAAGAGATTAGATCTGAATGAGTGGATGAAGAACTATGGATAGAGGTTCAGAATATTGTACAGGAGGCAATGATCAAGACCATCCCCAAGAAAAAGAAATGCAAAAAAGGCAAAATGGTTGTCTGAGGAGGCCTTACAAATAGCTGAGAAGAGAAGTGAAAGGCAAAGGAGAGAGGAAAGATATACCCATCTGAATGCAGAGTTCCAAAGAATAACAAGGAAAGATAAGAAAGCCTTCCTAAGTGAATGATGCAAAGAAACAGAGGAAAACAATAGAATGGGAAAGACTAGAGATCTCTTCAAGAAAATTAGAGATACAAAGGGAACATTTCATGCAAAGATGGGCACAATTAAGGACAGAAATGGTATGGATGTAACAGAAGCAGAGGATATTAAGAAGACTTGGCAAGAATACACAGAAGAACTAAGCAAAAAATTTTAATGACCTGGATAACCATGATGGTGTGATCACTCACCTAGAGGCAGACATCCTGAAGGGCAAAGTCAAGTGGGTCTTAGGAAGCATCACCAGAAAAAAAGTTAGAGGGGGTGATGGAATTTCAGCTGAACTACTTCAAAGCCTAAAAGATGATGCTGTGAAAGTGCTGCACTCAATATGTCAGCAAATTTGGAAAACTCAGCAGCGGCCACACTGGAAAAGGTCAATTTTCTTTCCAATCCAAAGAAGGAAAATGCCTAAGAATGTTCAAACTATTGCACAATTGCACTCATTTCACATGTTAGCAAGAAATGCCCCAAATCCTCCAAGCTAGGCTTCAACAGTGTGTGAACTGAGAACTTCAAGATGTACAAGCTGGATTTAGAAAAGGCAGAGGAACCAGAGAGCAAACTGCCAACATCAGCTGGATCATAGAAAAAGCAAGAGAATTCCAGAAAAAATCTACTTCTGCTACAATGACTATGCTAAAGCCTTTGACTGTGTGAATCACAACAAACTGTGGAATACCAGAACACCTTACCTGCCTCTTAAGACACTTATACACCGGTCAAGAAGCAACAGCTAGAACCAGATATGGAACAACGGACTGGTTCCAAATTGGCAAAAGAGTATGTCAAGGCTGTATACTGTCACACTGCTTATTTAACTTATATGCAGAACTTAGTATGCTGCTGCTGCTGCTAAGTCGCTTCAGTCGTGTCCGAGTCTGTGCGACCCCATAGACGGCAGCTCACCAGGCTCCCCCATTCCTGGGATTCTCCAGGCAAGAACACTGGAGTGGGTTGCCATTTCCTTCTCCAGTGCATGAACGTGAAAAGTGAAAGTGAAGTCACTCAGTCGTGCCCGACTCGTAGCGACCCCATGGACTGCAGCCTACCAGGCTCCTCTGTCCATGGGATTTTCCAGGCAAGAGTACTGGAGTGGGGTGCCATTGCCTTCTCCAGAACTTAGTATAATAGGCATTAATTTTCCCCTGTGCTTTGTTGAAGGTAGAAAATTTCGGATCATGGCCACTTTTTTCTTTAGAAAGAATGGTAAACACGTCTTTAAATTTAATTAAAATGGGAGAATCTAATTCATGTTACTTTTTCTGATCCAAACGATAAAACTGTGTGTTTGTGTGTACATATCAATTCTCAGGGGCAGTCACGGAGCTAGCCTGGCGGTCTGGTGGGGGAGCAGGCGGCAGTTAATTTGCGTGTCAACTTGACTAGCTAAAACATCCTCTCTGGGCCTGTATGAGGTGTCTCTGGATGGGCTCAGCACCTAATCGGTGGGCTCAGTGGTCACCCTCCCCAGTGTGGGGCTCCATCTTGTCAACTGAAGATCTGAGAAGAAAAGCCGGAGGCAGGAACAATGTCCCCCCCGCCTCTCAGTGCTGAGCCGGGATCTCTCTCTCCCGCCCTCTGACCGGGGTTCATGTCAGTAGCCTTTGGACACAGACTGAAATACACACCAGCGCTGCAGGGTCTCCAGCTGGCAAGTCACGGCCCCTCAGCCTCTAGATCCTTGAGCTGATTCCTTAGAGCCCGCCTCCCAGTGCGGAGCTCTTCTCTGCTTCTTGGAGCCCTGGACATCTACAGAGAAGGAGCGCAGTTGCGCAGGCAAGGAGACGGGAGTGCCCTCAGGGAAGATGAAGCCAGGGCCGGGGTTGCACCCATGCCTGCTCTTCCCCGCACAGACACAGACACACACACCCCGCTGAGTGCAGCTGCAGATGAAATGTATACATGTGTGTGTATACAGGAAAGAAAGCTTATATAACATATGGGTTACACTTTGATGGTTCTGTACACAATGCATTGTATCCTATCACATCTGAATCTACTGTAACATTTTATTTAAAACCCTGTTGCCTGGGACCCAATAAGTCACTTTCATAAAACAAAATGGGTCATTATTAGTAGACCGAAAAACACTACCACTGCTTCATTTTATAATCTTTCCAGTATATGAAAATATGTATTTACCTACTTATTTAGGGCTGGTTTGTGTTTCCACAGGAGAATACATGGGCTCATGGAAGCATTAGCTTTGTCTATCTTTTCTCTTTGTGTTCCCAGCACATGAAATAGCATGTGACATACAGCAGCGTCTCAATAAGGGTTGGAAAGCAAATGAACTAATGAATCCTAAAGGAAACATCAGGTGGAAAGTGCATATATAAACCTCTAATAACAATATGTTATGGATGCAAGTCACTGTTGTAATTAATAGGAGATGATGAATAATCATAGGTGCTGGAGAACCACTGCAGAAGAGTGGGCATGGCAGTAAGAGTTCTAACGCTCCTGCATGTCGAGTCCACCTTCACTCACCTAGAGGACTCACCCACACAGCCACTCCCCTGACCCAAAGCCCCGGCCCTCAAGCCTAAGCTCCATTCCTTGACCCCAGGGTCTGTATTTCCATCTCTCCCTGCATTTGACTCACAAGTTATCTGCCCTTTCCTTTCATAAAGGCATCAAGTTTTTTCGATTTTTCCATTTCATTTGTTCCTCCACCACTTCCCTAGTTTCTACTCCTCCGTTTCTGGTTTCTGTGGGTTGATCATCCTAGTCGTATACTTAAAATTCTCTGTAGCCACAGCCTTCTGCCAAATACTCTTTCCTTCCCATTATTTTCCTCTAAATGTGTTGCTACTTCTTTGTATCTCATTGTTCATTTTTATTAATGCAATCTGAGCTGTTTCAGGCCATCATTTACCCACTCCTGATGACAGCAAGCTGTTAGTCAAGTATTCTGCCATGTTCTGCATCTAACTTGGTCTCCCTGATCTTGGGCTATTGTTATTAGTATTTGAAATCATATATACATTATTTATATTAATAAGAGGTGAAGGGGCCAGCAGAGAATGAGTTGGCTAGACAGCATCGCTGACTCAGTGGACACGAGTTTGAGCAAACTCTGGGAGACAGTGAAGGACAGGGAAGCCTGGTGTGCTACAGTTCATGGGGTTGCAAAGAGTTGGACACAACTTAGCCACTGAACAACAACAATCATAGTTAATATATATAACCCATATTTCTAGCCTATCAATCAGATCATTACTTTGCCTCCTAGCTTCATACCTTCTGTGATGCTTATAAATTTCTATTACAAATGCGCATCAGTGTCTATGACTAAACTACTGAATTCAATTATATAATGAAATACCCTTAGTATGTGGGTGAATGGAAGCAGGACTGAAACCCAACTTCTGATCACTTCTTTCCTGAGTGAATTTTTATGTTTCGTAAATGGGACTGGATACAGGATATGGTGAAGTGAAAAAGATCTCTGACATGCAATCAGCACCTGCTAGTTACTGAGAGCCCTCCAAACCCAGCCCAGCTGGGCCCCATTTCAGAGCTTGTTTCTTCATCTGTAAAAACTGTAAAGTGAGGTTAATGGTTCCTAAGGGACCCAGAGAGCCATGGGGAGGATTAAGACAGATCATACATGGGTTTAGTAAGCATTCAACACACATTAGCTCTCCTCTCTACTTTCTTGACCTAAATTATGTTCAAAGTCATGTAATAAGATACTTTTTTGATAAAGTCATCCATAATTCAAAGGAAAACACCAACGTGGGTTTCAAATCACTGAACTTCTCTTGTTAGTGTGGACTAGATCTAATGAATATCTTATATATATTCTAATGTGGGAATATTGCAAAACGTCTTTTGAGACACATGACTGTTACCTATATTTTAAGTGAAAATGGATTAAATCTGCTGTGGGAATATAGATTTGAGGAGTTCATTTGAGAAAAAAGAATCCCAAGAAATGTTTAGAGATGAATTATAGAAATAAAAGAAATATATAGTAATTTTGTTTCAGAGGAAGCAAGACTGAATTGTAGTGAAATTAGAAGAATATACACATAGACATGCAAAAGAATTACTTCCCCAAAGTATAGCAGCACTGATCACCATGCACTAAACAAGATTTTACATCTCAAAAAAAGTCAGTCCAAGGAGGCTGGCACCCTTGTGTCTGGAATAAATGCCATGTGACAGGTGGGCCATTCTCATGGGGGAATTGAGCAGGTAAAGAAAGGTGATGTCGCACGTCTCATCCTAGGGACCTCTGCACTGGTCGAGGTGTGGTAGACACTGTGAGTCTACGCCAGGAGTTCGGTGAGTACTGGTCAGGTCTGGGGGTCAGTGGATATTTGAATGCCTGGAATGACTGCCCCAAGTACACCTGGCCATTGAGTTTAGCAACATGGAGGCTTTAAATGAGAATATCAGCAGGAAGACAATCGGAGAAAACAGAGACCTCATGAAATCTGAAATTTCTCCCAGGACACAATCTGCAAAACCCAAGAATGACAGTTGTGTCCAGGATAATTTGCTGTAATTCCTGTAATAATCTGCCTTAGGTAAGAGGAGGCTCAATAGGTCTTCACAACTCAAATCAGACCCCACTCTGAGGGAGTGTTTAGGGGAGAGGCTCATAGAGGCTGGGCTGACCTGGTGCCTGGTCAGGCAGTCATGGGGAGGTCACCGGATCTCCGTATCTGTCCCCTTCTCTAGCATCTTACCCTCAGCATCACCTCTATCATTTATATATGGAGCATATCTCCATCCTTATACATACCTTCACCTACCTACATCTACATCTCTGTCCACATCCTCTGTCTCTGGCAGTATCATCCCTGCCATTTAATCTATCTTCATTTTCTGTTTTATATCCGTATCTAGCTAAAGCATCTACCCCCTCTACAACCCGCCCCCCCCCCACATAATTCAGTCTATTTTATCCAGGTAGCTTTCCCTGCTTGTATCAGCTTTAGAAGAATGGAAACCTTCTCTTGCCTCATCTCCTTCAGCTTCTTGAGGGATGAACACATGAGAGGGGTATGCACTGTTTACTGTGAGGCTGCCCTAAGTCTGCCTGGCTCTCCTGGAGAAGAAAAGCCTGCTCCAGCCAGTCCATGCTGCTCCAGGCTGAGAAACTCATCACCTGATTGAGTCCGCATGTGAAGATCCTGCCCAGTTGGGGCCATCTCAGAAACTACTGGTCACATGCTGGACATTAACAGCATAAGGCAATTAATTTGCAGCCTGGGAAAGAAAGAGGGCCCTGGGTTCCAGGTCAAGCAAGCATGTCTGTCAGTGGAGCATGCAGGCACGGGGCAGAAGGGCCTCGCTGAGACCCTGGTCACCCCCCCAGCTGTGTGACGCTGGCGTCAATGCCGTGGGTTCCTTAGCTGCACAGGAGGGACAAGGGCTCTGCTCTTGGAGTTGGTGTGAAGCTTCCACACTACTGCTGCTGTGTTATTTCCTGCTCCAGTACTGACATGAGAGACTTTGAGATAAAAGCAAGTTCTGGTGGGGTTGGGGAGGGGGGCGGTGACATGGTCTGAGCAAGCAGAGCATCCCTCTGGAGATGATGGGACCTCATCTGTGAGCTCTGAAGTACCAGATGGAATCAAGCGGGCAGCATTCTCATATAGGAAGCTGCATCTTCAAGGGCCTCATGGGGAACAGGGCCATGTATTCAAGTGTCCATTGTAGGTGGCACTTGGACATGAAGGGTCAGATGCCATGAGCTCGGGAGGCAGAGGGGCCTGGCACTAGGGATGCTCACTGGCCCATGTGGCAGCATGTGGGTGGCGGCTAAGCAGAGGCTGAGGTTTGTGAGCACTGAGGAGGCAGGAAGCTTTTCACAATGGAGTGAGCTGTGGGGAAGGACTGGCGAACATCACATCTTCTGTCACAGTGAGAGCTTGGCCAGTGTCCCTGAGTGTCAAATTATCTTCTTTGTTTCTTCTGCAAATTTAAATTGACACAGTCTCATAGCTGGAATATATTTTTAGTTGCTTATAAAGTGCTTGAGTATATTTCTGCATTCAAGGAACAAATTGGATGATATTTTGACCATGCAAGGTGACCCTTTAAAAGAACACTAGCCGGTCTCAAGGTTTTTTTTCTCCCTAGTTTCTTAAGCTGTAGCTCAAATCTCATGTTACTTAGTTGATAAAGTCTTCATTTATAGACATGATCTCAGGACGACACTCAGATTTCTGATGTTTCAATGCTAACATTTTTATTTGCTCTTTGCTCACATTCCCAAGACATAAACATACTTTGGGATGGTCTGTTCTGGTCAGGTGCTGGATCTGGAAAGATTTCTTCCAAGATTGTAAATTGGAATTTCTCTGGAATTGCCTAAGATGCGCCTACCTAGATAGAAATTACTTTCCAAAAGAATAAAGAAAGAATTTGAAAGCATATATTTTCTCAAAACCTCACTGAGGAACTCACTATGCCTGCAGCTTCTATAAAATAATTTTAAAAATTGGCTTTTCTGTGATTTCACCCTTTTTAATTTTCACCACACGTTTGTGTGAAATAAGCTGGCCTTTATGCATATCTACCATTTTAAGAGAATAATGAAAATATAAATATCTAATGGCATATCAATAAATATATACGCACACAATATTTCAAGTTTTACAGAGGCAGCAATTACGTGATAAAATGTAAATTATCACTAAAGAATGTTTTGTCTTTAGCTGCTAAGTCCTACTATAGGCTTTAAAAATATTGATCAGGTCTATTCAAGAAAGGCTCATTAATGGATGTGTTTTTGAAAGAAATCTTCTAGTTTTGAAAGAATGTTGACCTGAGACATGGCCTAAGCCATTCAGCTTTTCATCCTGAGGGGTGAGGCTGTAGGATGCAGTGGTACCTGCCCTGGGAGCTGGAGCCCGCCTCCCCATCACAAGCCTGTCCTATGGCCTGACCCAGGAGGTCTGCATCTGTGAGTGTCAGCCAGGCCCCACTGGGTGCCAGGATGCTGTGCAGACTCTGTAGTCCCATCCTGACAAGAGGGACGTTCGCAGGGGATATGGAGCTGATGCTTTCAGGCTTCTCCCTGTAGTGGGGCCCTCTCTACCAGGAGGTTGTCTGCAGAGGACACTTAACACTTGGAGAAAATTCCTGGGCTGGCAGGAGAAACCCACCCACCACCATGCGTTTAGGGGATTTTTCAAGCTACAGGCAGGACTTTTGGAATCACACAAGCTTTCTCAGGCCTCTCAGAACACCATGGCTATTAGTGTCTCCCAATTTTTGCCTCTTTGAGTGTGAGTTCTCTCTTTGCTTTGTAAATTAACATTGAGTTCCAATTTTGTTAACAGTCAGACATTCAGAGTTTATGGATGACTGAACCATTTTTTGCATTGCTTATCATATTTTAAAAAATTGACTTTCCTCTTAATGGGAAATTTTGCTTTCTAACAGAAAAATAATTTTCTATGGAAAGCACACATAGTGAGGAAGAAACCCCCAGATATTTTGCTTGGCAAAGAAGATTCACAGATGAGGAGTCTTGGGCTGATTTCTAGCCATGGGGAGGTGCCCCCCACAGATGAGGGGATGACACAGGACGTGTTGTTATTTGTGAAAACAGCAGAGCAGAGACGCTCTGTATGTGAGCTGTTCCTTATGTTTAGCTGCTTAAGGAATAAAATCATCGGGTCTTTTTATAATGGATACTTAAGTTGTGGCAGAATAGTGACTTTTATTTACAACAGTAATTTTAAAAGTAATATAAATAAGCAACACCAGTAAACCTTATTCTATTATTTGTAAAATACTTAAATAAAGTATCATCAACAAATCAGTTAGACCACATTTTTACATATACTGATCTAATTGCTGTAGCACATATGATTTATGTGTGTTTGAAAAATAATACCTTTGGTTATCTTTTAGAAATATATTCCAACCAATCATAGGACTTTTGTACCAGAAGAACCCAGGAAATCATCTAGTCCAATGTTTTCAGGTTGAGTGCAGTCACTTAGTCATGTCTGACTCTTCGCGACCCCATGGACTGCAGCATGCCAGGCCTCCCTGTCCATCACCAACTCCCCAAGTTTACTCAAATTCATGTCCATTGGATCAGTGATGCCATTCAATAATCTCATCCTCTGTTGTCCCCTTCTCCTCCTGCCTTCAATCTTTCCCACCACCAGGGTCTTTTCCAAGGAGTCAGTTCTTTGCATCAGGTGGCCAAAGTATTGGAGTTTCAGCTTGAACATCAGTCCTTCCAGTGAATATTCAGGACTGATTTCCTTTAGGATGGACTGGTTGGATCTCCTTGCAGTCCAAGGGACCCTCAAGAGTTTTCTCCAACACCACAGTTCAAAGGCATCAATTCTTAGGCATTAAGCTTTCTTTATAGTGTAACTCTCACATCCATACCTGACTACTGGAAAAACCATAGCTTTGACTAGATGGACCTCTGTTGGCAAAGTAATGTCTCTGCTTTTGAATATGCTATCTAGGTTGGTCATAACTTTTCTTCCAAGGAGTAAGCGTCTTTTAATTTCATGGCTGCAGTCACCATCTGCAATGATTATGGAGCCCCTCAAAATAAAGTCAGCCAGTGTTTCCCCATCTGTTTGCCATGAAGTGGTGGGACCAGAGCCATGATCTTCGTTTTCTGAATGTTGAGCTTTAAGCCAACTTTTTCACTCTCCTCTTTCACTTTCATCAAGAGGCTCTTTAGTTCTTCTTCTCTTTCTGCTGTAAGGGTTTTCAGGTAAGATCCTGAAACTGAGACCTGGGTCACATGGCTAGAAAATTTCAGGTTTAGTGATTAAATCAAAATTACTTCTGTCTAATCACACTGTCTTTCCATCAATAATGATGGTGTTCTTGAAACTTCTAAATATCCACGAATAACTAAAATAATTGGGTCATATTGATTGAGAATGTTTAACAAGTTTAGGTTACTTTGAATGGAAACCTGAAAGGATAACCAAGGAGATGAGTTTTCTTTATACATGGGAAGTTACACTAACAAGAGATCCATCCTTGATTTTGGATAGACATTTCTGGAAGCAGGGTCTCTGGACATTTGCTTGAGGTCCTAGGACTAGAGGAAAGAGAACACTGCAGAGGAACCTGCGGAGAAGCAGCAAAGAAAAGTAGAACCAGGACAGGCCATGTACGTCTTGGGAGAGAAAGAACACTTGAGGAAAAATGGCACTGTCAGCCCATGCTGCCCCCCAACCCTATGCTGTCACTTCAGAACTCACTGATGAGCAATAAACAAAACCATTAATTCAAGGATTGCTCACTGGGTAGTTAGATGCCCAGCAGTGGGATTTGGAGCAGGAGGAAAAGGCTTCCTGTCCTCAAGGGGCTCAGAGCTCATGGGCATCACAGACACGGCACACGTGCAGGTGTCCAGGAGGAAGTCACTGCAACAGGGCAGGGAGATAGCCAGGAAACTGAGCAGATGACTCTTTTGTTTGTTTGTTTGTTTTATTTTATTATTTATTTAAATTTATTTTAATTGGAGGCTAATTACTTTACAATATTGTAGTGGTTTTGCCATACATTGACATGAATCTGCCATGGGTGTACATGTGTTCCCCATCCTGAAACCCCCTCCACCTCCTTCCCCATCTCATCCCTCTGGGTCATCCCAGTGCACCAGTCCTGAGCACCTTGTATCATGCATCGAACCTCGACTGGTGATTTGTTTCACATGTGATAATTTACATGTTTCAATGCCATTCTCCCATATCATCCTGCCCTCGCCCTTTCCCACAGAGTCCAAAAGACTGTTCTATACATCTGCGTCTCTTTTGCTGTCTCGCATACAGGGTTATCATTACCGTCTTTCTAAATTCCATATATATGTGTTAGTATACTGTATTGGTGTTTTTCTTTCTGGCTTACTTCACTCTGTATAATAGGCTTCAGTTACATCCACCTCATTAGAACTGATTGAAATGTATTCTTTTTAATGGCTGAGTAATATTCCAATAAACTGTGGAAAATTCTGAAAGAGATGGGAATACCAGACCACCTGACCAGCCTCTTGAGAAACCTATATGCAGGTCAGGAAGCAGCAGTTAGAACTAGACATGAAACAACAGACTGGTTCCAAATAGGAAAAAGAGTACGTCAAGGCTGTATATTGTCACCCTGCTTATTTAACTTATATGCAGAATACATCACGAGAAACGCTGGGCTGGAAGAAGCACAAGCTGGAATCAAGATTGCCGGGAGAAATATCAATAACCTCAGATATGCAGATGACACCACCCTTATGGCAAAAAGTGAAGAGGAACTAAAAAGCCTCTTGATGAAAGTGAAAGAGGAGAGTGAAAAAGTTGGCTTAAAACTCAACATTCAGAAAACTAAGATCATGGCATCTGGTCCCATCACTTCATGGGAAATAGATGGATGGGGAAACAGTGGAAACAGTGGCTGACTTTATTTTTTTGGGCTCCATAATCACTGCAGATGGTGATTTCAGCCATGAAATTAAAAGACGCTTACTCCTTGGAAGAAAAGTTATGACCAATCTAGATAGCATATTCAAAAGCAGAGACATTACTTTGCCAACAAAGGTCCGTCTAGTCAAGGCTATGGTTTTTCCAGTGGTCATGTATAGATGTGAGAGTTGGACTGTGAAGAAAGCTGAGAGCCGAAGAATTGACGCTTTTGAACTGTGGTGTTGGAGAAGACTCTTGAGAGTCCCTCAGACTGCAAGGAGATCCACCAGTCCATCGTAAAGGAGATCAGTCCTGGGTGTTCATTGGAAGGACTGATGCTGAAGCTAAAACTCCAATACTTTGGCCACCTCATGCGAAGAGTTGACTCATTGGAAAAGACTCTGATGCTGGGAGGGATTGGGGGCAGGAGGAGAAGGGGATGACAGAGGAGGAGATGGCTTGATGGCATCACCGACTCAATGGACATGAGTTTGGGTAAACTCTGGGAGTTGGTGATGGACAAGGAGGCCTGGTGTGCTGCGATTCATGGGGCCGCAAAGAGTTGGACACGACTGAGCGACTGAACTGAACTGAATATTCCATTGTGTATATGTACCACAGCTTTCTTATCCATTTGTCTGCTGATGGACATCTAGGTTGCTTCCATGTCCTGGCTATTATAAACAGTGCTGCAATGAACACTGGGGTACATGTGTCTCTTTCAATTCTGGTTTCCTTGGTGTGTATGCCCAGCAGTGGGATTGCTGTGTCATATAGCAGTTCTATTTCCAGTTTTTTTAAGGAATCTCCACACTGTTCTCCATGGTGGCTGTACTAGTTTGCATTCCCACCAACAATGTAAGAGGGTTCCCTCTTCTCCACACCCTCTCCACCATTTATTGCTTGTTGACTTTTGGATCACAGCCATTCTGACTGGCGTGAAATGGTACCTCAATGTGGTTTTGATTTGCATTTCTCTGATAATGAGTGATGCTGAGCATCTTTTCATATGTTTGTTAGCCATCTGTATGTCTTCTTTGGAGAAATATCTGTTTAGTTCTTTGGCCCACCTTTTGATTGGGTCATTTATTTTCTGGAATTGAGCTGCAGGAGTTGCTTGTATATTTTTGAGATTAATTCTTTGTCCGTTGCTTCATTTGCTATTATTTTCTCCCATTCTGAAGGCTGTCTTTTCACCTTGCTTATAGTTTCCTTTGTTGTGCAGAAGTTTTTAATTTTAATTAGGTCCTATTTGTTTGTTTTTGCTTTTATTTCCAATATTCTGGGAGGTGGGTCATAGAGGATCCTGCTGTGGTTTATGACAGACAGTGTTTTGCCTATGTTTTCCTCTAGGAGTTTTATAGTTTCTGGTCTTACATTTAGATCTTTAATCCATTTTGAGTTTATTTTTGTGTATGGTGTTAGAAAGTGTTCTAGTTTCAGTCTTTTACAAGTGGTTGACCAGTTTTCCCAGCACCACTTGTTAAAGAGATTGTCTTTTCTCCATTGTATATTCTTGCCTCCATTATCAAAGATAAGGTGTCCATAGGTGCGTGGATTTATCTCTGGGCTTTCTATTTTGTTCCATTGATCTATATTTTTGTCTTTGTGCCAGTACCATACTGTCTTGATGACTGTGGCTTTGTAGTACAGCCTGAAGTCAGGCAGGTTGATTCTTCCAGTTCCATTCTTTTCTCAAGATTGTTTTGGCTATTTGAGGTTTTTTGTATTTCCATACAAATTGTGAAATTATTTGTTCTAGTTCTCTGAAAAATACAGTTGGTAGCTTGATAGGGATTGCATTGAATCTATAAATTGCTTTGGGTAGTATACTCATTTTCACTGTATTGATTCTTCCGATCCATGAACACAGTATATTTCTCCATCTATTAGTGTCCTCTTTGATTTCTTTCACTAGTGTTTTATGGTTTTCTATATATCAGTCTTTGTTTCTTTAGGTAGATACATTCCTAAGTATTTTATTCTTTTCATTGCAATGGTGAATGGAATTGTTTCTTTGATTTCTCTTTCTGTTTTCTCATTGTTAGTGTATAGGAATACAAGGGATTTCTGTGTATTGATTTTATATCCTGCAACTTTACTATATTCATGGATTAGCTCTAGTAATTTTCTGGTGGAGTCTTTAGGGTTTTCTATGTAGAGGATCATGTCATGTGCAAACAGTGAGAGTTTTACTTCTTCTTTTCCAATGTGGATTCCTTTTATTTCTTTTTCTTATCTGATTGCTGTGGCCAAAACTTCCAAAACTATGTTGAATAGTGGTGAGAGTGGGCACCCTTGTCTTGTTCCTGACTTTATAGGAAATGCTTTCAATTTTTCACCATTGAGGATAATGTTTGCTGCAGGTTTGTCATACATAGCTTTTATTATGTTGAGGTATGTTCCTTCTATTCCTGCTTTCTGGAGAGTTTGTATCATAAATGGATGTTTAATTTTGTCAAAGGCTTTCTGTGCATCCATTGAGACAATCATAGTTTTTATCTTTCAATTTTTTAATATAGTGTATTATGTTGATTTATTTGTGGATATTGAAGAATCCTTGCAACCTTGGGATAAAGCCCACTTGGTCATTATGTATGATCTTTTTAATATGTTGTTGGATTCTCTTTGCTAGAATTTTTTAAAGGATTTTTGCATCTATGTTTATCAGTGATATTGGCCTGTAGTTTTCTTTTTTTGTGGCATCTTTGTCTGGTTTTGGTATTAGGGTGATGGTGGCCTCATAGAATGAGTTTGGAAGTTTACCTTCCTTTGCAATTTTCTGGAAGAGTTTGAGTAGGATAGGTGTTAGCTCTTCTCTAAATTTTTGGTAGAATTCAGCTGTGAAGCCGTCTGGTCCTGGGCTTCTGTTTGCTGGAAGATTTCTGATTACAGTTTCAATTTCTGTGATTGTGACAGGTCTGGTGAGATTTTCTATTTCTTCCTGGTTCAGTTTTGGAAAGTTGTACTTTTCTAAGAATTTGTCCATTTCTTCCACGTTGTCCATTTTATTGGCATATAATTTCTGATAGTAGTCTCTTATGATCCTTTGTATTTCTGTGTTGTCTGTTGTGATTTCTCCACTTTCATTTATAATTTTGTTGATTTGATTCTTCTCCCTTTGTTTCTTGATGAGTCTGGCTAATGGTTTGTCAATGTTATTTATCTTCTCAAAGAACCAGCTTTTAGCTTTGTTGATTTTTGCTATGGTCTCTTGTTTCTTTTGGATTTATTTCTGCCCTAATTTTTAAGATTTCTTTCCTTCTACTAACCCTGGGGGTCTTCATTTCTTCCTTTTCTACTTGCTTTAGGTATAGAGTTAGGTTATTTATTTGCCTTTTTTCTTGTTTCTTGAGGTAAGCCTGTATTGCTATGAACCTTCCCCTTAGCACTACTTTTACAGTGTCCCATAAGTTTTAGGTTGTTGTGTTTTCATTTTCATTCATTTCTGTGCATATTTTGATTTCTTTTTTGATTTCTTCTGTGATTTGTTGGTTATTCATCAGTGTGTTGTTCAGCCTCCATATGTTGGAATTTTCAATAGTTTTTGTCCTGTCAAGAGAGTTTTTAAGACTTCCTCCATATTAACACACAGTCAGAATATTTCAAATGGATACACAGAGATGAAAGCAAAAATAAGAAACCTCTGAAGATTCATAAACTCTGTGACATGGTCCCTTCCTTGCTGTGGCATTTTTGTTACAGCAGCCCAAGTGGCATAAGACACCGTGTTTTCCTTGTCATCAGGAGGGTGCAGTGGGTGGGGATAAGTTTCTGTATGAAACAGCTTGTGGGCTGGGCTGCGTCCACTTTCCTCAGAAGACAGGAAAACCCCTGCTCTGGGCTAAGCATGAGCTGGTGGGATCAGCCTTGCTACCATTAACAACCTCCTGTCCTACAGGAGCTGTCTGTGTATTCCCTGGGCGGGGCTACTGGTGTCATTTTTATCGTTTTCTGAGGCACTTTGACAGCATCCTGACAGAGGGACAGCAGGAGGATGCTCCTTGTCACAAAAGGTCTTGAGGAATTTTTGAGTGTGCAATGAAATTGAAATTGAAAATGGATAACCAACAAGGACCTACTGTACAGCATAGGGAACTCTGCTCACTGTTACGTAGTAGCCTGGATGTGAGGGGAGTTTGGGGGAGAATGAACACATGTGTATGTATGGCTGAGTGCCTCTGCTGTACACCTGACACTATCACAACACTGTTAATCTGCTTTACTATAATATAAAATATCAAGTTAAAAAAGAGAAATCACTAAATTCTCATTACCCAAGGTTCTGAATGTTTTCCTTAACTATGCCTGTCCCTTATCAGAAATTTCCATATTGGACAGATAAGTTTACAGTATTGAAGTGACTCTCTTTGTGTGTGCACATGTCTACATTTTATGTTTTCTGTTTACTCCTATTTCATATGAATTAATTTTCCTCCCCATAAGAGGTTGGCTCTCATCCTTGTAGGGAAACATGCTGCCCTAGTGGTCTTTGTCATCTTCTTCAACTATTGACATCAAATTGAATTTATAAACTCCTGGAGGATAAAAAAAAATAATGTTCCTATTTAACCTTTTATTGTTATAGTCAGCCAGGGGGCTATTCACAGTCAAATCTAATGACTTTACAGAGTTATGGGATAAGCAGAAAACCCTCTAATGTGATTTAACCTGGTTTGGTATCAGTAGCTTCAAGTCACCAAAAAATGATTAAGCAGTTCTGAAGTTTAAGTGTTAAGACCAGCAATGCAATTAAACATGAGAGATTCTGGAGTTTCTTGAGGTTGCGATGGAAGAATTCTTGTTTTGAGAGTGACTTTAGAAATTTAAAAAAAAGTGTTATCATCCGGTGTTTTAGATCTCTTGTAAGGCATGGGAAAAAACTATATTTCCAATACCAAGATCATTTTCAATATTTATAACTTTTAAATGCCTTGACAAAATTATAAAATAAGAATGGGATCAGGAAAAGAGTTAAAGCATTTTCTAACTCTGAACGAACTTTAAATATGTTTTCTTGGAGATTGTGAGCTCCCAGAACCCCTCTCTCGAGCTGCCAGTGCTCTGAAGACATCACAGGCTACAAAGCTCTGTGGAAGTGCTCAGCACCTATTCAAATACAGATCTGCTCCCAAAGGGTCCCTTATGAGAAATGGTTTCATTCTCTAAAACACATTCATCTCCTGCCATCAAAAGGTGGCATCATCTGCAGCTGCTTTCAACAAAATGCCAACAAATGCAAAGCAAATCACTGTTTTTGACAAGACTTTTATGGAGAAATTCTCAGGGCCTGAGTAAGACCTAGAATAACTGTGGGTGGTATTTACCTTTAAGCACAGTTCTTCAAGTATATGATAATTTTTGCAAAGTAAATGAAACATTTAGTATTCAGTTATTATGATAAAATACAAAATATGTGCATAAGAACAGAAACACATTTGATCACACACACATTCAACACAACTGGAGATGGAAATAGAGCAATCAGCATTGAGAATTAGCAACTGCAAACAGTGTATTTTGATAAGAAGTTTTGTTTACCTTTGTTTCAAGGATGTTACCTGCTCTGCCTTCCCTCCCCATCTCTTGGCTCTTCAGAATCTCTATTCATTTTTTGCTCAGCATGTGAAATGAACATAGCAATTATTTATTGAATTTACAAATAAGTGTTTGGGGATTGCTGAAGTTTTTCAGAAATTATTGAAAACCTATAAGCATGCTAAATTCTTAAAAATTTGAAGAATGAACAATCCTCAATCTACTAGATGTTTGGATTTCTTCATGTTTGCAGGCATATCACCTAAATATTTCAAACATACAATTCAATTGCCTGAGTGATGAAACAATCACAGAAAGTAATACTATCGAGGGGATACTTAACAGAGTTTAAACCCAAAATTGTTTAAACAGGTGATTATAGTCGTTATGCTGATGACAGTGGCATGAGACGTTGAGAAGTCAGATCACGGGTGTTGGATATAAGTGGTGCCAGGGGCACCTCCCTCCATGAAGATGTCTTTCATTTCCTACAGTTGGCAATCTGTATTTATGTCCATCTAGTCAAAGCTTTGGTTTTTCCAGTAGCCATGTATGAATGTGAGAGTTGGACTATAAAGAAAGCTGAGCACTGAAGAATTGATGCTTTTGAACTGTGGTGTTGGAGAAGACTCTTGAGAGTCCCTTGGTCAGCAAAGAGATCCAACCAGTCAATCCTAAAGGAAATCAGCCCTCAATATTCATTGGAAGGACTGATGCTGAAGCTGAAACTCCAATATTTTGGCCACCTGATGCGAAAAACTGACTCATTTGAAAAGACCCTGATGCTGGGAAAGATTGAAGGCAGGAGGAGAAGGAGATGACAGAGGATGAGATGATTGGATGGCATCACTGACTCAATGGACATGAGTTTGAGTAAACACTGGGAGTTGGTGATGGACAGGAAGGCCTGGTGTGCTGTGGTCCATGGGGTCACAAAGAGTCAGACACGACTGAGCGACTGAACTGAACTGAACTGATAAAGCTTCTCCATCTTTGACTCCAAAGAATATAATCAATCTTATTTCAGTATTTATCATCTGGTGATGTCCATGTGTAGAGACTTCTCTTGTATTGTTGGAAGACCATGTTTGTTGTGACCAGTGTGTTCTCTTGGCAAAACTCTGTTAGCCTTTGACCTGCTTCGTTTTGTACTCCAAGGCCAAATTTGCTAAATTTACTCCAGTTATCTCTTGACTTCCTACTTTTGCATTCCAGTCCCCTATGATGAAAAGGACATCTTTTTTGAGTATTAGTTCTAGAAGGTCTTGTAGGTCTTCATAGAACCATTCAACTTTCAACAACCATTCAGTCATTCAACAACCGTTCTTCAGCATTACTGGTCAGGGCATAAACCTGGATTACTGTGATATTGGATGGTTTGTCTTGGAAATGAAAAGAGATTGTTCTGTCATTTTTGAGATTGCATCCAAGTACTGCATTTTGGACTCTTTTGTTGACTATGATGGCTACTCCATTTCTTCTAAGGGATTCTTGCCCACAGTAGTAGATATAATGGTAATCTGAGTTAAATTCACCCATTCCAGTCCATTTTAGTTTGCTGATTCCTAAAATGTTGATGTTCACTCTTTCCATCTCCTATTTGACCACTTCCAATTTGCCTTGATTCATGGACCTAACATTCCAGGTTCCTATGCAATACTGCTCTTTAGATCATTGGATTTTATTTCCATCACCAGTCACATCCACAACTGGGTGTTTTGTTTTTGCTTTGGCTCCATCTCTTCATTCTTTCTGGAGTTATTTCTCCACTGATCTCCAGTAGCATATTGGGCACCTACCAACCTGGAGAGTTCATTTTTCAGTGTCCTATCTTTTTGCCTTTTCATACTGTTCATGGGGTTTTCAAGGCAAGAATACTGAAGCAGTTTGCCCTTCCCTTCTCCAGTGGACCACATTTTGTCAGAATTCTTTACCATGACCCATCCGTCTTGAGTGGCCCTACACAGCATGGCTTATAGTTTCATTGAGTTAGACAAGGCTGTGGTCCATGCGATTAGATTGGTTAGTTTTCTATGATTGTGGTTTTCATTCTGTCTGTTCTCTGATGGAGATGGATGAGAGGCTTATGGAAGTGTCCTGATGGGAGAGACTGACTGAGGGGGAAATTGCTAGTCTTGTTCTGATGGACTGTGCTCAGTAAATCTTTAACCCAATTTTCTCCTGATGGGTGGGGCTGTGTTCCCTCCCTATAGTTTGGCCTGAGGCTGTCCAGTCCTAGAGTCTGTAGTCTCTATGGCAGGTTATAGAGGCATAGGGATCACTACTCCTTTATCCTGGGTCCCTTGCATAGGTCTTGTTTGTGCCCTCCAAGAATCTCTGTTTCCCCAGTTTTGTAGACATTCTATAATGAAATCCTGCTGCCCTTCAAAGTCAATTTCCCTGGGGATTTCCAGTTCCTTTGCCAGACTCCCAGGTTGGGAAGTCTGTTGTGGGGGTAGAACTTTCACAACAGATTGAGGACTTTTTCTGTATAACTGTCTTCCAGTTTGTGGATCGCCCACCGGATGACTCCATGGTGGGGCTAATGGCTACCTCCTCCAACAGAACTTATGCCACATGCCACGCCTTCCACAACTGCTGCTGCCAGTGCCCCTGTCCCTGAGGCAGGCCACTGCTGACCCATGCCTCCACAGAAGACCCTCAAACACTCACAGCAGGTCTGGCCCAGTCTCTTGTGGGGCTCACTGCTTCTTTTCCTGGGTCCTGGTACACACAAGGTTTGGCTTGTGCCCTCCAAGAGTTTCTGGTGGGTAGGAGATTTGATTTTAAACTTGACTGTGTCCCTCCTACAGTCTTCTTGCAGCTTCACCTTTGTCCTTGTGCATGGGGTTTCTTTTTTTGGTGGGTTCCAATATCCTTCTGTAGATGGCTGGTTGCAATTTTGGTGTTCTTGCAGAAGAAACTGAGTGCATGTCCTTCTACTCTGCCATTTCCCAGATCTGTTAAATTTCTGGGAGGTCTGTCACTTATTTCAACCAGTACTCCAGGTTCATGTTAGCTGTGATGTTAGCCTTTCCTGATTATTTGTCATTGAGATCATTCTTGATCATGAATTTCAGCAAATTTAATGCCTATGCCAGCTTTAAGAATATCTGAGAAATAAATGTATTAAAATATGTTAATGCTACTTGTGACTGAAATTTACTTGTGGCTGGAAGCTAAAGGCACATCATTGTTTAACACAGACATTAACACCGATCCTAAAGAGCATGTGCTGGCATGTCTTCTAAAATACGTCTCTGTACGGTTATATAGAGCACCTTTCAGACTGCCCAGAGACAGTCTTTGATATCCTGTGAATATTCTCCTTTCCCTTACTACTGGAAATATTTATGGAGGTATTTCTTTGTTCATACTTCACTCTAAATGCTTTTTGTGTGTCTTTCAACTCACAGAATCTGTAGAATGTGACTCAAAACTCATGTATAAGTGCCTTCCATGGCTCTGTATCATCTCAAGTTCCTAGAAGCCCTCTCTGCAAGTGAGCTCAGTGACAGGACTAGCTTTATCATCAGTTCTCTGTGTGCCTCACCTTTGCTTTCTGCCTACTTTCTAGTGTGTTGACGATCTCTGTGATCTTGGGGTCATTTTTGTATCTCAGAGTTTAACCTAAGACTGGTACAAAAGAGATGCTCAAACCTACTTAACCTGCATAGGCAAATGAATTTTCAGATGGACGTCCCTTTCTGCTTACTAAGGCGCCCTGGCACTAATCTGCCTGCTCTTGCTGTCTCTGCTCTGCATGGACCCTCTCTGCATCTTAAATTAATCAGTCACTGCTTGCTGGGGGAAGTTGTCACGTCTGTCTGTCGGGGTGGTTGGGATGGCCTGGAAGCCTCAAGAAGGTGCACGCTGTGCAAAGGCAGGGTGACTGCAGTCCTGCTGCCAGAGGGGCATCTAGCACAAGATGCTCAGAGCATAAACAACATCTCTTATAAGCTGTTCCTTTGAAGGGTCAGGCTTCACAGAGATGTACTGGTCATTTAACAGAATCACCTGCTGGCAATTACTTTATGCTGTTGGCAGAAAAATGCTTTATAACGAGGGGCCATTTTTATAGCTTCCGTTGGGTCCTTGGGGTCAGCTGTCTGGAAATGAGTTTCCTCTGCTGGACACATGGCTTCTGAGTGCATCAGCTGAGGGGATCTGGGAAGTGCTAACAGCCAATTTCCAAAACTTGGTCCCCCCTACCCTCCTGATATGAACTCAGAACTGCCCCTCCTTCTCCAGCTGCTGCTGATGGCGAATCTGCAGCCCTTCACTATGAAGACAGAGCTTATTGCTCACGCTGACCTGGATTCGAAAGTTCTCCGCTAATCCTGTAAGTAGGTTCTCCAAGAGCTTAAGTTCTCCTGAGAAGCCAGGAGGAGCCGCCGCCTCATTGCCTCGTCCCAGTATTACACAGTGCCCTCGGCACAGATTAAAGGGCAGCATGGGAAGTAATGAAAGCAGCTTATTTTGTAGCCATCAGGGTAAATATAAAAATAAGACATTAAATTTTAAAAACATGGATAATAGGTTTAAAATATTCTCCCTGAACACGGCACAATGCATGGGCTCCCTCGCTTTTCTGCCTTCCTTGACCCCATACTGCTGTTCCCTGGTCCTGGGTCTGTCCCGTGCAGGCGGAGAGTGCCCTGCCCGTCTGTCCTTATGCTCCGCACAGGCCCTGGGGCGGAAGTGCTGCCCTGTGCTGAGGGTCTGCCTTGCTCGGGTCTACAGGTTCAAATACTGATCTCTTTCAGAGACTCCCTCGCACCCCGTCTGGAAACCCATGCCACCAGCTCTCCAGACACCCTCAGTGACGCCGCGGTCACACAGAACCAGCCTTCACAGTCTGCCCTGAAGGGGCGGCGGGAGAGTGGGGGCCCTGCTTCAGGGCAGCGAAAGCAAACATCCCCTCTCTTGCTCCTCTCCTACCAGCTCTGCCTCTGCTGCCAGGCACCAGGCTCTCTGTCAGGAACAAAATTCTTAAGGCCATGCCTGCACTTTTCAAACACTTTTTAAGCATCTTTAAACATGTTAGAAACAAAATCCGCCCCCTGCTGTTAGAGGAAGAGACTCCCGCTAAGCTATAAATGAGTTTCTGCGCCAGGTAGTGCCTGTCTGCGGGGAGCTGGGGCAGGAAAGGCGCAGTCTCAGCCACTCAGCAGTGCATTGCGAGACTTTTTCTCGTGAAGCTGAGGCCCGGCTCCAAGTGCACAGCGGCTCCAGGGGTTACTGAGACAGGTGAGCTGGGGAGGAGGAAGTTGAGGCAGTGCTGGCGGGCAGGGAGACTGGAGGCCTGTCTTGGAGGAGCTGGATGTCTCTTAGAACTGACCAAACTGCCCCTTCCCACACCTTCCTTCCTCCCCAGGATACAGAGTCTCAGAGACTGGAGCCGCACAGAGAACAAAGGGACAGGCACAGTGTGGTCAGTGGCCCTGTGTATGTGTGCGCTAAGTCGCTTCAGCTGTGTCTGACTGACCCTATAAACTGTAGCCTGCCCGGCTCCTCTGTCCATGGGATTCTCCAGGCAAGAATACTGCAGTGGGTTGCCATGTCCTTCTCCATACCTTCCTAGTCTTTTCAGAGAGGCGAGGTTTGCCCTGGTCCTGGGCGTGACAGAATTCACAGCCAACAGAACATGGTGTTGAGGCTGTCTGATTGATTTCATCTTGAAAAATACTTGGGAAATTCTACAGTTACCAGTCTTATAAAAAAAAAAAAATTAAAAAAAAAAGAAGTTAAAAATTCAGAAATTATATGTTGCTACTCTAATCCTTTTAACTTCATAATGTATATACATATGTTCAAGAGAGACATTCAGTGTATTTGTTTGTATATCTTTGTTTTGATTTTATTCTAATAGCATGCAGTCTATAAATATTATAAGTGTCATTTTGCCATTTTGCTTAATATTTTAGTCCTCCAATTTACATGCAACTCCTTACATTTGAATAATTCAACTGTTATTTATTTTGAAGAATTTAAAAAATAAAAAGTGTAATCAATCAACTAGATCTACTGTTATTTTATTTCCATGGTAATGTTTTTCTAAGAACCAATTTAATAATGCAAATATATGTATACTTTACATCCAGAAATTCCATTTAATTTTAATAAGTAGGTTAGTGGACAAAAATCATATATTATTGAATTAAAAAGATTATGAATAAAAAACTGAAACTGATTAGTTTACTAGAGGAAGTTTTATTATTTAATTACTTTGTTATGAATTAAAATGAGAAAGGCAGGAAAAAAATGAGTTGATCCAGTCAAATTATATTGTTGTTTAGTCACTAAGTCATGTCCAACTCTTTGCAACCCCATGGACTATAGCCCACCAGGCTCGCCTGTCCATGGAGTTTCCCAGGCAAGAATACTGAAGTGGGTTGCCATTTCCTTCTCCAGAGGATCTTCCCAACCCAGGGATCAATCTGGCATCTCCTGCATTGGCAGGTATTCTTTACCATTGAGCCATCAGGGAAGCCCTAAAATTCCTATTATTAATTTTCTATGAAGACCAAAGCACACTCTAAATTTTAACAACTGCATAACTGTTTTGGCCATTTTCTGTTAATTTTAGTTAAAATTCACTCTAGTTTTATAATATGGGTTTGGAACTTTGAGGTACTCAAAAAACCCCCTTATTTGATATTTCTAAAACATACTAAGTATTTAATGAGTACTCATAAAACAGTCATTCACTCTAAAGCCTCTAGAATATAATTCTCCCATCATTTGCAAAGTTTTAAGTGAAAATATTTTGCAAACTCATTGCAGACTATGGAACGCATAACACAACTATGGATTTCAAAGAGGAACAGGCTGCTGGAAGCAGCAGTTAATGACCAGTAGACTTCAGGCCCAGGCTATGCAGGCCATCCTGCAGCAGCATCTACATGGGCCTGCTCTTCCAAGGCTGGCAGGCTGCAGGGTTTCCCATGTGACCTCTCAGTGAGCTCACAAGCCCAGGCCAGTGTCAGAGATACTCATTGCAAGCACAGCTCAGGTTCATTTTCTTACATAATGACAATGGCAAAGTCATAAAAGAAACTCAGGGACACCAGTACGTGCCAGAGTCGTGTGGGCTTTAAAGATCTAACCAGCCCTGAGCTAGGCTGGGTTAATTAAGTGTAAATCTGGTGTTTTCTTTCTGCTTTAAAATGTACTAAATGCTACAGGATGGAAGCAGCATTCTTTTCATATTATGTTTTCCAGCCTGAGCTTTGCTACCTGGTTCATTTTGTTTTGTGGTTAAAAACATTTTGTATTTAATAGTATGAGGATACTGTTTCCTTCCTTGTGGGTCTTTAAACAAAATTCTTCACAGTTGACATTAAGGTACAATATTACCATAATTCTAAAATTGAATCTGTTATAAGGCACATAATTAGGTTCACACTAGCTTTTGTGGAGGGGTAGACAAGAGACACTAATTAAATATAAACACCAACTGCAAAATGCACTGGCAGTTAGAAAATTTGAGACCTGAAAAAAGGTTTGTATAGGAAACATCTATCAGCATTGTTTTTTTAATATGTGCTACATATGATGCCCCTCAGTTCAGTTCAGTTCATTCACTCAGTTGTATCTGACTCTTTGTGACCCCATGGACTACAGCATGCCAGGCCTCTCCCTGCCCATCACCAACTCCAGGAGTTTACTCAAACTATGTCTGTCGAGTCAGTGATGCCATCCAACCATCTCATCCTGTTGTCCCCTTCTCCTCCTGTCTTCAATCTTTCCCAGTATCAGGATGTTTTCAAATGAGTCAGTTCTTTGCATCAGGTGGCCAAAGTATTGGAGTTTCAGCTTCAGCATCAGTCCTTCCAATGAATATTCAGGACTGATTTCCTTTAGGATGGACTGGTTGGATCTCCTTGCAGTCCAAGGGACTCTCAAGAGTCTTCTCCAACACCACAGTTCAAAAGCATCCAGCTTTCTTTATAGTCCAACTCTCACATCCATACATGACTACTGGAAAACCATAGCTTTGACTAGAGGGACACTTGTTGGCAAAGTAATGTCTGTGCTTTTTAATATACTGTCTAGGTTGGTCATAACTTTTCTTCCAAGGAGCAAGTGTCTTTTAATTTCATGACTGAAGTCACCATCTGCAGTGATTTTGGAGCCCCCCAAAATAAATTCTTTCTCTGTTTCCATTGTTTCCCCATCTATTTGTCATGAAGTTATGGGAACACATGCCATAATCTTAGTTTTATGAATGTTGAGCTTTAAGCCGACTATTTCACTCTCCTCTTTCACTTTCATCAAGAGGCTCTTTACTTCTTCTTCACTTTATGCCATAAGGGTGGTGTCATCTGCATATCTGAGGTTATTGCTATTTCTCCCAGCCATTTTAAACCACTTTTGATTATTTATATTTACAGTTGCTGTTGAATGAGCCAATGCTAATTATAATTCAGTTCAAACCTAAAGATCATGAAACCAATGTTCAACAGGAGAAAGGTAGGTTCATTTAGCTCTTAGAAACAGGCTGCCAGTCTTCAAAGACTCAAACAACAAGAAGTGACAAATTCTCCCCTTTCCAGACCCAGCCAGGCTCCCTCCGTGAACTTCACACCCTGCAAATCCTTCCTCATAAAACCAGCTCCACCTGCATGACCCACCCACAGACAGTGCATCTCAAACTCATTTTACATTTGTTTCTGACTTCCATAGCCACCCACCTGAAGAAAAGTATTAGTTGCTCAGTCATGTCCGACTCTGCAACTTCATAGGATTTACCAGGCAAGAATACTGGAGTGGGTAGCCATTCCCTTCTCCAACCCACCCAGGGATCAAATCCAGGTCTCTTGCATTACAGGCAGATTCTTAACTGACTGAGGCACCAGGGAAGCCCCACCTGAAGCTTCAGATGAACTAACTTCCGAAGTCTGCTCTTTTGGAGGCCCTCCTCGGCTCCAGGTTGTGTCTAGCTATTTGGTGGGGAAGCAGGAGAGCTGGGCTCAGTGGGAACTTTGACCCAAAGAACCTAGGAGACAGGGTGTCATGTCCCTGATGGTGACATTTCAACGTGTTAACTCCTTTGTCCTTGAGAAGCGTATTCCTGGATCTGATGTTGGTAGACTTAGATTTTAAAAAGATTTACACACACTTCAGAAGACAGAGAATGTGATTACAGGTTTTCTAAAGTAAATGCTCTCAGGGAAGGGTTACTTGTATTGATATCTCCCTTTCGACACTCACTGTGTGTTATCTGTGCTCCATCCCCTCTGTCCGTGGGAGCAGAGACAGCCTCTGGCTGAGGAAGAGAAAGTGGCCAGTGTGCCTGCGAACACTTGTTCAGAGTCACCGCGGGTGGTCCTGTGTTCCCTAAAATGGTTCACCTCTCGCTCCAGCTCCAATGACGCTGCTACCTTCCTCCCACACTGTGGAGCGATCCCATCACCTGAAACGTAGTCCCTGTCCTCAGAAAGTGCTTCATCTGGGAGAGAGTACCGTTATCACTCCTGTGTTCTGCGCTCAGCAGAGCTCTCAGGAACAAGTAGCCACTTAAAACACTAACGGATACATGAAACAATAGTGCTATAAAACTGTGTGTGTGTGCGTGCGTGTGTGTGTGTGTGTTTGTGCGCGCGTGCGCGTGTGTGCGCATGCGTGCTGTGTGGACTCTGATCCTTGACAAAATGAATACTTTTACAAGTCCTGAAAATTGGTTGTATATATTGATATGCCAAGGGACTCTCAAGAGTCTTCTCCAACACCACGGTTCAAAAGTATCAATTCTTCAGCACTCAGCTTTCTTCACAGTCTTAACTCTCACATCCACACATGACCACTGGAAAAACTGTAGCCTTGACTAGACGGATCTTTGTTGCCAAAATAATGTCTCTGCTTTTCAATATGCTATCTAGGTTGGTCATAGCTTTTCTTCCAAGGAGTAAGCGTCTTTTAATTTCATGGCTGAAATCACCATCTGCAGTGATTTTGGAGCCCAAAAAAATAAAGTCTGACACTGTTTCCACTGTTTCCCCATTTATTTCCCATGAAGTGATGGGACCGGATGCCATGATCTTCGTTTTCTGAATGTTGAGCTTTAAGCCAACTTTTTCACTCTCCTCTTTCACCTTCATCAAGAGGCTTTATAGTTCCTCTTCACTTTCTGCCATAAGGGTGGTGTCATCTGCTTATCTAAGGTTATTGATATTTCTCCCAGCAATCTTGATTCCAGCTTGTGTTTCTTCCAGCCCAGCATTTCTCATGATGTACTCTGCATATAAGTTAAATAAGCAGGGTGACAATATACAGCCTTAACGTACTCCTTTTCCTATTTGGAACCAGTCTATTGTTCCATGTCCAGTTCTAACTGTTGCTTCCTGACCTGCATACAGGTTTCTCAAGAGGCTGGTCAGGTGGTCTG
The DNA here is from genome assembly GCF_032452875.1 of Bos javanicus. Classification (NCBI taxonomy): domain Eukaryota; kingdom Metazoa; phylum Chordata; class Mammalia; order Artiodactyla; family Bovidae; genus Bos; species Bos javanicus. Next base: position 2,097,441 of record NC_083894.1, read on the forward strand.
GTATTACCATCTCTTTCAGAATTTTCCGCAGTTCCTTGTGATCCACAAAGTCAAAGGCTTTGGCATAGTCAATAAAGCAGAAATAGATGTTTTTCTGGAACTCTTGCTTTTTCCATGATCCAGCGCTTTGGCCACCTCATGAGAAGAGTTGACACATTGGAAAATACTCTGATGTTGGGAGGGATTGGGGGCAGGAGGAGAAGGGAATGACAGAGGATGAGATGGCTGGATGGCATCACCGACTCGATGGATATGAGTCTGAGTGAACTCCGGGAGTTGGTGATGGACAGGGAGGCCTGGCGTGCTGCGATTCGTGGGACACAACTTTATGGGATTCAGTCGGACATGACTGAGTGACTGAACTAACTGATTGATATGCCTGCCTCATAATTACTATTCTATGATAAGTGCACACATATTATAACAGACGTTTACTTTTATACTTGTAATGTGCACCTGGGGACTCTGAGGACCCTACTTGTAACAGGAAGCAGAGTCCACAGGATGGGTGGACCTGGCATCCTGTTATTGACGCTTACTGGGAGGAGAGAAACATAGTTTTCAGAAATGATCCCACTTTGGAAATGCCTCTGCCCACAAAGCCTAAAAACAACACTGCGTATTTTGGGATCATTTTTAAAAATCCTTTTGGGTGTTGCCATAAAGGGTTTATCTCTCTAGAGGAATATAAGGATGCTTTTATTGATGGTAAGAAACCAGACTGTCGAGACAACATGCACAGTAAGACTTAACTCAGTCTCTTTGTTTTGCAAACAAAAAACACAAATGTAATGAAAATTTGTTGTCCTTTGTTTTTCCAGAAGAAACAATTTTGAAACCATAGTGAACTGCACTGCAGAATCTGATGTCAGAATTGGGACAGGATTAGGAATATTACGTGGCCTACCTCCCTGTCCCCACCCCGCTTCTTTCGTGTGGGAAGAACAGAGGGTGAGAATACACTATGTGATGGAATGCCCTCCATCCCCTTGATCTCACCACAGGAGCGCGCTGAGGAGACAGTGCTGTAACAGCACCCGTGACTTTGCCAACTGCAGACGGAACAGGCGCTCAGGATGCTGACCCACAGCTTTGCTAGAGCCCCAAGTTTCGGTCACCATTTTCTGTAATATAAAAATGACCATTATCTTAACCCTGACATTTCCCAGAAGATGAGTCTGGGTCAGGTGGTTGGCTGTGAACACTCTCCAGTATCACCTGAAGAGCAGTCAACAGAACGCTTTCACTTCTAAGCCTTCTTGTGTATGTGTGTGATCCTTTTCCCATGGAAAGCTATGGGTGGTCACCTTTCATCATCAATTCATTTTCCCATAATCTATCTCTTTTTCATGTCGGAGAAAGAAATGGGAAACATATGAAGTAGGCTATGTAAAATATTTTAGAGTACTTAATTAAAGTCATTTACTTCATTAGTTTGTACAATCTTGGAGTAAATGAAGGTCTGAGATCATTTCATTACTGAAGACGGAATGCACTGTCGTACAGTGATCGTCCAGTTGTTTCATCACTTACTGGGTGTTTAACGCTGCATCTCCCTTTTTTTTCTGTTAAAAATACAAAAACAATCCCAGAACCAGAAAAATTCTCTGTATTTCCCTGACAGTTGTGAAAAAAGAGCTTTATATCACGTCACTACTAGCAAGTAACGAAGGCATAATGTTTAAGCTTCAGTGGAGAAGGCGATGGCACCCCACTCCAGTACTCTTGCCTGGAAAATCCCATGGATGGAGGAGCCTGGTGGGCTTCAGTCCATGGGGTCACTAAGAGTCGGACATGACTGAGCTACTTCACTTTCACTTTTCACTTTCATGCATTGGAGAAGGAAATGGCAACCCACTCCAGTGTTCTTGCCTGGAGAATCCCAGGAATGGGGGAGCCTGGTGGGCTGCCATCTATGGAGTCGTACAGAGTTGGACACGACTGAAGTGGCTTAGCAGCAGCAGTAGCAGTAAGCTATAGTTGTCTGATATATAAACTGAGAAAACGGTGCCATATATATCATATATATATATATATATATATATATATATCATAGATCTATGGCACACATACTATCAAGACGAGAGCCCCCAAGAGACCAGGTTTATATAAAATATAAATAGGTATGCAGTATACACGCATGTCTGCATGTGTATGTGTTCATATGTATATTTGAAATAAATGAGCATTACTTCTAAGATAATGCATAAAGAATCACTAACATATTATTGTAGTTAATTGATGTTTCATGGAGCTAATGCTTACACTAGTTTATTAGAGACCTGAAAATGCACTGTCCTTCAATGGCAGCCACTGTTAGGTGGCCTCAGTGACCCAACCCTCAGCAGTATTTCTGACGGACCTTCAGTGAAAGGTGACTGGGAGCTCAGCAGCCAGCGTTTCCTGGGCGTCTGCTCGCTCTGCATGTGGGCTGCCGTGCCATCCTAAGGACCCCAGCTGGAGAGAAAGGAACCCAGCACCATGTTCTGTACTTGACACGGCAACAGTGCAGAGCTGAGAAGCTCCTCAGTGATCCTAAGGGGCCAGAAGGACACGGTCTGAGATGTGAAGGGTCTCCAAGGCGTTTGCTTATTTTCCCCACAAGATATCTGAATTCTGACATTGTTCGGGAATTAATTCAAACTCAGAAAATTAATGTGTTTACTAAAAGACAGGTGTTGGGCTGTCCAGCACTTCACTGTTTATAACATCCCACAGGTAAGCCACCTGAGTGTCCCACAGGGGAATGTGTGCATAAATCCATGTATGAATCATGGATGCAATTCACACACATCACGCTGTGGGGAATCAGTCAAACAGCACACACATAATTACATATCACATTGTGTACCAGAGGAGTCAGTGGGATTTATGGGTTGGGGAGGGTGGATGGAACCAGCTTGGGAGCATGAAGAAGGCTGCTCCTGGTGGAAGCAGAGGTTTTTATCTGACTTCATTGTAAGAAGTGCACTGTCTCACCACTTACCTCATCTCAGGAAGAAGGCACTGAAGAGATGCTGTGTCTGTGACTCTAGATCCTTCCATTATCCGATTTCACCACCAATTTGAGAATCACCTGATATGCAACTTTTCTTACCATTTGTGTCACATTGCCATTTTGCACGGACTTATTTTATGATATCTTTTTTTCCCAGCTTACAGATCATAGATTTTTACACATGACTTGCTTCCCTGGTGGCTCAGTCAGTTAAGAGTCTGCCTGCAATGTGGGAGACCTGGGTTTCATTCCTGGGTTGGTAAGATCCCCTAGAGAAGGAAATGGCAACCCACTCCAGTATTCTTGCCTGGAGAATCCCACAGATGAGCCTGGTGGGCTACAGTCCACGGGGTTACAAACAGTCAGACTCGACTAAGTGACTAACTTTCTTTTTCTTTGAGTACTCAAGCCTGAAGTAAGCTTATGTAATACAGAATATATCTCATGTTTCTTTTGTAGACTATATTCACAGATGTGCAAAATAATGATATATAATGAATCTCACCAGTTCTTGCCAATTTTAATGAGTGCAGCTCAATAGCTCAGAAATCATTTGCATATCAACTGAAACCCTGAGTTTATTTCTAAAAAATGTTTCAAAATTAGCCTTTACCCTGTATATGGTAAGTAAAAAGTACATGTGTATTAAATTAGTACATACAAAAACATGTACTTGTTGAGCACTAACTAAATTATATAATTTCCCAACTACCAAATCAATTATTAAATTAATTACATCCAATCTCATTCCAAATATTATTCAGGTGGCTTTCAAAACATAAATGCAGCACAAATAAAACTAAGGAGAGGTAAGCAAGTGAGCATAATGATTCATTCTATAAGCCTTAGCTTTCTCGTTTACTAATAATGGACTATTGATGTGACTGAGAGCTTCCTAATTCCCAGGGAAAGCAGAAAGCACGCCTACCTAGGTGATTATATTGTCTCCGCAATAAACCACATTTGTGACTAAGATTCAATTTATTTCTTTACCTGAAACTAAAAGCCAACAGACGAATCATTTTCATTTTGCTACCTCATTTTAAAAAATGGGTTTAAAAATATCTCTATATCATCCTCAATCACACCCCTATATGAGGACAATAAGGTGCTTTGTTGCAGTGTTTTCAACTGCTCACCACTGTAAATTATTGATATGTCAAAGCACAGCTAATTTTAGATGAGACTCAACTATCGTGGTTCAAACAGGCAGCTTTGGGGTGACCTGATGTAATTAGATAAAGTCTAGAAGACAGTGAAGGACAGGGGAGCCTGGACTGCTGCAGTCCATGGTGTCACAAAGAGTCACTCACAATTTAGGGGGTGAACAACAATAACTATCGGAGAGGGCAATGGCACCCCACTCCAGTACTCTTGCCTGGAAAATCCCATGGATGAGGAGCCTGGAAGGCTGCAGTCCATGGGGTCACTGAGGGTCAGACACGACTGAGTGACTTCACTTTCACTTTTCACTTTCATGCATTGGAGAAGGAAATGGCAACCCCACTCCAGTGTTCTTGCCTGGAGAATCCCAGAGACGGGGGAGCCTGGTGGGCTGCCACCTATGGGGTCGCACAGAGTTGGACACGACTGAAATGACTTAGCAGCAGCAACAACAACTATCAAGGGACTCTCAAGAGCCTTCTCCAGCATCACAGTCCAAAAGCATCACTTCCTCAGCGCTCAGCTTCCTTTATGGTCCAACTCTCACATCCACACATGACTACTGGAAAAACCATAGCTTTGACTAGATAGACCTTTGTTGGCAAAATAATGTCTCTGCTTTTTAATATGCTATCTAGGTTGGTCATAGCTTTTATTCCAAGGAGCAAACATCTTTTAATTTCATGGCTATAGTCACCATCTGCAGTGATTTTGGAACCCCAAAAATATAGTCTGACACTGTTTCCATTGTTTCCCCATCTATTTGCCATGAAGTGATGGGACTGGATGCCATGATCCTAGGTTTTTGAATGTTGAGTTTTGAGCCAGCTTTTTCACTCTTCTCTTTCACCTTCAAGAGGCTCTTTAGTTCCTCTTCACTTTCTGCCATAAGGGTGGTGTCATCTGCATACCTGAGGTTATTGATATTTCTCCTGGCCATCTTGATTCCAGCTTGTACCTCTTCCAGCCCAGTGTTTCTCATGGTGTACTCTGCATATAAGTTAAATAAGCAGGGTGACAATGTACAGCCTTGATGTACTCCTTTACCAACTTGGAACCAGCCCGTTGTTCCATGTCCGGTTCTAAATGTTGCTTCTTGACCTGCATACAGATTTCTCAGGAGGCAGGTCAGGTGGTCTGGTATTTATTCTCATCTCTTTTAGAATTTACCAGTTTGTTATGATCCACACAGTCAAAGGCTTTGGTGTAGTCAATGAAGCAGTAGATGTGTCTCTGGAATTCTCTTGCTTTTTCTATGGTCCAGCTGATGTTGGCAGTTTTATTTCTGGTTCCTCTGCCTTTGCCAAATCCAGTTTGTACATCTGGGATTTCTCAGTTCATGTACCATTGAAGCCTAGCTTGGAGGATTTGAGACATTTCTTGCTAACAAGTGAAGTGAGTACAATTGTGTGGTAGTTTAAATATTCTCTGGCATTGCCTTTCTTTGGAATCGGAATGAAAACTGCCCTTTTCCAGTCCTGTGGCCACTGCTGAGTTTTCCAAATTTGCTGGCATATTGAGTGCAGCACTTTAACAGCATCATCTTTTAGGATTTGAAATAGCTCAACTGGAATTCCATCACCTCCAGTAGCTTTGTTCATCATGATGCTTCCTAAGGCCCACTTAACTTTGCATTCCAGGATATCTGGCTCTTGGAGTGATCACACCATCGTGATTATCTGGGTCATGAAGATCTTTTTTGTAGGGTTCTTCTGTGTATTCTTGCCACCTTTTCTTAATATCTTCTGCTTCTGTTACATCCATACCATTTCTGTCCTTTATTGAGCCCATTTTTGCGTGAAATGTTCCCTTGGTATCTCTAAGTTTCTTGAAGAGATCTCTAGTCTTTCCCATTCTATTGTTTTCCTCTATTTCTTTGCATTGGTCACTTAGGAAGGCTTTCTTATCTCTCCTTGCTATTCTTTGGAACTCTGCATTCAGATGGGTGTATCTTTCCTTTTCTCCTTTGTCTTTCACTTCTCTTCTTTTCACAGCTATTTGTGAGGCCTCCTCAGACAACCATTTTGCCTTTTTGTGTTTCTTTTTCTTGGGGATGGTCTTGATCACTGCGTCCAGTATAATGTCACGAACCTCTGTCCATAGTTTTTCAGGCACTCTGTCTATCAGATCTAATCCCTTGAATCTATTTGTCGCTTCCACTGTATATTTGTAAGGGATTTGATTTAGGTCATACCTGAATGGTCTAGTGGTTTCCCTACTTTCTTGAATTTAAGTCTGAATTTTGCAATAAGAAGTTTCTAACTCCTGAATTTCTAACTCTTTACAGTCGCCTTTTTTTGTTCAGCTAGTGAGTACAAGTCAAGTACTAGACAGGTACTGAAGATGCTTCTAAGAGGATGGTTGTGACTCCCCGCCTGGGGTTCAGTTATCGCTTACTTCTCCCTGAGTCGGTGCTCAGCCAGCCACGGCCACAGGTAACCCACCCCATGGACCCCACAGAGGCTGGGGGAAGAAGACCAAACTCCTCATCCTCACACACCAGCCCTCAGACGTCTGCCGTGACTGAGACTTACACTTACAGATTCCCACCTTCAAACTCATGGGCAACATTCACAGTTTATCAAATCCACTGTCATACTTCAAACACATTGCTCCTTTTGCACATCGATGCTTATGAGCAGCGCGCTCACCATTCTCCTGAAAATCGGCTCTTTCCCATGGAGCTAATGGGATCCGTCATTTATGAAGCCTCAGTTTGTCACACCACCCTGATTAAGGCAACGCTAATGTTCTTCTTTGCCTGCATCTGCTCCACCGTACAATGGTTCTCTTAGAACACCTAGCTTTGTGTGCAATGAATATATGAAGTGATTTAGTGTTTTTTCAAAACAAATAAATAAGTGGACTAAAGAGTTGATCTCAACAGCAAAGCTGTCTCATGATCAATAAAGCAAAACAGCTGAGCAAAGTGCACGCCTGACACAGTTTGTCTACACATAATCTGGTCACAAGATTTACTTTCTTCATCTATTTTAGAGTTTCATATTTTTGTAAACCTGTTTTCTATGTTTCTTAGGTTCCAACGCTAGAGAAACAGACATTTCTCTCCCACACAACCCTGAAAGTTACCGGATTGAGAAAAGATGGTGACCACAAATCATTTAATAAGTGCCGTGACTGTTAACTGTAATATCACGAATGGAAAAACTTTAAAACTTGTTCATGTTTTAAGCTTGATAAAAATAAATACAGGCTATGTGCAACAAGATTAAGTAACTATTTCACAAAATGTTTCCTCTCTGTGGTAAGAAAAAATATCTCCCCAAAGCAAACTGATTACAACTTCAGGTACAACAAAGCACCTTCCTGACTTTTCCCTGAATTTCAGTTATTGGAGAGCAGACTATCATTTCAAGTTCAAAATGTAAAGTGCAAGCCACTCACCACCTTGGCAACATGGAAGAGTCGGGTATCGGTGGTGTTGCAGTCAGGCAACCACTCTTCTCTCAGTCTCATCTCTGTTCCCACATCGATGTGTTTAACTGGGGTTAAGCCCCGTCCAGGTACACGCCGGGCGTGGATTTGGGAATTCACTCCACCTGTGGGGCTCAGTCTCATCACCTGAACAAGGTAAGGAGACAAGAGAGTGCGGTGGTGATTCTATGACTTCTGATGTTCTTGCCATCCTTACTCGCTGGATAAACAATGTGTGCACGCGTGCTCACTCAGTTGTGTCTGACTCTCTGAGACTCCATGGACTGCCGCCTACCAGGCTCCTCTTTCTATGGAATTCTCCAGGCAAGAATACTGGTGTGGGTTGCCATTTCCTCCTCCAGGGGATCTTCCCGACCCAGGGATCGAACCCAGGCCTCCTGCAGCCCCTGCATTGGCAGGCAGGTTCTTTACCACTGAGCCATCTGGGAAGCCCAAACTAACAATACAAGTAATTTATTAAAGTAAGCAAAAGTAAGTTTTAAAATTCGATTTCAAAACACTGCACAACTCAGAACAAGGGAGTGTTAAAGTCATCTGGTAAATTAAACACAGAAGGTATAATTAGTGTAAAGGAAAGAGATTTGAATTTTCTTTAAGTAATAATTGTAACACACACATGGAATGGTTGTATCTCTTATAAAAGGTGAGATTCGTAGAAACGAAGATCTCTCTAGTGAGATGACTATGCTCCTTGTTTTACAGATGATGAAAATCAACAGCAGAGAAGGATATGTCCTGGGGTGATGCACTGAGGTATGTACAGGTGGTGTACTAACAGTGCTTCTGATTGTGGGGCTGACTGGACCCAGGCGTGTGAACATCTGCACTGTTCAGGACCCACTGTCCACGGGTACACACAGTGCCTAAAGTGCAGGCACGAGTGGGGGCGCTGACACTGACTGTAAATCAACCTGTAAACCAGTGATTTTGCTTTATTTCAACTTTAGTGAAATGTGATGACAAAGTGCGTCGTGGTGATCTGACATCTATGTACATGGTGTAAGGATTCCCCCATGTAGTTAATCAATACATCACCTCACTTTATAAAACTTCACCTTCCACACCTGCCTCTCTCACCTGGAGAGATTTCCACGTTACCCCAAAGATCTCTTCTTGTTAATTCACGCTCAACTCTGGGGTAAGTTTTATTTTGATTTTGATGTATAGGAAACTTTAAAAGCAAAGATTCTCAAACTTGCAGTAAAAACAAAAACAAACAAACAAAAAAAACTCAGACCTACATCCAGCATACTTGAAGAAATCCTTTAGTAAAATGTGTGTTTCTATATCAGTTTGAACACCACCCTTTTGTACTTATATTTGAAATTATAAACATTTCAGTTGCACTTCACATACCAGCCAAGTTTCCCTTTTGTTTATTTCCAACTGACATCCAGTGGCAAGACTACTCTGCATTTCTATGAATGGATCTAAAGTGTCCAGAAGAGTCCTGAAATGTGGAAGCAGAGAAATGTCCGGCACGATGCTGAAGCACTCCTCATTATTCAGAATGCTTCTGCCTGACAGGGAAGTCTGCTGACTCATCTCCAGACTGAAATAGGAAACCTTGTTTTGTGTGCCTCTTTGATTCCATGGTCACGTATCTTTATACAAAGATACAAAGGCACTGCTCCTGCATGCTCTGAAAATAAAAACCTGAGTGTCAAATGCCCTGCAGTTAGCTTCACATTCATTTTATTTCGAGTTCTAATTGGTCGATGGTGATTTTCACTCTTTATGGTCAGATGATTGAGTTGAAGTTGAAGGAAGTATCTTATGTGCTTTTATAGAATTCACATGGATTTGGAAAGCAGTATCCAACACTAAAGGAAGAATACCTTCTCCCAGAGTCAGGACGGCTGCTCAGTGCAAAACGCTATGATGCAGAGCTTGGGGCTGGTGGTGGAGCTTGGGAATTTAGAGGGAGGAGGATAGGAACAGGAGATGACTGATGATAGGTGACACATGAACCAGGGAGGAGAGCAAGGGTACCTCATGTCATCTGGGCTGCCCAAAGGAAGAGAGGGTCCACCAGCAGAGATTATGGCTTGGTAGTGACTGCTGTGCCCAACTTCACGACCTAAGGGGGAAGCTTCCTCTCTGCACCCGGAACCAGAGGAGAAATGACGGATGGGCCCACAAGCAAAGCCTCCCTCGGCACCCACTCCGACTCCTGTGCCACTGAACAGCACATTCCCGGCCTTCGGCTTTGATTCCCTAAATTCCATGGTCCAGCGGTAAACAACCTCATAGCTCAGTAAGACAGAGGAAACAAGGGAGACTGTTCTTCCACAGGCAAGTGCTGTTTCCTGTAAGGCCGTTCTCCTGTGTCACACAGACATTTGCCTTTACAATGTGGCCTGTACAGTCTTACCTCCATAGGGAGGATAAAAAAGGCAAGGGTAAAAAATCTTCTGAACTTGTTGAAAATGGGGATGGTCAATCACCAAAACAGTTACATCAGAAAAATTACCTTCTTCTGTTTAACACCAGGACATATATGATTGGGAAAGCTGGAGTATTTGATAAACAAGCCTGAGTATTCATAATACACGAGGGTCTATTTACTTGCATTGAACAATTTAGACAGTGCAATATGTGGGTGTAGAAATGCTACTGAAATTATAAAGTTTCCATACTGGAGGGAACACTGCGAGTGATGTCATCCTTTTCTCCCTTGGAACAGAGACAGTGTGTGAGTCCTCGGAAAGTGATGTGACTGGACCAAGGCTACAGGTCAGCCAGTGAAAGACGGTGTGAACGCAGCTGGCCCCTCGTCCCCCAGCAGCCTCGGGCCTGGCAGGTAGGGTGCGGAGAGGGCTGCAGCTCTGTGACTGTCACGCTTTTGGGACTCAAGGGTCAGGTCACAGGTATGGCTTCTCCACCTGCTGTCCCAGGAAGGGCAGGTTCGGGGCGCTGTCCTCAAGTTTTATTCTCTTTTGAACAACAGCTTTGAACAGAATTATTCAATTCCTCTCTGGTTATAAAACTGAACTAAACTTCTTGCAGAGAAAGAATGACTGATGGTCTTGAGAGGAAAGAAGCAGTAAGCTGTGGGTACAGATGGGTGGTCTGCCTGTCCATCTGCAAATGTAATGTCTCTGCTTTTGAATATGCTATCTAGGTTGGTAATAACTTTCCTTCCAAGGAGTAAGCGTCTTTTAATTTCATGGCTGCAGTCACCATCTGCAGTCATTCTGGAGCCCAAAAAAATAAAGTCTGACACTGTTTCCCCATCTATTTCCCATAAAGTGATGGGACTGGATGCCATGATCTTCGTTTTCTGAATGTTGAGCTTTAAGCCAACTTTTTCACTCTCCACTTTCACTTTCATCAAGAGGCTTTTGAGTTCCTCTTCACTTTCTGCCATAAGGGTGGTGTCATCTGCATATCTGAGGTGATTGATATTTCTCCTGGCAATCTTGATTCCAGCTTGTGTTTCTTCCAGTCCAGCGTTTCTCATGATGTACTCTGCATTTAAGTTAAATAAGCAGGGTGACAATATACAGCCTTGATGAACTCCTTTTCCTATTTGGAACCAGTCTGTTGTTCCATGTCCAGTTCTAACTGTTGCTTCCTGACCTGCATACAAATTTCTCAAGAGGCAGATCAGGTGGTCTGGTATTCCCATCTCTTTCAGAATTGGTATCTATCAAAATAAAATGTCACTAATTTTCTCTTTCATGTTCTTGGCAGAATTTGAAAGGTAAACAACAGCTATTAGAAAAGTTAATTTAATTTATGGTTTTGAGGATGGCCAAATCACAAGTTTTATTTCATTGCTATGCATCTGTTAAGTAAGGGTGACCACATGCAGTCCTGGGTTTAGCCCTCTGGAATGTCAGAAGGCCGCCAGACAAATCCAGGACCTAGAGATCTTGGTGTCTGGGGAGCCTTGCGACAGCACAGGAAGAAACTACAATTATGATGTTTATACATGACCCCCCATCACAAAATATGGCTTCCACACTGCCACTGTCTAATGTGCTTAAAACCCAGATCATAATGAAATAAAGGCGTGTAAAATTTTACCTCACACTAGAATGATTCTTGAACATGGATGGCTCCTAATTTGGGTGGACTCTTTACTTTTCCAGTGAACATTATTTCCTGTCCCTTCTTCTTGCCAAAATAGTAGCTGGTTGGTTGCGTTTTGCTACATCTCCTTCCTGCCTCCTTGGAAGGCCAGCTAGCGGGGGACAGTGTGACTTCTTACTCATTCCTGAGACTCTGCGGGTGTTTGTCTAGCAGCCTGGCACGCCGCACAGCTGCCACCAGGTGTCTGCAGTGCAGGACTGAGGGACAGCCGTCTCTAGCCTGGTCAGCAGACCAGGGCCCTCGGCACGGCCCCCACCCTGGGCCCACCCTGGCCTCAGAGTGTGGCTCACTCTGTAGAGCAAACATTTTTGTTTGTTTATTACAATCAGTAACCTTTCTAGGACATTAGCTTTACCTTAATTTTCCCCTTTAATCATATCTAACAGGGTGAGACTTGAAAACTAATGACATGTAGGAAACGAGTTGCCAGTCCAGGTTCGATGCATGGAAACAGAGGGATGAGGAGGGTTCGGGATGGGGAACACATGTATAATTCACTTTGATATTTGGCAAAACTAATACAATTATGTAAAGTTTAAAAATAAAATAAAATTGGAAGAATTAAAAAAAAAAAAAAAAGAAAACTAATGACAATTGTGAATGTTAGAGGGAATTTTCAGTTTCTGATTATTCATCTAATCCCAAATAGCTGATAATCCTTAAATCATCACCATTTGAATTTGAAATAAATCCATTCTGTTGTGCTGCTCTATTTGCCTGATTAATTACCTTTTATCAAAGCTAATATTTAAGTGAGTTTGCATTCCCTAGGTACATGAAAAACGCTGGGCTGGAAGAAGCACAAGCTGGAATCAAGATAGCCGGGAGAAATATCAATAACCTCAGATATGCAGATGACACCACCCTTATGGCAGAAAGTGAAGAGGAACTCAAAAGCCTCTTGATGAAAGTGAAAGTGGAGAGTGAAAAAGTTGGCTTAAAGCTCAACATTCAGAAAATGAAGATCATGGCATCTGGTCCCACCACTTCATGGGAAATAGATGGGGAAACAGTGGAAACAGTGTCAGAATTTATTTTTTTGGGCTCCAAAATCATTGCAGATGGTGACTGCAGCCATGAAATTAAAAGACACTTACTCCTTGGAAGAAAAGTTATGACCAACCTAGATAGCATATTCAAAAGCAGAGACATTACTTTGCCAACAAAGGTCCGTCTAGTCAAGGCTATGGTTTTTCCTGTGGTCATGTATGGATGTGAGAGTTGGACTGTGAAGAAGGCTGAGCACCAAAGAATTGATGCTTTTGAACTGTGGTGTTGGAGAAGACTCTTGAGAGTCCCTTGGACTACAAGGAGATCCAACCACTCCATTCTGAAGGAGATCAGCCCTGGGATTTCTTTGGAAAGAATGATGCTAAAGCTGAAACTCCAGTACTTTGGCCACCTCATGCGAAGAGTTGACTCATTGGAAAAGATTCTGATGCTGGGAGGGATTGGGGGCAGGAGGAGAAGGGGATGACAGAGGATGAGATGGCTGGATGGCATCACCGACTCAATGGACGTGAGTTTGAGTGAACTCTGGGAGTTGGTGATGGACAGGAAGGCCTGGCGTGCTGCAGTTCATGGGGTTGCAAAGAGTCGGACATGACTGAGTGACTGAACTGAAGTACATGATAATTAATTCTGGGTTGAGTTATCACTTTTCACTTTCATGCATTGGAGAAGGAAATGGCAACCCACTCCAGTACTCTTGCCTGGAGAATCCCAGGGATGGGGGAGCCTGGAGGGCTGCCGTCTATGGGGTCACACAGAGTCGGATATGACTGAAGCAACTTAGTAGCAGCAGCAGAGTTATGTGAACTGGATCAGCAATTTAAAACTTGGATGGTGATGCAAACACCAATGCCACTGCATTGAATTTAGTTTTTCATGCTTTTAAAATTTCTCTCTCTTGACTTCTACTTCAAGGAGAGTTTAGTAGAAACATCTCTTCCTACTCCTCCCTCTAAGTATAACCATGGGGTTTAAGCAAGAAGCAAATATCAGAAGACCCTGCTAGGTAGGTCAGAGGCTGAGGATACAAGGAATAATGGGGTAGTGAGTTTCCTGGGTCACCTTCTGCCTTATTTAATACTGAATTACAGTTGAAGAAATACTAGTGGGAATGAAGAAAAGCAACCCCAATCAAAGGCTGTATTCTCTAGGCTCAGAAATAGGGGAGGGCAGCCGGGCAGTACAGGTAGTTTTTTGATCACGACTGCTATACTCCAGCCCAACACCACAGGAAAAGTGGGGCCTGCTGCCACACAGAGCAGAACAGGCCAAGTCACCTTCTAGATAGTCACCCTCTGGAGGCACCCTGACACTTGTGGGGTCCCTCAGGGCACAAAGGCGCAGTTCTGAGGCACACCTGCTGGCCAGAGCACCCCCTGCTACCTGCAGAAGGGAGGACCTCCCGCTGCAAACACCACTGTGTGAACAGAGGCTGCTTGGGGACCCAGATCTGTGTCCCACTTGTCAGTCCTAGTCTCCAGCTAGATGATGTTGGAGAAAGGCAGCTGAAGCAGAGGTTCCAATAAGACTGAACTCTCATAACATAACACAAAGGTCTGTCTAGTCAAGGCTATGGTTTTTCCAGTAGTCATGTATGGATGTGAGAGTTGGTCTATAAAGAAGGCTGAGTGCTGAAGAATTGATGCTTTTGAACTGTGGTGTTGGAAAAGACTCTTGAGAGTTCCTTGGAATGTTTGGAGATCCAACCAGTCCATCCTAAAGGAAATCAGTCCTGAATATTCATTGGAAGGACTGATGTTAAAGCTGAAACTTCAATACTTTGGCCACCTGATGGGAAGAACTGACCCACTGGAAAAGACTCTGATTCTGGGAAAGATTGAATGCAGGAGGAGAAGGGAACGACAGAGAATGAGATGATTGGATGGCATCACTGACTCAATGCAGATGAGTTTGGGTGGACTCCGGGAGTTGGTGATGGACAGGGAGGCCTGGTGTGCTGCAGTCCATGGGATCATAAAGAGTCAGACATGACTGAGTGACTGAACTGACTGAAGACAACACAAACATGTCCAGATTTGACATGAAAGTCACATGTCACATAAGAAAGAGAAAGACTGAAGTCTAATGAAAAGGATGATCAATCAAGGGCAATATGTCAAGAGTGGGATGACCAATGTTAGAATTATCCCATACTTTAATTATGCCATCCTCAAAATGTTTCAGAGGGTGACTACAAACAAATTGGAAACAAATGAAAAACTAAAGTCTCAGAGGTGGAGCAAGAACCAAACAAAAAGTTTAGAACTAAAAATATTAAAAACCAAAAAACTTTAAAAAACTCAATGGGTGGGCTCTGCAAAAGAAGGGAGGGACACCAGGGCCATCAGTGAGCCTGGGTCTGGACCAACAAGAATCTCCAGTGTGGGCAACAGAGGCTGAGCAAGGAGAACAGGACCTTAAGGACCTGTGGGCCACAACAGAAGACATGACACTTGTGTCATCTGGTTCTACTTTACTAAGTATTTACTATTCATTAGCTGCCACGCCTTTGTGTCAGGCATGAATGTGTTGTAAGAATTCTAACTGAAGTCACGATAAAATGTGAGTTAGCATTAATTGAGCACTTGCTATATGCTAGGCCGCTTAAAAAGCATCACCTATGATGTTACATTACGAACTTCCCAAGTGTACTTGGGACTGAATTCCAGGAGTCCTGCTCTGGGATCTCTCAAGCTGCTCTTCCTGATCCACGGTTCCCAGCCTGCAGCATTATCACTGCTTCACGTATAAACAAATGGAAATATCCAGAGTAGACAGCGCTTTAGTGTCACTGGAATCTTACAGTGGTTGGGACATAATAGGGGCTCACAAGTCTACCATGAGTGCTGTTGAACTGCATCAAAACTATGAGTTCAGACAAACACCAGGATGGCGAGACACCCTGTGTTGTCATAAATCTGGGGGTGTTTACATCTTGTAGATGGGACATTGAAAAGGCTTGGCTGGGGCACAGGATTCAAAGCGGCAGTCAATTCTGTGGTATTTAGAGGTGCCCTTAGAGAGCAATGTCTATATTTACTCCATAGCACAAAAATTTGTGCTATATTAATAAACAGGAATAAAATAATAATAATAGGAATAAAATCAGCTGTTGTTTGTGCAGAATCAGGCTTCTGTTTATTTCTACACATGGGTCAGGAACTCATACCACCAGTGTCATCAGCATTGTTTTTCCCTCTGTAGTAGATATTTTAGCTGCCTGAGTATAGCAATTATGCTTTATTTATCTTAGTATCTGCAGGGCATGACATGATAGCTATTTGTTGAATGGATGGGTGGATAAATAGAGTACAAAATCTGTACATGTCTAGTTTCTGTTTACTTCTCTGCATTTTTAAAACGGAGGAGACACTAATACATGACAATATGGCCAATATTGTTAAAATAATGCCATTAAAAACTGAAATGCTGTGACTAAAATTCACATTAGAAATGAATGAGAAACAGATGCTGAAAATAAACTAGCATGGTGATTTTGATGGCAAGCGTGGGCCCATCATTCAAATTTTTAAATGGACTTAAAAATCATCAAGGATGAGATTAAAAAAACTTCACAAACACAAAATTTAAAAAGACAATCAAAAAATAAAATGTCCATTTCTCAGACTAACAATGATTAGTCAGGTGTGACTAATAACGAAGCAAGTCGCTGAATCCATGCTGTGAGGGCACTGCTCATTGTTTCCAGTCCATGTATTATGGTTAAATGTATGTGTCAGCTTGACTGGGCTCAGAGATGCCCAGGCAGCTGATATGTGTGTTGTGTGTGTACACACACGTGTATTATATATTAGCTTCAGTTCAGCTCATTTCAGTCGCTCAGTCGTGTTTGACTCTTTGGGACCCCATGGACTGCAGCAAGCCAGGCTTCCCTGTCCATCACCAACTCCCAGAGCTTACTCAAACTCATGTCCATCAAGTCGGTGATACCAACCATCTCATCCTCTGTTGTCCCCTTCTTCTCTCTCCTTTAATCTTTCCCAGCATCAGGATATTTTCAAATGAGTTAGCTCTTCGCATCAGGTGGCCAAAGTATTGGAGTTTCAGCCTCAGCATCAGTCTTTCCAATGAATATATGGGACTGATTTCCTTTAGGATGGACTGGTTGGATCTCCTTGCAGTCCAAGAGACTCTCAAGAGTCTTTTCTGACACCAGAGTTCAAAAGCATCAATTCTTTGGTGCTCAGTTTTCTTTACATAAGCTTACATATATAATTATGCTTGAGCAGTTCCTGAAGTCTTGAAGTGAAGTGAATATCACTCAGTCATGTCTGACTCTTTTCGACCCCATGGACTATACAGTCCATGGAATTCTCCAGGCCAGAATACTGGAGTGGGTAGCCATTCCCCTCTCCAGGGGATCTTCCCAACCCAGGGATCAAACCTGGGTCTCCCACATTGTGGGAATATTCTTCACCAGCTGAGCCACAAGGGAAGCCCAAGAATACTGGAGTGGGTAGCCTATCCCTTTTCCAGTGGATCTTCCTGACCCAGGAATCGAACCAGGTTCTCCTGCATTGCCGGTGGATTCTTTACCAGCTGAGCTATCAGGGAAGCTCCTGAAGTCTTTAGATAGGTTGAATTAACAGGTGGCTTAGAGTCCCATGGTACTGATTGCTGTTGTTTTACTGTGTTTTTCTCAATGGGAACTTATTTATGAGGACTTCCCTGTGAACAGTTTGGGGAGGGATACTCAGGCTTGTTTTACTGATGATTATTCACACTGTTTTGACAGCAGCCACCAGCAAGTAAACGGAGGCTGTAAGACTAGCATTCCACTGATAAGAAGAAGCAATGTGGTGAGCAGAAATCTACCTACTGCACAGATGGTGGTGGTGCAGTCACTAAGTCGTGTCCTACTGTTTTGTGACCCTATGAACTGTAGTCCACCAGGCTCTCTATCCATGGAATTCCAGGCAAGAATACGGAGTGGGTTGCCATTTCCTATTCCAGGGGATCTTTCTGACCCAGGGATTGAACCCGGGTATCCTGCATTGTGGAGTCTTCTGCATTGCAGGTGGATTCTTTACTGACTGAGTCACCATAAATCTGGTTTTTCCCTTTTCCCAGACAGAAACATGTCCAGAGATAGGAATCTTGTTTGAATCATGGAATATGCTGGGTAGTTTAGCTAAACAGTCAGTAACTTAGGAAAACAGAATTGGAGAACTGGTGAAAAAACATGGCCAAGAGGCACATGGTGTGTATTAAAGCAGGAATGGTGTGCCATGTAAATAGTCAAGAAGGACACACACTTCAGTGAGGCATTATGTAGCCAGAGGTCTCATCCCGCCCATTCCGCGGAGGTTGGCCCTCAGCTTCCCCAGCCATGACAGCATTTGCTCACGGTCTTCAGGTGCAAACTGCTCATACCTGTGAAGGTGTGGGGTCTACAGTGCTGAAACAACACAGACTTCCCAGAAAGACCAAGCAGATCACCGCCATGGTCAAGTGCCTGACAAGAAAGAGCAGAGCCCAAGGGTGTGGCACCATGGCTTGGGGATATCACCTAGCCACCTGGTGGCAGGTTAATCCCATTGGAGGTATTCAGTGAAGAGGTAACCCTTTTTCATCACTGGAATAGAGAGCTTTCTTACATTATAGCTATGTTCTACCCTTTGCAGTGCTGCTCCCTGGTATTAGTAGAATGCCCTTCCAGCATCATGGTACACACACGACGCTCCCCAGCCTGGAGCTCACTTTGGAGAAGAGGAGCTGGATGATGATCATGGGATTCATTTATCTTGTTCAGTATTCATAACCCAGGAGTGGCTGGCTTTAGAGAATGAGGGTGAGCTCCTGAAAATTCACCTGTGGGAACAGCTGGCTAGTAACACACAGGAAAGGTGGTGCACAGTTCTGTGGGCTCTAACATACACTCTGAACTGGAAACCATATGGTCACTTTACCCCACAGCCAAACTATGAAGGTCCAGTTATCAGGAAGTGAGAATGAGAGAGTGGCTCCTCCTACTCTGAAACCTAAGAATCTATTTGCATGCTGACCTTCAGAGTTACAACGTTGGCTCTGTTAATTTGGAAGTTTTGGTTTTCAAAGGAGAAATACATTGGCAAGGAGGCACAATGATGGTTTCCACTGCACTTTATGCTGATATGATATGGCACCTGATATGCCATGCTTCTCTGGCATTAATGCAAAAAGGCATTGCAGTCACTTTCCCTTATCTACAGGGCATGCGTTCCAAGACCCCTAGAGGATGCCAGAAACCACCAGTAGGGCTGAAATCTAGTATATCTGTGTTCTCCACACAAACATCTATGATAAGCCCAATGTGAAAGTTAGTCACAGTAATAGATTAACAACAATAATAAACCAGAACAATTATAACAACATATTGTAATGAAAGTTATGTTAATGTGGCCTCCCTCTCTCAAAATAACTAATTGTACAAACTTATTTTCCATCTTAACTAAACACTTATCATGTACTATAGATGTGACTTTTGCAGTTTTAGGCGTGACAGCAAAAGTAGCATGAATTTCTTTTTCCTATGGGCAGAAAAATTGTTTTCACTGTTCAGCTCAGTTCAGTTGCTCAGTCAACTCTTTGTTCGACTCTTTGTGACCCCATGGACTGCAGCACACCAGGCCTCCCTGTCCATCACCAACTCCCGGAGCTTACTCAAACTCATGTCCATCAAATTGATGATGCCATCCAACCATCTCATCCTCTGTTGTTCCCTTCTCCTCCTGCCTTCAATCTTTCCCAGCATCAGGGTCTTTTCAAATGAGTCAGTTCTTCCCATCAGGTGGCAAAAGTATTGGAGTTTCAGCTTCAACATGAGTCCTTCCAATGAATATTCAGAACTGATTTTCCTTAGAATGGACTGATTTGATCTCCTTGCAGTTTAAGGGACTTTCAAGAGTCTTCTCCAATACCACAGTTCAAAAACATGAATTCTTTGGTGCTCAGCTTTTTTTATAGTCCAACTCTCACATCCATACATGACCACTGGAGAAACCATAGCTTTGATTAGACAGACTTTGTTGGCAAAGCAATATCTCTGCTTGTAAACATGCGATCTAGGTTGATCATAACTTTTCTTCCAAGGAGCAAGCATCTTTTAATATTATGGCTGCAATCACCATCTGCAGTGATTCTGGAGCCCCCCCAAAATAAAATCTGTCACTGTTTCCATTGTTCCCCCATTCTATTTGCCATGAAGTGATGGGACCAGATGCCATGATCTTAGTTTTCTGAATGTTGAGTTTTAAGCCAACTTTTTCACTCTCTTCTTTCACTTTCATCAAGAGGCTCTTTAGTTCTTCTTTGCTTTCTGCCATAAGGGTGGTGTCATCTGCATATCTGAGGTTATTGATATTTCTCCTTGAAATCTTGATTCCAGCTTGTGCTTCCTCCAGCCCAGCATTTCTCATGATGTACTCTGCATAGAAGTTAAATAAGCAGGGTGACAATATACAGCCTTGACTTACTCCTTTCCCAACTTGGAACCAGTCTGTTGTTCCATGTTCAGTTCTAACTGTTGCTTCTCAGGAGGCAGGTCAAATGGTCTGGTATTCCCATCCCTTGAAGAATTTTCCACAATTTGTTGTGATCCACACTGTCAAAGGGTTTGGCATAGTCAATAAAGCAAAAGTAGATGTTTTTCTGGAACTTTCTTGCTTTTTCGATGATCCAGCAAATGTTGGCAATTTGATCTCTGGTTCCTCTGCCTTTTCTAAATCCAGTTTGAACATCTGGAAGTTCAATTGTTACTTCATTTTACACTCTAAGGAAAATTTGTCTGTTACTCCAGGAAAATTTGTCTGTTACTCCAGGTATCTCTTGACTTCCTACTTCTGCATTCCAGTCCCCTATAATGAAAAGGACATCTTTTTTGGGTGTTAGTTCTAGAAGGTCTTTTAGGTCTTCATAGAACCATTCAACTTCAGCTTCTTCTGAATTACTGGTTGGGGCATAGACTTGGATTACTGTGATATTGAATGGTTTGCCTTGGAAACAAACAGAAATCATTCTGTGATTTTTGAGATTGCATCCAAGTATTGCATTTTGGACTCTTTTGTTTACTATGATGGCCACGCCATTTCTTCTAAGGGATTCTTGCCCACAGTAGTAGATATAATGGTCATCTGAATTATTCACCCATTCCAGTCCATTTTAGTTTGCTGATTCCTAAAATGTCGATGTTTACTCTTGCCATCTTCTGTTCGACCACTTCCAATTTACCTTGATTTATGGACTTAACGTTCTAGGTTCCTATGCAATATTGTTCTTCATAGCATTGGACTTTACTTCCATCACCAGTCACATCCACAACTGGGTGTTGTTTTTGCTTTGGCTCTGTCTCTTCATTCTTTCTGGAAGAATTTCAGAAATTTCTGAAAGAAGTTTTCACTGCAGATCCTGGAAGTTTCAGTATACCTTTTTTTTTCTTTCCTTATTAATAATTAATAATATTTCCTTATTTTTTTCACCTTTTCACATAAAAGCTCTTTAGGGCTTCTCTTTGGCATATCTTAATTACCAGCATCACTCCTTTATCTTACTAGAATGTCACACGCCTTCAGTAAATGTCAATTGTGCTGTGCTTAGTTGCTCAGTCTGTCTGACTCGTTGTGACCCCATGGACTTCAGCCGCCAGTCTTCTCTGTCCATGGGGATTCTTCAGGCAAGAATGCTGGAGTGGGTTACCATTCCCTTCTCTAGGGGATCTTCCCAATCCAGGGATCAAACCCAGGTCTCCCACATTGCAGGTGGATTCTTTACCATCTGAGCTACCAGGGAAGCCCAGGAAAGCTGGAGTAGGTAGTCTATCCCTTCTCTAGGGGAACTTCCCAACCCAGAAATTGAACCAGGGTCTCCTGCATTACAGGCAGATTCTTTACCAGCTGAGCTACTGGGGAAACCCAAATATCAATTATGTGGGATCAAACCCCAATATACCTGTTTACCTCAAAAAAGATATTCTTAAGGCTGTTTTTCTGTAAACAAATGCCAACATTTTACTACAACACTTGTATATAAAGCTACACCTAAGTGTGTAGTGATGTGTATGCAGTTCACCAGGAAGGGGCAAAACCTGGTAGAAATGTTCAAACTCAGATGATTTCACAGAAAATATTACCAAATACTCAACCAAGGAGAAGTAACAGTAATTTAAAACATTTTTTTCTAGAATAGTAGAGGCATGGATGGATAAGTCTCAGTTCATCTTAAGAGGCAAGCATTACCCTAAAACTATAAAAAACAAAAAACTAAAAAAACAAAAACAGAAGAAAGACAGAAAGAGAGGAAGAAACCACAGACCAATAGCTCTCATAGCATTGGTTGTGATAATCCTCAGCAAACACAACTATATTTTACCAGACTGAATTGTGAGGCATTTATTCCAGTCTATGTAGGCTGCTTCCATATTTAAGAATCAATCAATGCAATTCAACATATCAACCATCTAAAAAAGTCACACCATTGTAGTATTTGAAGTAGAAAGGTATTTGACAAAGTTCATCACTCATGCATGACAAAAATGCCCTAGTCAGAGAGGACTTCTCAATTTGATTAAGAGAAAAACAAAAACCTACAACTAACAATAACCTCAGATATGCAGATGACACCACCCTTATGGCAGAAAGTGAAGAGGAACTCAAAAGCCTCTTGATGATAGTGAAAGTGGAGAGTGAAAAAGTTGGCTTAAAGCTCAACATTCAGAAAACGAAGATCATGGCATCTGGTCCCATCACTTCATGGCAAATAGAATGGGGGAACAATGGAAATAGTGACAGACTTTATTTTTTTGGGCTCCAAAATCACTGCAGATGGTGACTGCAGCCATGAAATTAAAAGATTCTTAGTGCTTGGAAGGAAAGTTATGACCAACCTAGATAGCATATTCAAAAGCAGAGACATTACTTTGCCAACAAAGGTTCGTCTAGTCAAGGCTATGGTTTTTCCTGTGGTCATGTATGGACGTGAGAGTTGGACTGTGAAGAAGGCTGAGCACCGAAGAATTGATGCTTTTGAAGTGTGGTGTTGGAGAAGACTCTTGAGAGTCGCTTGGACTGCAAGGAGATCCAACCAGTCCATCCTAATGGAGATCAGCTCTGGGATTTCTTTGGAAGGAATGATGCTAAAGCTGAAACTCCAGTACTTTGGCCACCTCATGTGAAGAGTTGATTCATTGGAAAAGACTCTGATGCTGGGAGGGATTGGGGGCAGGAGGAGAAGGGGACGACAGAGGATGAGATGGCTGTATGGCATCACTGACTCGATGGACGTGAGTTTGAGTGAACTCTGGGAGTTGGTGATGGACAGGGAGGCCTGGCGTGCTGTGACTCAGGGGGTCACAAAGAGTCGGACACGACTGAGTGACTGAACTGAACTGAACATCACACTGTATGTGAAAGCCTGACTAACTTACATCTACAATTAAATGTCTCCTCTCACACTTTCTTGGAGAAGGAAATGGCAACCCACTCCAGTGTTCTTGCCTGGAGAATCCCAGGGATGGAGGAGCTTCATGGGCTGCCGTTTATGGGGTTGCACAGAGTCGGACACGACTGAAGCAACTTAGCAGCAGCAGCTCACACTTTCTGTACCCCAGACACATCCCCCACAGGAGTGCCTGCATACCTGGAGGAATCCACACAGGCTCCTGGCTTGTTCCAACATTCATCTCCTGCCCTGGGTCCTACCCTACAATCACGCAAGACGTTAATACTAGAGGAACTGGGGAAAGCGCACACAGCCCTGTGTATTTCTTTGCAACTTCCTGGGAATCTACAATTATTTCTAAATTAAAAAAAAAATTTTTTAAAGGCCAAAGAAAAAATATAAAGGAAGGAAAGAGAAAAAATTGTAAGGTGTTTTGTAATAACAGTAAAGAAAAATAATAAATACTTGAGAAAGGCCCCTTACTCTCCTTATTGACCTCATTCGTTTGCATGGTGTTTTTCAGTGCACTGCTATGAATTTCCAAGATCCAAGATGCATCACTTCACATGGTGTGGGTGGCGGGGCTTGGGGTAGGAGAGTAAGAACTGGAGTTACAGGACGGAGACTTCGGTCCGCCACAGAACTCTGTAGTCATCCCACCTTGGGAGACAGTGAGACCCCAGGAAAAGGCTTTTGTCAGCCCTGAACTCTTCCTCTGCCAGGCTTCCTTCATGTTCCCAGCACTGTCTGGTTGCTTGTCTATGTGGAAAACACAATGTCTCCTCTCCTGATCCCCCTTCCTCCTGGCAAGAGGCAGCCCCAGGACACTCGCTCCGAGGATTTGAGTTCCTCATCTCTGAGGAGCAACATGTTCCCCAAGAAGCACAGACACACTTGTTATAAGAAACGGTTCGTATGTTTGCAGTTATATATATATAACTGGATATAATCTGGGTATTTGGAGTCTGGTGAAAGCAGAAGACAGAGAAGCTGCCTCAAATAACTTCACACAAAAAGTCACATTTCTTTGTATAATGACATTGGGTAAATTACACCCAACTGCATATGTCAGCCACGGAGGCAGTGCTCAGAAACTAATCATTGTGTCTGGTTTTCATTCTGTGAGAACTGCACGAGGTTAATGGAACTCCTAGATGGCCTGTGGTTCTGATGGTTCCAGGGTTCTATTTCCTACATCCTCTGCAGGTAGAATTAGGCTGAGCAATGACACTCTTGTTCACACGATTTCCAGCCACAACGTTTTCCAGAGAGATAGCGTGGAGAGAACACTTAACGGTAATTTAGGAGATGCGAGGAAGAGTTATGTAGTTAATTACGGTCAGCTCCAATGGCAGAAAAATGCTGACAACTTCAATTGTAGCATACCTAATAATGTTATTTGGAAAAATTGTCTATACCACAGATGTTATAATTCTTACATCTTTATGAGAAAGACTGGCTCAGATTTTACATATGCATAAATTGATTTTCCCCAGTTGAATATATTACTGCGGAATAATAAATTTTCCTGAATTGTAATTGAGATATTTTGTGGACCTCAAAATCTAAGCAAAGAAACAAGTTCCACATATAAATGGGCAGATATAAAAGAGATTGCATTTCATTTGTAATCTCAGGATGTGAACTCATTTTATTTAGTAATAAAACTACTTCCCAGAGCCAAGTTTTGGAGGCAGTTGGCAGTAAGTGGGCCGAGACTTGGATTATCATTTGTGGTTTTTGGGTCTCATTTGAAAAACTACTTTCTTTCTTTCTTTCTCTCACTTTTTCTTTTTTTGGCCAGGCCACATGGCATGGGGAAATCTTAGTTCCCCCATCAGGAATCAAAGCCATACCCTCATTAGTGGAAGTGAGGAATTATAACCACTGGGCAACAGGGAGGCCCACAACTCCCTACATTTATTTATAACAAGGAACTTATTCTGGGAATTGTTGCAGGAAATACTGAGATTTCCAACTCTTCCTCTGTCTGCTGCCAGCACTGCCCAGACCCTAGGGTAACACTATCTGCATCAACATTGATTGTGTAGAGTTGTCCCCTCTTATCCTCAGGGTCTTCGATCCAAGAGCCCCAGTGGATGCCTGAAAGCAAAGGTCCTAAGTTCACTATATTCCTTCCATCCAAACATCACCTGTGACCATCGCCTGTGATCAAATTTAACTTATAAATTAAATAAGTAAGAAAACATTCAAATTCCTGGCACCACTCCTCTTGCATTTTGGGGTGAGTGTGAGGTAAAAGAAGGGCCACTGATACCAGGGCTGTCTGTTTGACTGTCTGACCCTCGGATGGCTGCTAAGTGCCTGACGGGCAGGATGCACTGGACATGAGACAGACAGAGCAAGATCTCATCACGATGCTCAAATGGTGCACAATTCGGAACTTATGAATTGCTTACCTATGGAATTTTCCTTTTACCATTTTCTAACAGTGGTTGACCTCAGGTAACTGAAACCGTGGATAGGAGGTGATTGCAGTACTAGAAATATTTATAAATCCAGTGGCCTCTCCAGCATCACCACATTTCCAATGTCTCAAAAGTTATTCAATGCATACTAGGGGTGAATTTAACATCTATGCAGAGTACATCATGTGAAATGCTGGGATGGATGAATCATAAGCCGGAATCAAGATTGCCAGGAGAAATATCAACAATCACAGATATGCAGATGATACCACTCTAATGGCAGAAGGTGAATAGGATCTAAATCATCTCTTGATGAGGGTAAAAGAGGAGAGTGAAAAGTGGGCTTAAAGCTCAACATTCAAAAAACTAAGATTTATGGCATCCGTCCTATCACTTCATGGCAAATAGATGGGGGAAAAGTGGAAGCAGTGATAGATTTTCTTTTCTTGGGCTCCAAAATCACTGTGGATGGTGACGGCAGCCATGAAATTAAAAGACATTTGCTCCTTGGAAAGAAAACTATGACAAAACTAGACAGTATATTAAAAAGCAAAGACATCACTTTACTGACCGCTGCTGCTGCTGCTGCTAAGTCACTTCAGTCATGTCTGACAAGGGTCCATAAAGTCAAAGCTATGGTTTTTCCAGTAGTCATGTATGGATGTGAGAGTTGGACTATAAAGAAGGCTGAGTGCAGAAGAACTGATGCTTTCAAATTGTGTTGGAGAAGACTCTTGAGAGTCCCTTGGACTGCAAGGAGATCAAATGAGTCAATCCTAAATGAAGTCAGTCCTGACTATTCATTGGAAGGACTGATGCTGAAGCTGAAGTTCCATTACTTTGGATATCTGATGGAAGAGCTGACTTATTGGAAAAGACCCAGATGGTGGAAAAGATTGATGGCTAAAGGAGAAAAGGGAAGGAGAGGATGAGATAGTTAGATGGCATCATTGACTCAATGGACATGAAGCTGAGCAAATTCTGGGATAGATAGTGAAGAACAGGGAAGCCTGGCTTGCTGCAGTCCATGGGGTTGCAAAGAGTTGGACACAACTCAGTGACTGAACAACAAAGGGGTGAATTTGTCCAACTGAGTTTAAGTTGTATTTGCAATAGCAGAATTACTGTTTTAAGAGGACACTAAATTACCTCAAAACTAAATAGTGCTCAGAGAAGCCAGGGATTACAACATGATTGAAGAGAGTGTGTGTGTATGTGTGTGTGTGTGAGAGAGAGAGAGAGAGAGAGAGAGAGATGCTGATTCTGTTTAAATGCAATGGGCCTCGTTGACCCAGAAAGATCCAGTTTCTCCATGTTTATAATCCCCTTTTCTGCTCTGGTCAGAAGTTAATGTTATTATAATGTAAGTGCACTGAGACTTATGTAGGGAAATGTTTTGATTTGGAAGTAATAAAGCTTCAAATAAAAGCAAGCATTCTGTAAGTATCTTTTTAGATAAAGCTAATACACTAATGTAAATTATCTCTTCTATTTATTAGAAGAGCTACCAACGTACCAAATACATGTAGGAATAAAAGAATACAGTTAGCTGAGTTAGAAAATTAGCATAACTTGGCAGAAAAATGTTTGTACATTTCATAAGCACTTTCTTCCATTGGATGCACGAAATGCAGAAACACCTTTGGACTAACAGCCTTAGAATATGCTGTACACGGACCAGGGGTTACTGAATAAGAGGGACCATTCCTCACCGCCTAACATCTAGCTGCTTAGCAAACACTCAGCTTGAACTGTTAAATCATTTCTGCCTCATCTGTTTATAGCAAAGATTACGTTAAAAAAAGGAAGTTTCATAAATGCAGTAATCCAGAAATACCAAGACAAATGTATAAAAAGGCTTAGTAAACCATGGTGTAACCTGAAAATAAAACTTCTGGAAAACAACCACTGGCTAAATTTTATACTGACAGATACTTTTGGACTACTTTATACTAATAGATGTCTGAAAAGAATGGTATATGGAAAAGTAAGTCATGTCTATTGGTGTGTAAGGAGGTCCAAACAATGTATTTCTAGCCAGAGGAAAATTTATTCTTTTTAATGCTTTAGTTGAAAAATTTATATTATAGCTGATCTAGGAACTTTAAACCTCTGTGGAAATATATATCTTTAGCATTTGGGGAAATAATGTCCTATGTTGAATCCATTTTAATAAGCAAACGAAACACTGCACTGCTAGTTCCTTGGTCCTTTCAGTTTCTAAATATTCATGGATCCTTTCCTTTCACTGCCTTTTTTTTTTCTAAGACAAATATAGTTAATCACAAGTTAAAAAAATACAAAATGCACTTGATCAGATGACAATAGCTCCCATGTGGATACTCCCTTTATGAACGTAGGGCAGACGCAAAGTGTGGGTTGGATTTTATCTCTATGTATTGTGATTTAAATGGACAAACAAGT